>NC_141329.1:619443-884443 GCF_037954235.1 Aulostomus chinensis
TGTGTTGGTGAGTGTGTGTGTTGGTGAGTGTGTGTGTTGGTGAGTGAGTGTGTTGGTGAGTGAGTGTGTTGGTGAGTGTGTGTTGGTGTGTGTGTGTTGGTGAGTGTGTGTGTTGGTGAGTGAGTGTGTTGGTGAGTGTGTGTTGGTGTGTGTGTGTTGGTGAGTGAGTGTGTTGGTGTGTGTGTGTTGGTGAGTGAGTGTGTTGGTGAGTGTGTGTTGGTGTGTGTGTGTTGGTGTGTGTGTGTTGGTGAGTGAGTGTGTTGGTGAGTGTGTGTGTTGGTGAGTGAGTGTGTTGATGAGTGTGTGTGTTGGTGAGTGTGTATGTTGGTGAGTGTGTGTGTTGGTGAGTGAGTGTGTTGGTGAGTGTGTTTTGGTGAGTGAATGTGTTGGTGAGTGTGTGTGTTGGTGAGTGAGTGTGTTGGTGAGTGTGTGTGTTGGTGAGTGTGTATGTTGGTGAGTGAGTGTGTTGGTGAGTGTGTGTGTTGGTGAGTGTGTGTGTTGGTGAGTGAGTGTGTTGGTGAGTGTGTGTTGGTGTGTGTGTGTTGGTGAGTGTGTGTGTTGGTGAGTGAGTGTGTTGGTGTGTGTGTGTTGGTGAGTGAGTGTGTTGGTGTGTGTGTGTTGGTGAGTGAGTGTGTGTTGGTGTGTGTGTGTTGGTGAGTGAGTGTGTTGGTGAGTGTGTGTTGGTGTGTGTGTGTGTTGGTGTGTGTGTGTTGGTGAGTGAGTGTGTTGGTGTGTGTGTGTTGGTGTGTGTGTGTTGGTGTGTGTGTGTTGGTGTGTGTGTGTTGGTGTGTGTGTGTTGGTGAGTGCAGAAGAGAGTTGATGGAGTTTCCTTGTGTGGCGCCACTTTCACAGCCGATGTCGACCTTTCATACCTTGACAGTTATTTTTATGATTTTGTTCTTAACTTCACAGCAGCTTCCAGTCGAAGAGGTTCTTTGATTGTGTTTTCGTCTTCTTTTGATTCATCAGTTTTTGGTGGAATTTTTCGATGAGTTTCAGCTTTGAAACAGCAGTTGCTGCACTTTGAGAAAAACGCCAGAAAGAAACAGATCAATGAAAGGGAAACATGGCTGCTTCATATTCAGCCTTGTGTTCAGTTCACACCAATGCAAGTGTCATAAAAAACAGAAACAAAAAAATTGGGTGCAGCTCACCAGTTAGTGGCGCTATGGTGAGCTACGTTTAGCACAGGCCCACAGGCGACTCTTGGGGTCCTTGTGGGCGACCCGGTTCCCCGTGGGCACCATGTTGGTGACCTCTGCTGTGAATGATGTAAATATCTACAAACCACAAGTACTCATACTACAACGAACTGAAACACAGACGAATTCAAAAGCTCAGAATTTGTCAAACTCAGAACAGCTTAGATGACATTACCATAACGCGTCACCATCACACTTTGCCATGCATGACTCCTGAAACTTTTCAAATATTGTAGTCATGGAAACCGTGTTACAGGAGCTTCCTCCTGCTCAGAATATTGTTCTTTACTGCACATCTACAGTAAGTCAGGTATTGCAGGATGTTGCAGTACATGATCTGCCAGCACAAACTTCACTAAGCTTTGCTGTCAGGCTCAGGCCCTGAGGTGAAGGGCACATAAGCCTGAGCTGGTTCAGTATATTGACATTTAAACTATTTACTCGCCCTTCAAACACCAAGTACACCAGGAAGGTTGGAGAGTTTCTGGACGAGGAGCTGAGTGGCTCCTCACGCGTCTGCTGAGAGGATCAGTTGGCTGGATGTTTACTGACAACAGGAAATCGAGAACTTCATCCTCTTCTCCTTTCCCAGAGTCGGCTGACTTGCTCTCTGAGTCTTGTCCTGCCGTCTTCATCATCTACCAGCAGTGTTTCATCAAGCTAACCGGTTCGATAACGGCGTTCAATGCAGATTCCTGGTCCACAGCAGAGAACTGATTACTAGCGTCCTCCTCCTGCTTATCACAGCCAAGCAGCAGATGGCAGCTTCCACTGTCCGCTGATGCAGCCAGACACAGGCCAGGCCGCCCAGTGTCAAAGGGACCTGAACCCCATTTGTGCACAGCTTGTGGAACCTGCAAGGTTTCTATGACGACGAGATAAAGAACAATTGTGCCACCTGATGTGCATCCAAGTCCTCAAATCTTCCCATTCCTGTGCAACTTCCTGTTTTGTGTTTTTTCCCGTGAGGCAAATTAGTTTCTACCAGCTGACACAGATGAATATTTCCAGCCGTGGTGATGACGGAGCCGTTTCACTTCTGTCATCCCTCAAAAGCCTCCTGAATGCTGCCACAGTGGCTTTGAAGGACCTGGAAACACGACCGCGGTAAATCACTCTCCCGCGTTAGCAGCTGGGTAACAGGCTCATTGTTAGCATTTGTGGGTCGCTGTTGTTGTGCTTCCAGGAGCACATCCAGTCATGAAAAACACACTCAAAACTCTTCCTGTAACAAAGAAACAGAAATGTGTCTTTAAAAATGGAGGCTTTTCAGCAGGAGAACATGTCCACTCGCTAATTAGGGTTATTTAGTGCCAGGTCATCAAAGTAGCTTCAGGAGCTGAGGGCAGCGGCAGCAAAGTGGTCCAAAACATTGTCTTTGTTATGATCTACTGGAGCCTGAACACACCAGTGTGACAGCCGCATTATTTGAAAAATGGCACAATTGTGGTTGTGGCAGCTGCAAAATACAGCAGTTTACTCTTTAAATTGTCCTAAAAAACAAGACGTAAATAAACCGACAGCCGAATAGAGAGTTGGCTCTCTCGAAAAGACAGGCTGTAAATTGATGGTTTGTGTGTGTGTGTGTGTGTGTGTGTGTGTGTGTTAAACAAAAGCTCAACTTTGTCTATGGATGTAGCAGATTCTGTCCAGATGGATGATATTTTTGGCCCTGATTTAAGTTAAAAATCCTATTAGAGAATTAAAAATATCATCATTTCACTGCATTTGAAAGAGAACATTTCCATTGTTTAACTTTGCAGTTTGAGCTCTCTTGCTTCAGTGCTTCATTTTCAACAAAAATAGGAGGTTATTCCTAATCTGAAGCCTCAGTCTACAGCCTGGAGAGTAGCCTACAGCCAGCCACCGCAGCGCATCTGACCCTGTAATAATTTATGTCATCATTTATTCTTAAATTTCCAAATGTTTCTCTAAAGCCCTTAAGTTTTGAACTAACTTACAGGTAGCACATCCTCGTCATGCGTGCCAGCGACAGCAGCAGCCTCGTGCGTGTGATTCCTTCGCAGCGTCGCAGCGTAAACCATGTTGGAAAGGTTTGGCTCAGCGGGTCGGGCAACCAAATGAGCAATCACAGCAGAACAAGAGAGGAAGAGCAGGAAAGGATGGAGAGGACCTGTGGAGCAGCAGAGGAAGCAGAGAAATGGGAGGGGTGATGGGGGGCCGGTCTGGATGATAGAAGTGAGGAAGAAAATGAAGGAGAAGAAGAAAGAATCAAGCAGAATGAAGGGAATGAGATGTGAAACCTTGTAGAGAAGCAGGTGAGGAGCCAGGACAGGAGATGGAAATTTGTTGAAGAGATGAGCGAAGTCCAGATGTGAAAATGGGAACGTATCAATTTATGATCAGTGAGATAGAGCAGAGGAAGAAGCCTGAGGGAGCAGAGGAAGAAGAGTGAGGGAGCAGAGGAAGAAGAGTGAGGGAGCAGAGGAAGAAGAGTGAGGGAGCAGAGGAAGAAGAGTGAGGGAGCAGAGGAAGAAGCCTGAGGGAGCAGAGGAAGAAGAGTGAGGGAGCAGAGGAAGAAGAGTGAGGGAGCAGAGGAGGAAGAGTGAGGGAGCAGAGGAAGAAGAGTGAGGGAGCAGAGGAGGAAGAGTGAGGGAGCAGAGGAAGAAGAGTGAGGGAGCAGAGGAAGAAGAGTGAGGGAGCAGAGGAAGAAGAGTGAGGGAGCAGAGGAAGAAGAGTGAGGGAGCAGAGGAGGAAGAGTGAGGGAGCAGAGGAGGAAGAGTGAGGGAGCAGAGGAGGAAGAGTGAGGGAGCAGAGGAAGAAGAGTGAGGGAGCAGAGGAGGAAGAGTGAGGGAGCAGAGGAGGAAGAGTGAGGGAGCAGAGGAAGAAGAGTGAGGGAGCAGAGGAGGAAGAGTGAGGGAGCAGAGGAAGAAGAGTGAGGGAGCAGAGGAAGAAGAGTGAGAGGGAGCAGAGTGAGGGAGCAGAGGAAGAAGAGTGAGGGAGCAGAGGAAGAAGAGCAGCAGGTTCGAGAAGGAGAGGAAGACATTTGTGTGCAGGTTGTTCATCATAGCTTTGTCTGAAGAAATTTACGACAATTTGTTCCATGAAAGTGTTGAAGTTTACATTTAAGCAGCATTACTGTGGAACTTTTATTTGCATTTACAGCAACCCAGATTATTATGGGATGGACTCAAGCCAGTTGAAAGCTTTCAAGGTTTTTAAAGGCTTCAAGATTAGTGATGTTTCTACCCAACGTAGCTTCACCTTGCTGGACCTTCTCTTCCTCTGAGGTGGTCGTCCGCATGTGTTGAGGTATTTTGGATTCAAATGAGTCTGGATGATATTTTTCACAGATCTCAAACCACAAGAATATTCGTGCTGACACCGTTAATGCCGAGAAATCTTGGGAGAAGTAAGCCTGGAGAAGCCTCAGGTGTTTGGGCTGAGGCGCGAGAGAGCCTCCATCACCTGAGGAGATACGCCTGGTTATTAATGCCTTGCTGCGTGCATGTAAACGCATCACGAAGATGATCAGATTCATGGTATTTTGTCGCTTATGGGAGTTTTTTGCAGGACTTGTTTTCTTGATCATGTCATCCCACTGAATCATCTCCTGGATGTGTAACGCAGACCTGCTTTTTCAGGAGAATCCATACGTGATGCTGCGGCACAATCACCAGGACCTGGAGGGAAACGAGCGCTACGAAGGCTTCTGTGTGGACATGCTGAAGGAGCTGGCCGACATTCTCAAGTTCAAGTATCGCATCCGGCTGGTGGGGGACGGACTTTACGGGGTTCCTGGAGCCAACGGATCATGGACGGGCATGGTCGGAGAGCTCATCTCCAGAGTATGCCTGCATGCAGTTTGTAATCATTTATACTCATATTCATATTATCAGTGTACCATAGTTTAAGTACTTCCTCACACACAAAAACACAGGAAGTGAATTCTTTCTTTTATTGGAGTTTTCCGATGTCCTGAAAGGGAACAGACTTTCCTCTTGAACTGCTCCATGTTGGTGCTGTTAAATCTGTAAGCTGCGTTTACAGGTGAGGAAGGTTGGATGCATGAGAACCGACTCAGCTGCCACCAGGGGAGCGTCCGTTACGTTACACCAGTCCGAGCCATATTTCAGCACCTGGGAGTACATGGAGGGGAGAACAGCAGGCCAGGAACTGGACAGCTGACTTTCTTCTTTAATAAAGACAGAACAGCCACCAAAAATCAGAAGGTTCGGCCTGAGCTGCAGGCAGACGGGGCCCAGACCAGACTTGAACCACAGTCTGAGCTTAATTCCTTCATCTTTACTGAGCAGGCGAGATGTGATGGAATGCCAGTGGAAACGGTTATGATGCCACATCGAACCCCGACGTTATATTTTGTTGTGGTTTTATATTTGAAGGCTGAGCAGCAGCAGGCAGAGAAATCCAGTAATCAATATTAATATTGTATTGTCACATAAATATTTCAGTAGCTGTTACAACTGTGTGTTCATTTTTCAAAGGATCGGTGACTCTCTTTGTTGAAACTGCCTCGGCAGTCGTTCCCCGCGCGTGGCTTCCTTCGGGCGGCGAGAACAGGCGATCAGACTTTCAAATGACAGAGAAAAAAAAACGATGAAGTGGAGGTTTGGGTGTGCTGACGAGGACGGGTTAGAGCCCGCGGGCCGAGGATGCGAGCAGGAAGCACAGCTGGCGTGTGCTGGTGTTGAGTGGAGCGAACAGTTGGAGGGTAATGATCGACGCACAGAAGAAGCCTGGGCGGGGCTTCAGGGGAGGCTGTAAATGCTCCTGTTCTGAAACTGTTCTAGAAGGGTAATTGAGGAACAAACCATCTATTTTGGATGGTGACCGATGGACTTGTAGTGGCGTCTGCAGCGATGCGTCAAAAGTTGCCCCCCCCCACTCAGTCTCCCCAATCCTCTTCGTTCTCCTGCAGTGGACAAAGAGCAGTGTTGCTGCTTCCCTCTCGGCTCCTCGGGGAGATGAAGAAACCCTTGCAGTTGCACTTTGCTGGCCTGCATTATTAGCAAGGAGACGTCAGCAGCTGGGGTGTCCACGTGCACATCAACGTGCACATCAGTGTGTCGCACCAACCGCTGCCATGTCAAGTGATTTGTCTTCGCACACACACACACACACACACACACACACACTGGTAGGGTTGGATTATCCCTTGTTACTGATAACCCTATTGGTGGCGAGAAGGCCGTGAGAAACAAAAGGGCATTATTAGGGAATTAGCCAGACGTATCCCGGTTATGTCATCATCAGCTGTTCCATGCCGGCTGCATTCAGCCTATCAGTCCGACTCCCCTCCCAGAACCACAGCACATGGATCACCAAACAACGGGTGAAAAGGAAGGGGCCATCTAGTGGCTGCAGTAACTATGACCACCAGGAGAGAGGGAATCAGGTGACATCCAGCAGCGAGTGAAGAACCCTGTTGAGACGGAGCTGCAGCTCATGACTGTGTGATGTTTCCAGTTTTCAGCTTTAACCTGAACCTCGACCAAAGGGATCAGGTCTTTGAGTCTAACCGGGTCGGAGGGTCACACCAAAGGACTTGGGGCCTTGAGTTGTTGCCACTGTGTCCCCACGTGATGTCACACTGCTCTCCCTCTGTTTCAGAAAGCTGACCTGGCGGTTGCTGGCCTGACCATCACAGCAGAGCGGGAAAAGGTCATCGACTTCTCCAAACCCTTCATGACCCTCGGGATCAGCATAATGTACCGCGTCCACCTGGTGAGTTTGTCCCGCCCACTCAAACCCCCCTGCACTGGGGCTTCCCCCCTCTCTCTCTGCAGCTAGCAGACCTACCAGACCAGGATGTGAGCCAGGTGAGGTCAGCCAGGTGAGGTCAGCTAGCTGGAGAACAACCACTCTCCTTCTCAGCCTGTGGAGCCTGAGAATCTCTCAAACCCTCCTGCTGTGCTCCTCAGCCCCTACCTGACCTCTCAGCGACTCCCCCGCATCTTTGCGTTTCCAAGGCTGTAACCTCCAGGTCCTCCTCTCCTCCAAGCCCTAGTCTCACTCTCTTCCTTCTGCTTCACCTCGCCAGCATCCCTCCCCCATTATTCCAGCAGTCTCTGCTGTCTAAATCTCAGCTCATCTCTTGTGTCAGCCTCCTTCTGTTGCTATGGTCACCCACACCGCTGGCGTTTTCCATCCTGACCTCCTGGGGAATGCTTGCCCTCTGATTGGCCACCTTATTCACACAAGTAATGGCCTCCGTGCCCAATAGAGGGCGAGTCCAAGCAGGAAACTGAAACAACAGCATGTGGAAATGAGCCAGTGTTTGTGGAGTCAGTGGCCCATTAATCATCAGCGCTCCCCTCAACCCAAGGTGACACAGGGAGCCCTGCCTGGCACTGCAGCGGGCCGCGCTGAGGTGTTTTGGTGTCCCAGAGGGGCCTTTACTCACATTCTCAATTGCTCCTGTCTCCCTTTCTTGTCAGCCTCCCTTCCCCACCTCCCCATCATCAGAGCACAGTGCTAAAAGGTGCAGCAGTCAGGGACTCAGCTGAGTGCCAACAATCAGGGGATCAATATGGTCCCTGCAGAAGCAGCGATGGATGGGCTGCTGGGTTCAGACCCACACCGCAGACGGGGGCATAACAGGGTGCAATGGAGGCGGGGGGGGTGTACAGAGGATCTGAAAATAAGGAACGTTAAGCACTCGAAGTCAGCCGCACCCCCCCCCCCCCCCCCCCCTCTCTCTCCTTGCGGCATTCTCTTGACTCTGACTCGGGACCGTCCCCCCGCAACCCTCTGAAATTCAATACTGGAATTTCTGTGACTGCACTTGTTTAGTTCTAATCCTCTGACTATTGATCTGAGACTAAGTGATTTCTACAAGGGGCTCTGCTGCTTAATTCAAACTTTAAATGAAAATTTCAGTCAGATCAATAGTCAGATCAAGAATAGTGAATGTAATAAAAAATGCCTGTTGGGTGTTAATTACCCTCAGACTGTCGGCTATTTCATCTCCTTCTCTGTCAGGGTGCACTCATAGAACCTCTGTCCATGTGTGTGTGTGTGTGTGTGTGTGTGTTTGTGTGTCTCACACACAAACACACACACACACACACACACACGAAGCAGCTTATTCTTCCTTGTCTTGATTCCTGTTTAAGGCAAAGATGCATATTACACTTCCGATCAATATGGTCACAGCGCAGTAAAAACCATAATTGTATTTTGGCAGAATTGCTTGTTCTAAAAAGCTGTTTCCCAAACATCACTGCATTCACGGCCAATTCAGATAAACAACTGCAAAAATTAATTTCCCCCGTGGAACAGCAGAAGGAAGCAACAAATGCTTGAAGCATAAACCTGCACTGAACTGCTGCTGGGTGCTTTTCACTGAAAACTGTCAGCTGGAAGCTCGCTAGCTGGTCTCGCCACGTGTTTCCTCCCTAGAGGGTCTGGAGCTTCATGAAACGTAGCTCAGAGACCTAGCGAAGGGTAGCAGTTAGCACCAGCCTGACCTCCGTGGCTGAATGAAAGAACTACTGAGGTGCCATTTGTTCCAAAGGAGACAATAAACAGAGCCTTCAGATGGAGGACTGAAGCCATCAGGATGCCTCGAGAAAGGGAGGAAGGGGGAAGGAAGAGGGAGGAAGGGTGAGTCTGGACAGGTCTGACACAAAATGCATGATCTGATATCACCATTATCACAATAAAGTTATATTCCAAATATGGAAGCAACAACAGAGGTTTTTGGAAATGGTCAGATTAGCCGCTGTTAGCTATCAGTCTCCGTTAGCTTCAAGCTAAGTGTACATTCTGGAGTCACTAAGAAGTAATGCAGGAGGGGAAAGCATCTCCATGAGCTCAGTACTACGACTAGTGAGTACTTGGAAGGCAAAAAACAGTTCGGTGAAGTATCACTTCACACACCAGCATCATGTCCATTGCTGTCTGGGTCAGAATGTTGGGCAATGAAACTTTTAACTAAAGTTACTGTGGCACAGTTCCTAATGATGCTACAATTTGCATTTGTTTGTGAAGAGAAAGGGTGTGATGAGCTGAGGCTGGATCAGCGGTTCTGGCTCTGTCCAGAGATCCGGCCTCCCTGACCACAGGGCATCGTTTCACAGCAGGTAAAGGGTATAGAGGTGAGAGCGGAGCAGCGTGTCCGGCTGCAGGTTGTTGATGTGCTGCATTCACCACTGCACTGCCTGCTGTTATGTGAGCTCTTCTGGACGTGGCCACATGGAGGTCCAGGACACAGGAAATGTGGACTTCATTTGTCCACCCAGACACCTGCGGTGTGTGTCAGGAGCAGGTCCCTGCAGCCAGAGACGTGTGTGTCACCGCTGGTCTGAATTAGGCTTCAGGGAAAGGAACAAGCCTGAGCCGCACACGCGCTCCCATTCCTTGCATTCATCATCGGCACTCGGCGAAGCCATGTGAGGTAAGATCCTCCCTCGGAGGAACTTCGTAGCTGTGCCAGTTCCGACATTCCCTGCATTTTCGTGACTCTCAGAAGTAAAAAGACGTGTTTTGCATAAGAGAAAGCAGCGCTTAATTAGGCATCAGAGTTAATTAGGGGTGTGTAGAAGCTGTGTCAGATTCAGCGACAGCCCCGAGGGTGAGTGTGGCATACAGAGCTTTACTGACTCTATGGCCACACGCACCATATCACATTCAACGGCATGGACACTCACACACAAACAAACTCTCACAAGCAGACATGCCAAGACACTCACTGATACACAGTCACACAGGTTTGCCTTGGATGGATGGATGGATGGAGGGCTGATGGAGGGGTGTGGTCTCTGTCATGGATCGTCCCTGATGGACACGAATAATCTTCCTCTGACATCGAGCTTCACTCCGAAGCTCCGTTATTATTGGCAGCTGCCTGCTAGCATCAGCCACGATTATGCTAGGAAGACGTAGCCATGGTGGCTACTCCTGGATGGCGCAGAGTAACCTGTTTTTCTTTCATTTTTGAAAAATGTCAACAGAATTGTAAATGAGGAATGAAAGAAAAGGCAACTATCAATGATCAGAAAAAGACAGGAGAGAACAGAGGAAGCTGAGGAGAAGAAGATGGGGGGATGAGAGTGGAAGTGTCCTCTGAGTCTGACTTCAGGCTGACAGCCTCCAGGGCAACAATGTGGGGTGAATATGAAGAGGCAGGATGACGATGTGGAATCCTTGACTGGATCACCTCACCAGCTCCTTCAGCCCCTCCCAGTCCACCGGGGGGGTGCAAGGTAAACGACTGAGCGCTTCATCTGGTTGTGGAGAGGTAGAGGGGACATGCTTGTTCCGTTATTGCCAGCAGGTTCTCACTGTTCCGGTCCTCTTTGTGAAGAGCCAAATGAGCAGGTTTGCATCCTCCATCCTTCGGCCTCTGGCAGCCTCTCGTCATGTAAGGGCAGGATGAACCTGCTGCTGCTGACGTGAAGCGTCCAGCAGACATTCATACACTCTGATTTGGTTTTTCTTTTTCTTGTCTCACGTGAATCAAGATTTGAATGTCAGAAGTGCCGTTTGTCTTGTCGTGTCCGCCTGGCCCGGGGAGGCGAGAGCAGCACGCCATGAGTGCACTGACGTTTTTGCTTTGGATAATTTGAGATAATCATTCATGGCTGTAGTAACATCGTCATCCTCAGTGGTGAATCCCAGGCTGCCTGTGCAGGACGACCATCACGTGAAGCCCTGGGTGATGCGTTACCAGCGCTGTGACGGATGTCTGAGCAGCCACAAACCTGTTTATTGGCGCTTCCTAGCTTCTACAGCTGGAAGCGCATTTGATGGGAAATGTGAGACTGAAGCGGAGCAGCGTGTAGTAGAAGGATGGAGAGAAGAAGCTGAAATGCACTGAAAGGGCTGTTGACTGGCATATTCATTTCACCCATTTTGCTATAAAAATATTGATTGGACAGCTTTGAAAACAAGACAAAATGGCCCCATTCTCCTGTTTTTGTTGCCAGGGAGGCAGACCTTTGGTGCATTTGGAGAGTTGCAATATCCCCTGAATGTCTATTTTCCTTCCCAGTGCCAAAAAAAACATAACTGGAGTCTGAGGAGACTCTGAGCCTGTTTGAGAAGAATGGGACCTCCTTCACTCCTCCTCCGCGCCTGTTCCTCCTTGACTGAGCTGCTTCCAGGTTCCAGTGTTGTCCCTGAACTGTTCACCGAGTGATAGCTCATGAACTTGGGTGAACTGAACGCAGGCTCCTGTATTACTGCCTGATGAACGTGAACTTGTTCATTCTGGTGTCTGTGAACGCCACGCTCTCTCAGTTCGTCCTCGTTCAATCGGGTGCCAGATTTTTGGCAAAAACCCAGCTAAACACACAGTAAACAGGCCTTAATATGTAGCGGAAAAAACAACCTGTCTGCGTCCGAAATTCCCCACCTCCACCCTGTTGAGGAGGCAAACGCAGAATGTGAGATATTTTAGTTTGTCCAAAACATGAGTCAGTACTCAGTAGTACATATTTTCCATGCTTATTCCAGAGAAATATCTTAGTAGTAGTGGATTGAAGGCCACTGGCCAAGCAGAAAGATCCCACAATGCAATGTGGCGGTGTTTGGCGTGTAGCACAGGCGTCACTCCGAGAGGATGTGACATCATGTTGTTATCACATGACAAAGTTATAAAAGCTACAGGTACAGAGTTTCTGATGGATGGTAGTGCTGAGTTGGCTACTCTGAATTACTACTACTGCTGCTACTACTACTACTTCTGCTACCACTGCTACGACTACTACTAATACTGCTACTACTACTACTGCTACCACTGCTACGACTACTACTAATACTGCCACTGCTACTACTGCTACTACTGCTACCACTGCTACGACTACTACTAATACTGCCACTGCTACTACTACTACCACTGCTACGATTACTACTAATACTGCCACTGCTACTACTACTTCTACCACTGCTATGACTACTACTAATACTGCTACTGCTACTACTACTGCTACCACTGCTATGACTACTTCTACCACTACTGCTGCTACTGCTGCTGCTACTACTACTACTACTACTACTACTTCTATTACTGCAGAAAGGTCCAGACACCTCATACCAGGACGTAGTTTCTTTCAGCTCATGTTTAAAATAATCTGACCATGAAAATACACAAGTATATTTCATCCATCCATCCATCCATCCACCCATCCATCCATCCATCCGTCATCTATCCCTCCATCCATCCGTCTGTCATCCACCCATCCATCCATCCACCCATTCATCCATCCGTCATCAACCCATCCATCCATCCACCCATTCATCCATCCATCCGTCATCCATCCCTCCATCCATCCATCCACCCATTCATCCATCCATCCATCCGTCTGTCATCCACCCGTCATCCACCCATCCATCCATCCGTCATCCATCCCTCCATCCATCCGTCTGTCATCCACCCGTCATCAACCCATCCATCCATCCATCCACCCATCCATCCATCCGTCATCCATCCATCCATCCGTCATCCACCCATCATCCATCCGTCATCCATCCATCCATCCGTCATCCACCCATCATCCATCCGTCATCCATCCATCCATCCGTCATCCACCCATCATCGACCCATCCATCCCTCCCTCCATCCCTCCATGTTCCCCCTCTCCTCCTGTTGAGGGTGGTGGGGGTGGAGCCTATCCCAGCAGCCTTCCCCCTGGACAGGTCACCAGTCCATGGCAGGGCCAACACATAGAGACAGACAACCATTGGCTCTCCCAGCCACGCCTACGGTCAATTCAGAGTCTGGATTAACCTGGTCCCTCTTGATGTCTTTGGACTGTGGAGGAAGCTGGAGTACCAGAGAGAACCCAGCAGGAACAGGGAGAACATGGAGACTCACACAGAAAGACCCCGTGCTGCAGCCGGGGCTCCACCCACAACCTTCTTGATGGGGGGCCACAGTGAGGACCACTGCTCCACCCACAACCTTCTTGCTGGGGGCCACAGTGAGGACCACTGCTCCACCCACAACCTTCTTGCTGGGGGGCCACAGTGAGGACCACTGCTCCACCCACAACCTTCTTGCTGGGGGGCCACAGTGAGGACCACTGCTCCACCGGGCTGTCTAAGTATATTTCAATGTACTGCAAATGTGTGTACTTTAGTGCGTAGCCAGGTCAGATATGAATGACATCACCTGAGGAGGTCTGCTGCTGTCATCAAGCAGATGTGTTCACTCGATGTTCCTCAGCTCTAGAATAAACCATCATCTTGTATTTATTTATTACTTACGAGCCTCCTGCACATGGTCTGATTTTATTGTAGTATATTGGTGAATGACGTCACGACAGTGTCAGCTACGCTCGCCTTGTCCTCTAAGCAGAGGAGGATCTTGCGATGGCGTTCCTGTCGTCTATCAACCCTTCTTCTGTTTCTTGTTGTTGTGAGGAGTTGAACGGACAGCAGGAAACGACTCGGCGCAGGAGAAATGCCACTTTTTTCGGTCAGGTACAGAGAGGGGGCGGTGCACTGCTGATGCTGCTGCGGTGACAGGAGGAAGTGCCGTGTGCAGTCGGAGTAGTACGTCCGAAATGATGCATACTATTGAGATGAACCAAAACTGTGCCAAACTTAAATAGTCTTTTTGAGTGTGTCAGGTTTGGTGTGGCTTTTCGGACGCACCGCCAGCCAACAGTGTCGTACTGCTGCATGTGTCATCAAAACACAAAGCAGCATGGAGGTAACTTGTTTTTTCAACCTGCCTGGGATTTATTTTCCAGGATTCTAGTATTCCTTTGTAGTGTGAACCATCGATGGCTAGCAACAAAGCCTTGGAGCAGCAATGGGAAATGCTGATGTGAACCCTGGCTGGGTTACGATAGGAAGATGGAGTCTGACGCATGGTTTCAGTGTTCAGACTGACGCAGTGACTGCTGTCTGTGGTTCTCGAGGGGCTGTGGCTTCAATTTTGAAAAATAATAGCTCGCAGCAACATGGGAAAAAAGAACTTCACAAGTTCATTTTTGGAACTGTGAACTCCGTTCAAAGTTTTGAATTATGAACTATGAACTGAACTTTGAACCAGTTCATGTAGAAAAATGAACTTTCCCAACACTGTCAGGTTCCACAAACTAGCTCCAAATACTTCATCCAAACAGTGTTTTTTACCTTCCAAGTACTCACTAACAGGAGTACTCAGCTCGCTAAGGTGTTTTCCACTCCTCCATCACTTCTTAGTGACTCCAAAATGCAGGAAGAACCAGCCACGTATAGTTAGCTTGAAGCTAACAGAGACTGATGCTAACAGCAGCTAAACTGCAGAAACACTTAAATAGCTCTCCAGGCCGTCTGCTCCCGTCCAGGTTTGGATCAATAATCTCAAACACTTTGATTGGAGATCAGAGCTAACTGGAACACTTTGGGATCCCAGCAGCAACCAGCAGCAACCAGCAGCAACCAGCAGCAACCAGCTCACTCGCTCTTGTGCACAGTAAGGTCAAACTGGAAGTATTCCAGTTAACAAGAAAACCATGATAGACTGGTGTGCTCTTTTCCTGGCCTCAACAGATGTACCTCACCACTTGTGCCAGCAGAGGCCACTACTGCTGAGAAAAACTACCCAGTACTGCTTTCATGCCCAGGCACAAGCGCACACTGGCCAACAGCGTGTGACCCGCGTCTCCACTTCCCCTCCAGCTGTTGTCTCTGCAGCAGCCCACGTCGTCACAATGGCACCTCGGCGGGAACTTAGGGTGTGAAACGCAGTGCAAGCAGGGAGCAGAGTGCGGGTTCAGCATGATCTAAAGCTGACAGCTGTTACCATGGTGACACCAGTAGCAGCAGGCTGCCTGGCTGTGGTAGAACCACTGTTCCACCTCTGGACCCCCAGCTGTCATCATCGTCGTCGTCGTTGCGCTCCGCGATCAGACCGACGGACATTAAACCAAGCAGATGTGAATCCCGCCATGATTCTGCTGACTCTCTCTCTCCTCCCGGCTTCTTCCGCCTGGCTAACAAGCACGAGGCTGAACGTGTTCGTTTATCATAAAATGCCCACCGAAATGTTTAATTTTGGAGAGCTGCACAGATGTATGTGTGCAGTGAGTTGGCCCCTGATAGAGCAGGTTTACGCCTCAGTGATTGGCGCTCAGATGGGCTGGAATGGAAGGCAGGAACGAGTTTGTCCTCATCCGCGTTGGGCCAGTTGGGATCGGCTGCTGTTGGGAGGTCCTGCTGAGAGTCTGGGTCTGATATTCCTCAGCTAACAATCAGTCAGCCGGGCTGTAACCTGCATGCATGTGCATAAAGAGTGTGAGCAAACACACACACGCACACTCACGCTGGCTGCACGACACTTGGTGCATCTTGGTACAGCTAAAGGACAAAGGCTGTCGCTGCTGGATAGTGGACCAGTAGGAACCAGCCCCTGTGTCCAGACGCCTGGTTACCTGCTTCATCTCGTCTACCGCCGTTACCAAAACGAGGCAGCAGCTTCTGGGCCCACGCGGTGGCTCCCGGTCCTGCCTCTCCCAGCCGGGGTCCTGGCTTTTTCCAGTCATACAGGAAGTGAGCCATGGGCGACCCCCCTGACCTTGTGTTATGGCAGCGTCCTGGTTGAGCTGAGTCTCTGATAAGCAGCCTTGGCTCTGGCCTCTGCTGACACACTGGACTTTGTTTCTAGGCTCGAACATGAGAGTTCCAGTTTGTTTGTGTATGTTTGTTACTATGTGCTAAATCTACGCAGGCGGCCGGCTGAGAAGGCTGGAGTCACTCTTCCTGCTTCCCAGCAGCACCAGCATGTTCCATCAACCATGCTAACACTGGCTGTAGACGTGTTCCTGAATTAAGACAGATTCAGTGCAGATGCTATCACGCTAACAGATGCAACGCTTAGATTATAGCTGATGTTTTGGAAGCTATGAGCTCAGTAGAAGGAGAGTGAAGTCTGTGTTGCTTTCAGTTCAGACTTTTATTCATAGTTTGATTTTATTACTGGAAATGCAGTTTAAAGTGCGCGGTAAAACCAAACAGCTTTTAATCATTGCACTTTTTTCTCAACTTGACATCAGGGAACAGGAGTTCTTATCAGTGCTGCATGAACATGCAACAGCGTGCAGCTCTGTTGACATGTCACCAGCAACTCAGTTCATGTTTTCATACAATGTTTATCTGAATGTTTACATGCAAACAAGATTCATATAATTGTAGCACTATCAGTTTACCACAGGAAATCAATGTTTATCTCATCAGAATCACTTTATTTACTGTCCGCGTCACCTTCCTCATCTCTGCAGTTGACACAGGCAGCAGTAAACGTTGATGAACTCAGGCCAGACCGGCCCGCGGCGATGGAAGCTGTGTAGAATCTCAGCAGCTAATTAACTTTGGCACTTGCCGTATGGAGCTGATGTTGCAAAAGTGGATGTTTTCTCTCATGTTAATTTGTTCCCGTTTAATCTCTCAGCTCCTCTTCAGCAAAGCTTGTGTTGCGTTGGCTCGCGTGATTTCGACACGATTGTAACTCCTCTGCATGTGTTGTGTGTTTCAGGGACGAAGGCCAGGGTATTTCTCCTTCCTGGACCCCTTTTCTCCGGGAGTCTGGCTCTTCATGCTTCTGGCCTACTTGGCCGTCAGCTGTGTCCTCTTTCTGGTGGCCAGGTAGAAACTCACCACTGGGGGACACCAAAAATGGGACACAATGGGGTTTGAGTGAGGAAAGGAAAAGCTGAAAGGTTCCGTGGGGAGGGAACAGGTGTTTCTCCCGTCTCCTGAGGTGATGGAGGACGTGTTCCCCCCCCAGCAGTGGGTCTCCAGCATCACAGTGACCCCTGCTGGTCAGGCAGGGGACTGGTAGAACTGCCGTTCAAGTCAACAACAAGCATTCCCCTGTGCTTCATGAGGAAACTGTATAAAAAATGCAATAAATACATGTTATGTAACACCTGCTGGAATGAGCCCGAACATGTGACTCTCCAGACACGCCCAGGTTCTATGTGCTGAAAATGTAACTGGTGATATGTGCTCTCTTTGTCAGGGTTTCGCTTCTGTTGTTTTTTGGTAAATCAGAGGAACGCTAGCCTCGCCGTCACGGTAGTCTCTCTCTGACAGAGTTGTCACAGCCATCTTTCAACAAACCAATCACACTTCTTCTCTGCCAGCGTTTAAGAAGGCAGCTCATGGGGAATGAAAAGCGAGGTGGTTCTCTCTCCAGAGAGAGAGCCAAGGTGACTTTGTGTTCAGTTAACTGCTGGAGTTATTTTCTCCTCGTCTTTCACTCCGTTTCCTCTCTGTTCTGCTCGCTCCCTCGTCTCTGGAGTTTTGCTCTCATCAGAATATTTTATCCGACTTTCACTCCCACTCTCGCTGGCTGTATCTCTCCTGTGATTCTCTTTGTTGCCTAACCCTGAATGTCTTGTTCTCTCCAGACTGACACCGTACGAGTGGTACAACCCACACCCCTGTCTGAAAGGACGCTGTAACCTCCTGATCAACCAGTACTCGCTTGGCAACAGTTTGTGGTTTCCCGTGGGAGGCTTCATGCAGCAGGGATCCACCATTGCTCCCAGAGCTCTGTCCACACGCTGTGTGAGCGGAGTGTGGTTAGTACTGCAGACACACACAAATGCGTGTCCATGTCTCAGCTCTCACACACATTGAAGTGCTGGTTCTATTTTAATTTGTGGTAACTTTCTCCATCATGGAAGCCACTGCATCATTGACTGATCCTCATTCATCTTTTCATGTCTTCCTCGGAGTCAACGAGAGGTTGTGCATGTTTATGTAAGACAAAGTCTGCGTTGATCTGCTTTTATTCTCTGCAGCATAAAGTTGATTTCCTTTCATCCAAACCCAGCATGGTTGCCTTCCTCATGTACACCCACCTCTCCATCCTTTCACCCCACTGAGCATCCAGCAGTCTCTTCCTCTCTCAGGTGTGCAGTTATTTGAATCCTGCTGGACTCGCCCCCAGACAATCCATCTTCATGTTCCTGCTGTCCATTTCCATACTTTGATTGGAGAAAACATGTGCTCTTGTCCTCTGCCTTCCCTCCAAAGGTGGGCCTTCACATTAATCATCATCTCATCCTACACCGCCAACCTGGCTGCCTTCCTAACGGTTCAGAGGATGGAGGTGCCCATCGAGTCAGTGGACGACCTGGCAGATCAGACGGCTATAGAGTACGGCACCATGCATGGAGGATCCACCATGACCTTCTTCCAGGTCAGAGGCTGAACACATCATTGCATATGATAGATTGTTTATCCTCTTAACTCTTAGATCCCTGACACACACACACACACTCACGCACGCTTGCAGGCTGACCTCAGAGCCCCCCCATGATCGATGGGCTCTAACCACAGGTTTTATCTGTTTCCTGTCTCTTCTTTCGCCACAAGCATTCAATCGGCTCGTCCTCGGGGACACGGGGCACCGTCCAGGTCTCTGAGAGAGGCACACACCACCCTCCCTCCTCTGGATGTGACCTCAGAGAGAAAATAAAACAGTGAGAAACAGGCACAGAGAGACAGTGAAGGATGATGTAGCGGGATTGAGAGCGATACATTGGCCTTGCTGTCCTCTGCTCCTTCATGTCCACTGGACCTTTAATAATGTCAGGAAGGAGGACAGGCTGACAGGGAGCAGAGGACAGGTGGGGGTGTAAAGTAAAGATTCTGCTCTGCTTCTCAAAAGAAAAATTCACATTTACCTGCAACGGCCTCTCCAGAGATTCAGTGTTTGAATAAATCCATCAGACA
The DNA here is from genome assembly GCF_037954235.1 of Aulostomus chinensis. Lineage (NCBI taxonomy): Eukaryota > Metazoa > Chordata > Actinopteri > Syngnathiformes > Aulostomidae > Aulostomus > Aulostomus chinensis. The sequence goes on from NC_141329.1 coordinate 638,304, forward strand.
AGAAAATGAAGCAACTGAATTAATCTCCAACTCTGCAAAAGAGGAAAATGTGTGTCTGCCACTCTGAGCGTCTCTCCTATTGCACAGTTTCTTCTGATCATGTCTCGTCCCGCCGCTCTGCAGAACTCTCGCTACCAGACCTACCAGCGAATGTGGAACTTCATGCACTCAAAGCAGCCCAGTGTGTTTGTGAAGAGCACGGAGGAGGGGATCGCCAGGGTCCTCAAATCCAACTATGCCTACCTGCTGGAGAGCACGATGAACGAGTACTACCGCCAGAGGAACTGCAACCTGACTCAGATCGGAGGGCTGCTGGACACCAAGGGCTACGGTATCGGCATGCCGCTGGGTGAGTGAAGACCGCCGGTGGAGGTCAGGGAGATGGAAGATAATTACATGCAGAAGGATCTAATAGAGGGACTTAACAGGTTGGAGACCTGATGATATCAGCGAGTCAGGGAGAAGATGGTCGTGTGAAGGAGGAGAGGATGTAATTTCTGTGCCGAATGAATTCAGCAGAGGACAAAAGCTGATAGTTGTGCTTAAATGTGGGAATTATACAGACACTGAGAGAAAGATAGGAGGAGCAGGGGTATTAGTCAGAGGATACACCATAAACCTGACATTGGAGAGTTGAAATTGAAAAGCAAAGCCTCAGCAAAGCCAAACCATTAGCAGCTATCATGGGGGAAGATGATGCAAAAAGACACAACTTCAAGAGATGCAGCGTGAGACGCTCGCAGTCCAGCACACCGGAGGGTGAGAGGAAGAGAATCTGAAATATGCTTCCTGTTGAACATGGAACTGTCGAGCCTCCTGCTGCTCCCAAAGCATGAAAACTTGGTTTGGTTGCATTTTGATCTCGCGAGTCAAAGACGCACCTCAGAATAAACAAGACCCCGGTCTTTAAACCTCAGATGAACCCTGCACGCTGCATCGTCATGTGACCTGTAGCATCTGATATCATTCCCTTCTACCTCAGCAAACTGTTTCAGTTAAAATGAAAACATTTGTTGAGTTATTCTTCTATGCGCTGGAAAGGGTTGGTCGAGTGTGCTTGTTGTTTCTCTCACCACTCCAGGGTCGGTGTACCGGGATGAGTTTGACCTGGCCATCCTCAAACTGCAGGAGGACAACCGCCTGGAGATCCTCAAGAGGAAGTGGTGGGATGGAGGCAAGTGTCCAAAGGAGGAGGACCACCGTGCCAAAGGTCAGTCAGGGTTCAGCGGACCGTATGTTGGGATGGGGTTTCTCTTCCTGTCACCTGTCCCGCTGTGTCTCCAGGTCTGGGTATGGAGAACATCGGGGGGATCTTCGTGGTGCTGGTGTGTGGCCTGCTGGTTGCTATCTTCATGGCGGTGCTGGAGTTTGTGTGGATGTTGAGGCAGACGCCAGGAACTGAGGTGAGAGAGGGCTACCTAACCTGCATCTGCTTTATCTCCCTCTCCCCTCCCTGGCACCCCCGCCCCCGTGGAGCTGCTAGGCTCTCCCAGAGTGAGGAGGATTGACAGGAAGTGATGTAGCTTTCCTCTGTTTCTTCTTCCCCTGGGTTTCCCTTGACACGTAGCCCTCCTCCGTCAAGTCTAGGAGGGCTGGGCAGCACAAAACCAAAGATATACCTCAGTCCCACTGTGTGCATATCTGGAGTACTTTCTATCTATAGTGGTAGGAGGATCTTGAGGATATATACTGCCTACAATATACTACCTAACCCGTGATATTGAATGTATTTAGGTGTATGTGGTCAGTAAATGCATCCATGGTGCTATGACAGCCTTCTCATAAACATGGTGGTGTTACTTTAGCCTTAATCCAAGACAACGTACTTGTAGGATGCCTTGTACTGTGTGAGCCTCATCAGTGTCTCCACGTGTGAATGACTGACAGCTGTGGCCATGTTGCCCATTTTTGATAACCTCAAGTTACTCAGCAGCCACCAAGCAGACTTACAACCGTGACGAGAATCTTACAAAGCTGAATTTTAGTGTAAAGCTAAATGGAGCCTTGTCTTGTTCTGAGGACTAGAAGCCAAGTTGAGGGCTTTTTGTCCCAGAACCCCTGCGGGCGAACACGTATGCTCGCCAGGACAGAGGCCAGTCGAAGCTTCTGTCAGTGGAGCAGCTCAGCTGTGCAGAGATGCCATCACCACAAGTCCTCTCTCACTCCGCCGTAGCGAGATGTGCGTCCTCTGTTCTCTCTGATGTGACTCCTTTGAAGGAGGCTGGACACCTGTGTTTTCACCTGGACACTCACTGTGACTCTGATTCAATAAACATTCAGTATGTGAAAGTCAAAAAACAACTTGTGATTTCTTCCTTTGAATCAACATAGATACACCCCAACTTGTGAGCCGTGTGTGTGTGTGTGTGTGTGCGCGAGAGAGAGAGAGAGAAACATGTTGATTGATCTTTGTCAAACTGGAGTCGTGTATCGTCTGTCACCTCAGTCAGGCGCTGATTGATGAGTCTAAGTGATGGTGTGTGTGTGTGTGTGTGTGTGTGTGTGTGTGTGTGTGTGTTTGTTGTTTCAGCATCATCATGATTGTCATCTGTTGTGTGTCCATCAGTCTGTCCTGATGAAGTCAGTCAGTCAATGAGTTGTCTGCCCCCCCCCATGTGTGTGCTTTCAGCAGTCTGTGTGTGAGGAGATGCTGCGGGAGCTCCATGGGATCGTCCTGTGTCACGACAGCCTGCAGGTGAGGCGCCGGCGGGCGGCCTCGATTCTCCGGCCGCGGCCCCTACCCCTGGAGGAGCGTCGGGCCCGAGCTGCTGCGGTCAGCCTCAGCAATGGCAAGCTGTGTGGGGGGGCTGGACTCCCAGAACCCCTCTCCCACAGACTGGCTCAGGAGGCCGCTCTGGTTGCAAGAGGGTGCAGCCACATTCGCATCTGTCCCGAGTGCCGACGGTTCCAGGGGCTGAGGATGCGCCCCGCTGGGGCCACCGGGGCCCTCCCGTCCCCCACACACAGTGAGGAGAGCATAGAGTGGGACAAGACTACGAACAGCAGTGAACCTGAATAACACCAGGTGACTCCCACGGGACTGACTCGCCCCTCCTCTCACCAGGGACGAGAGATCATGATATTCTGATTCAGCATTCGGGAGCTTGATCTTCAAGGGCGGGACGAAGCTGCGGACGCTGGCGCCCCAGAGCCAACAGCCAGAGTCAGTTTGGGATTTTGTCCTTGTTCAAAGGAAAAATTGATGAGTCTGTCCCATCGTGGTCCGTCCCTGTTGGCTCTCCGTACTGTTTGAAACAGGATGGACAAAAACAGCTACGGGACATTTGTACTATGCAGTATTTTCAGTCATTTATCATTGTGCTCTTTCTTTTTTTCTTTTTAAATTATTCCTGTCCTCTGTTGGGTTATCAGTACTGAATATTGTTATTCTATTGTCCTTGAAAATACATTAAACAAGTTCCTTTTTTATCTGACAGTTCACTCTATGAACGTACATTGCTTCTGAAGAGCTGCAAGATGAACACTCATTCAAGGTCATCCTTGGAATGCTTTTATTTTGAAAGTGCCAAAAACCAGAAGTAGAATCTTGTGGCTGAGGAAATTATCACAGCCTTGAGAAGATAAACTCTTGTGAGTCTGGACCGGAGACACATGGACCTCTTTTGTAGCGGTGATATTGTAGGAGACGAGGCTGTTGCAGCGCGTCCAGGTCCCGGACGGCTCTGAGATGAATCGCTGAAAGACTTTTTTCCCGTCGTAATCTGTTGCTTTATCACATGACGGCGGCTCACAGACAAACACATCTGTTTATTTTTGTCCTCTTCCTCCATACATCCACTTCTGCTCTTTATGATTTCTCGTGTCCAAACACAGAGGAACAAATACTTGGACTACATGTTCCAGGAGCGCTGCATTTATCCACCTCATGTATCTGAGAATGTCGCCTGCACATGAACGAAACGACGTATACCAGAGCACCGCAAACATGGTGGTTTGCATCCCTGGTCAAGTAAAGAAGGCTTTAAATATCAGCAGCTGACTGGGATTCTTTTAAATGTCACAGCAGTTAACCCTTCGTGGGAGATGGTGGGTGGCACACTGCCTCAGGACGGGTTCAGCTCTCATCTGGCCTCCGTGCGCTGACATTTTCTTACATTCGTTTATGAAAACCCAGACCTGGAAGACATGAATCTGGCATTTAGGAGGCTGGCGCTCAAGAGGGGAGGACAAACAACAGAAAACAACAAAATCAGATACTTGGGCCGGTAATGAGGTCATGAACGATTGATTACATTTGGCTTTATTTTGGAGGAATATTTGTCGTGTGCTACTGTTTGTAGCGCACATCAACCAGCCCTGAACACAAACCACCAGCAACTGATTTCCTGGGATCGTCTCCAGAAGGTACACCTCTGAGACCGCAGCGCCCGCCCCGCCCCGCCCCGCCCCGCTCAGCCCCGGCGATCCTTTGGATCTGGCCGACTGAAGTGCTGCTGCAGATCCTTCTTGTTAGCTTACGTTCCCTTCCAGAACTTCTCGCCGCCGCTCAGTCAGAGCAGAGACCAAAGGTGAAATCTGAAACTTTTCCCAGTTTTGATTCTGTTCCTCTGGTAACGGTTCATTTGCCTCCCAGCACCAACAAATATACACAAAGAAACAGTATCAGAGTATTTTTACACCAAATTCACAGTAATCTGAAACATCTGATGGGTCATCCTGCACAAACTCCCTTCAGTCACATGATGCAGTCTGGCCCAAAGTTTTATCGTCACCAGCTAGCACTTTACCTCTGGTAGATACTGGTCCAGACTGAGGGACCTCTGGTAGATACTGGTCCAGACTGAGGGACCTCTGGGAGATACTGGTCCAGACTGAGGGACCTCTGGTAGATACTGGTCCAGACTGAGGGACCTCTGGTAGATACTGGTCCAGACTGAGGGACCTCTGGTAGATACTGGTCCAGACTGAGGGACCTCTGGTAGATACTGGTCCAGACTGAGGGACCTCTGGGAGATACTGGTCCAGACTGAGGGACCTCTAGTAGATACTGGTCCAGACTGAGGGACCTCTGGTAGATACTGGTCCAGACTGAGGGACCTCTAGTAGATACTGGTCCAGACTGAGGGACCTCTGGTAGATACTGGTCCAGACTGAGGGACCTCTGGGAGATACTGGTCCAGACTGAGGGACCTCTGGTAGATACTGGTCCAGACTGAGGGACCTCTGGTAGATACTGGTCCAGACTGAGGGACCTCTGGTAGATACTGGTCCAGACTGAGGGACCTCTGGTAGATACTGGTCCAGACTGAGGGACCTCTGGTAGATACTGGTCCAGACTGAGGGACCTCTGGGAGATACTGGTCCAGACTGAGGGACCTCTAGTAGATACTGGTCCAGACTGAGGGACCTCTGGTAGATACTGGTCCAGACTGAGGGACCTCTAGTAGATACTGGTCCAGACTGAGGGACCTCTGGGAGATACTGGTCCAGACTGAGGGACCTCTGGGAGATACTGGTCCAGACTGAGGGACCTCTGGTAGATACTGGTCCAGACTGAGGGACCTCTAGTAGATACTGGTCCAGACTGAGGGACCTCTGGTAGATACTGGTCCAGACTGAGGGACCTCTGGGAGATACTGGTCCAGACTGAGGGACCTCTAGTAGATACTGGTCCAGACTGAGGGACCTCTGGTAGATACTGGTCCAGACTGAGGGACCTCTAGTAGATACTGGTCCAGACTGAGGGACCTCTAGTAGATACTGGTCCAGACTGAGGGACCTCTGGTAGATACTGGTCCAGACTGAGGGACCTCTAGTAGACACTGGTCCAGACTGAGGGACCTCTAGTAGATACTGGTCCAGACTGAGGGACCTCTAGTAGATACTGGTCCAGACTGAGGGACCTCTGGGAGATACTGGTCCAGACTGAGGGACCTCTGGTAGATACTGGTCCAGACTGAGGGACCTCTGGTAGATACTGGTCCAGACTGAGGGACCTCTGGTAGATACTGGTCCAGACTGAGGGACCTCTAGTAGATACTGGTCCAGACTGAGGGACCTCTAGTAGATACTGGTCCAGACTGAGGGACCTCTGGTAGATACTGGTCCAGACTGAGGGACCTCTGGTAGATACTGGTCCAGACTGAGGGACCTCTGGTAGATACTGGTCCAGACTAAGGGACCTCTAGTAGATACTGGTCCAGACTGAGGGACCTCTGGTAGATACTGGTCCAGACTGAGGGACCTCTGGTAGATACTGGTCCAGACTGAGGGACCTCTGGTAGATACTGGTCCAGACTGAGGGACCTCTAGTAGATACTGGTCCAGACTGAGGGACCTCTGGGAGATACTGGTCCAGACTGAGGGACCTCTGGTAGATACTGGTCCAGACTGAGGGACCTCTAGTAGATACTGGTCCAGACTGAGGGACCTCTAGTAGATACTGGTCCAGACTGAGGGACCTCTGGTAGATACTGGTCCAGACTGAGGGACCTCTGGTAGATACTGGTCCAGACTGAGGGACCTCTGGTAGATACTGGTCCAGACTGAGGGACCTCTAGTAGATACTGGTCCAGACTGAGGGACCTCTGGTAGATACTGGTCCAGACTGAGGGACCTCTGGTAGATACTGGTCCAGACTGAGGGACCTCTGGTAGATACTGGTCCAGACTGAGGGACCTCTAGTAGATACTGGTCCAGACTGAGGGACCTCTGGTAGATACTGGTCCAGACTGAGGGACCTCTGGTAGATACTGGTCCAGACTAAGGGACCTCTAGTAGATACTGGTCCAGACTGAGGGACCTCTGGTAGATACTGGTCCAGACTGAGGGACCTCTGGTAGATACTGGTCCATACTGAGGGACCTCTGGTAGATACTGGTCCAGACTGAGGGACCTCTGGTAGATACTGGTCCAGACTGAGGGACCTCTGGTAGATACTGGTCCAGACTAAGGGACCTCTAGTAGATACTGGTCCAGACTGAGGGACCTCTGGTAGATACTGGTCCAGACTGAGGGACCTCTGGTAGATACTGGTCCAGACTGAGGGACCTCTGGTAGATACTGGTCCAGACTAAGGGACCTCTGGTAGATACTGGTCCAGACTAAGGGACCTCTGGTAGATACTGGTCCAGACTGAGTACAGCGGTCGTGTTCTGGCTGCTGTGGCCATCCAGCGTCTGCAGCAGAACGACTGGTTTCTCCTTCTCAGCTGAAGGTGTAAAACTGCGCATGATTTACTGATTGATTACTATGAAAATCATGTACTTATCCATCAATAAATGATTCAATTACCAAATTGGTCATTTATTTAATGGATAAATGATCAATTTATCCATTAAATAAAAAAAACTATTTATTAATTCATTGAATAGATGATGTATTTATTGAACTAATAAGTAAATGATTTATTAATAAAAAATCCTTTTTATGTAATAAGCAAAAATTGATTGAGGCATTACATTGATAAATGGATCATTTATTAGTTAATAAATAAATGACCTCGGAACCCTCAGGGGTCTCACGGGCGAGTAGCTGCTCTGATATTTGTAGCCACGGTAACAGAATCACAGCATGTGGGTTTCTAATTGGACGAGGAAACTTGCACATCGCTGGCAGACATACCTGGATGTCAAATGCCACTTCAACTCAGGTGTGGCCCCCCCCCTCCGTCAGTGGCTTGATTGGTCTCTCTCCATCAGAATGGAGAGGCTAACGTGCCACAGTGGAGGGCCACCAGAGCAGCGTGGCCTCGCCTCACCGGCCAGGACGGAGGCCGAATCACAGGAATCCTCAGCAGCGTTCACCTGCTGCACGGTTGGAGCTGATGACGTTAACAGGAGTTACAAACACAACCTCTGACATTTAGCAGCACGCAGCATTTGGACACACGTTGATCATGGCGCAGTGCTTCATATTTGATGTGAGCCTTAGAATTTCAGTATAAAGAACTTGTTAAACAAGAAAAGGTTTCCATTTCCTTCCCCGTGTTCTTAGGTTCCTGTCAGATGCTCACATCTCCAGCACTTGTCATCTTGTATGCGAGGAGCAGAACAAAAGCCTCTGAACCGACCTTTGCTGGAGCGCCACTGAGCGATGGCAGGGTTTAGCTGCTATATTTTATATGCTTTATTTTCTTATGTTGATATTTTTATTCCATTATAAAGGCATTTCTTAAAACAACCTCCATATTGTGGGGTTCTGCTGCTGTCTCTTCTTTGCTCTTCGCACTGACATGTTCGACCTTTCGAGTTGTTTGGGTCCGTCATGTTGAACAGTGTCTGAGTGCACTTTGTTCTCCCCGGGTTCTCGTTCAGCTGCACAAACGTTCTGGCTGCTCAGTAACGACACGCATGCAGAATGAGGACGTTGGATTAGCAGCTGAGTAACCACGATAACCGTTGAGCGAGCACCAGGGCCTGGTTCTTCCGCAACTCAGTTCTCTACCGTCAACGTGTGTTCGGCAGCTGTGAGAGAGAGACAGGGCGTTTGTGGGTGTTGAAGGGAGGCTGATAAGTTTAACAGCTCCCTCACGACTGTGACAGGAGCATAAACACTGTAGATCTGATTTACTGTTTCACCCCCCCTCCCCGTGTCACAGCGCACACACCTGCGTCACTCCTAGAAGAGTGACACACAAACGTCACCAACACCTGCATGTCAGTGCTGTGTGGAGGTGATGTCATGGCGCCAGCCTGCACCTCCTGCCTCTGGTGCTCCAGGTCCATGAGCCAAGTGGAGCCCTGATGAGCGCCGAGCACCTTCAGAGGTGCGACCGCCCACTCGCCTCCTCAGCTCACTCACCTGTCGCTCCCATCAGACACACTTCCCTCTGCTGATGTTCCCCGGCGGGTGTTTAGCGTTGGCTGGACTGACTGGCTGACTTCTGCTGTGCTGCCAGCTCACATCTCACATGCTTAAAGAATCACTTTTTTATTTCACAATCAGTTTTCTAGACCCCAAATATGAAATCCTGAACATTTATAAATCTGTAAAATACTGAGTTTTAAAACTGACTGGTTAGGTCTTTATGACTCCAAGCATCACCTCCTTTCCTCTGACAGCAGACGTCCCGCTGGACGCGTCTACCGTCCCTCTAGCGCCACCACCAATGTGAGGGGTGAAAGTCGTATCCAGACAAGCGGCACTGATTCACACTGAAGCTGCTGCACTTCCTTAAGTAAGAGCTTTCCTATTGACTCGCCGGCAATGAATTGCAGAAAGAATTGTTGTGCACTCGAAGAAACCCTATTGAGAGGGGGGACTCCCACCAGGGTTCGTGCCTCCCAGCTGACTGAAGCCTTTTGTCCACTGGCGCTGGTGAACACGTCGACCCAAACTTCCCGATGCTGTTGGTTTTTCAGAGAAATAAAAAGGACCTTCATTTAGTTTGAGTCTCATTCACTCACATTCACCCTGTGGTGGTCGATGGCTCACAAATGGAGGAGCATCGATTACCTTGGGGTGTGTGTGTGTGTGTGGGGGGGGGGGTATTCAAATGTGACTTTTCTCCGTCATGCTTCTCCTCCATGGGAAATCTCAGTGTGGGCCTCTGGCTTCATGAGCTGGAAGCCGCTGAGTTGCATCATCACCCAGACAGCAGCCGACGCTCTGCTGCTCTCTGAGAAAGGAAAGCGACCGGCTTCTCGTGTTGACGTACGTCCATCAGCTCCCGATGAAACCTTGTCTCTATGAAACAGAGGCACTGCTTCCTGGATCATTCACACACGCCTCCATGTGACTCTAGACTTCCATTCAAGTCACAGCTGTATTAACCTTGAGTGTGTCAAAGGTACAAACACCTGAGGCAGGAGGGGCAGACGTGGAGCCATTCTTTACCCAGCAGAAGGAAAAGAAGACGTACAGAGGACGTATGAAGAAGTACATAGAAGTACAGGCTCTGGAATGTACTCGGAGTATAAAACGTAGACCTGTGCAGGACATTTGTAGTGAGTGTTGGCGTGAAGCCCCTGAGCCCGATGCTGTATAACAATCGAATCCAACAAACACATAAAAGAAGCAACTGAGCTGGAAATGATGACGATTTGCTCGAAGGGTTTCAGTGTCATCAACGGAACGTGAGACATGAAGTAAACAGGACTCATGGGGCGTCACACGCCAGGGTTGCAGGTGTTGGAGGCGCTCCTCTTCAGTGTGATGCTCCGCCTACTCAGGTGTAGGTGGAGCAGAGCCACTGCAGTCACTCAGCCCTGAGCAGACACTCTCCCTCTGAGGAAAAGCCTCTTTGTGTTTTGAGGAGAAAATATTGGTTTTCAGATAAAGGCCTCATGAGTTCCCCTGCTAATTGGTCGTTAGAGCACAGAATTAACTTAATCCCCGAGTAAATGATTCATTACTTTACAGATGAGAGGGTAAAAAAATTGCAGTGAGCCATGAAAAAGAGCCACAAATGACAGCCTTGGAAGTGAAATCTGTTTATCCGGCTCCCTGCGGGGGAGGTGGTGTTTTATCGACACTGGGCAGCTAAATCATATTTCCTGCATCATTAACTGTTATTTTGCTTTTCTCTTTTCTTCACTGTCGACTGTTGGTCCACCTCCTACTGAACACTACGTCAATATTACTCTCGGTTTTGTCAAAGCTTTGAATGAGCAGAGGTGGGGATGAGGCGCCTCCATCCTCATGCAGGTGTCAGGTGAGCTCTGGTCCACCGTCCCAGCAGCCAGAGGCAGAGGCACCTGCTGGGACGCGTGTCTCAGTTCACGTCCATTTGTGTGTGCAACGTTTATCTGTTCAAGCTAAAGCGTTAACACCTTTGAAGTACCGCTCACACACTCAGCCCCTTTGGGCATCTGGGTATTACAAGAGTCGTTAGCGACACCTAGTGGCTGTAACGCAACATCACAGTTGCATGGAGCCCGTCAGCGTCCATCACTGTGGAGCCGTGTTGGAGAGCAGGCAGCAACAGCTGAAGCAGCACCAATCAAACACGTCTCACTGGGCAGAGCAGAGGTGTGGGAGCTCAGATGTCCGCCACGTTCAGGCTGAACTCAGTGAGCAGGTCCTCGTGAGCCTGCGGGGGGTTGTGCTCTTGTCCTCCCATCCTTGGCGAGCCACAGGTAGCTTGGACATCAGGCTGTCCAGAGTTTCCTAGAGAGGAGGGCAGCAGGAGGGAGCCTCGCAGGACTGAACTCTACCCCTCAAACAGCTGACAGTCCAACTGAGGAGTTGCAGCAGAACGCTGATGGGACTCAGGGGAAACCTGGGTGGTGGCCCCGCCCACATTACCACCATGGAGGTGCCCTTGAGCAATGCCCTTCACCCTGACTCTTCCAGTGGAGCTGCTCAGTGGCCAGTAGATCAGACGGGTTGTACTGGGCAGTTCCCAGTGTGACTGGGAACTCTCCTAGCTTCAGTGGAAGATGTTTGCTGAGCTGACATTCAGGAACTTCTCATCACCGACATGCTGAGCTGGAGATCAGCCGCTGCTGCAGCTGCTCCCGCTGCATCTGACGAGAGGCTACGAGTGCAGGTAGACATGTTGGGGGGGGCGCAGGAGGAGCCAAGACGTGAAGTGAAGCTAACAAGTCGACATCAACCAGAGAGAAAAATCCCCCTGCAAGTTGTTTTCACTCAACCACTGAAGCTCACGGTGGCGCTACTGAGTCACACTGCACCAGCAGCGAGGACAGGCGAGGGGACTGGTGCTGGTACTACTGGTACTACTGTCGGGCCTCCGTCTAGGCTTTTCTCAGTATTTTGTTTATTCCTGTACGTGGGTTGGTTTTGACTGATGGAAGGGATTCTGCTGATCCTGAAACACTAACGTTGGGTCCTGGGTTCTGTGGTACCTTCATTAGACCCACTTCAGAATCAGAACCAGAGCAGCAGCTCTTCACACTGACCAATGGTAAACGTTCATACTAGTACACAGATGAAAAGTAACTGTGTATTTTTACTGAAGTATAATTCCTCAGTACAAGGTTGAGGTATTCGTTCTTTTACTATGGGCACCTGCATTGTTAGGCTTCTTTATACTTTACACTCTTTTCACTGCATGTGTACTTTTTACTCCATGCTGCTTGAACATGTATGACATAACAGGAACTAAACCCTCATGAAGCACAGGAATATACAAGCATCATGGAGAACGAGTACTTTTGTTTGAAAACTCAAGGTCAAATACTTCTTTACTTTTACCGTTTTTTTAATAGGGATGTTCACCTTCAGCGTTACTAACTGATGGGGACATTTGTACTCTTACTTGAGCAGAGAAACTGTGCTGACGCAGCGCCTCCCTTCTGTGGGAGTCAGACGTGAGGTGCAGGCCTCGGTCCTCCAGACTTTCTAGCCCTGCAGACAGAACAGGCCCAGGCCCGAGCCCTGTTCTGTCTGCAGGGGTTAACCTCAGGTTAGGTTCACACTGTTCATACAGCAGCTGACATCCATGTGATGTCGTCTCTCGTGCTGCAGCCTCTGCTCCGTGTCTCTCACGCGTCTCCTCAGGTCCATCCTGTCAGACTGGACCTTCATGAGTGACTCACTCTGCAGGGCTCATGACATCACACAAGACACACACATGATGAATGTGCACACCAGGGACACACCAAGTGTTTATCCCCTTCAACAGCACTCTGCTGTCAGTCCACCACAGTCAGGACATCTACTGCGCTGTCCTGGTGGAACAATACGCTCGCCATAACAGCTGTTCCGTTCGCGGGAACGCTGGTAGTTTTGCTGTTGTAGGTGTACTGTAAGCAGGTCAGACGATCCTGAGTAGAAGTACTTCACATTCTGCTGGGTACTTCAAATGAACTGCATCTAATGTGTTCAAGACAAATGGGCCTCATTCATGAAAAGTTCTTTTCTACAACTAAACCCTCAATTTAGTCTCACAGACAGGAGAAATAGCCTGATGGCATCTTCACGTTCAGGTCAGAGTGCCTCCCAGCTACAAGAGGAAAGTAGCTGTGTGGAGCTGCAGCCTCCAGGTGGGGGGAGGTGCTCAGGAGTGTCACAACAGAAGCTGCGTTTGGTGAATGGGGCTGATAATCCACCCATCCCTCCCTCCATCATCCGTCCATCCCTCCCTCCATCATCCGTCCCTCCCTCCATCATCCGTCCATCCCTCCCTCCATCATCCGTCCCTCCCTCCATCATCCGTCCATCCCTCCCTCCATCATCCGTCCATCCCTCCCTCCATCATCCGTCCCTCCCTCCATCATCCGTCCATCCCTCCCTCCATCATCCGTCCATCCCTCCCTCCATCATCGTCCCTCCCTCCATCATCCGTCCATCCCTCCCTCCATCATCCGTCCATCCCTCCATCATCCGTCCATCCATCCATCCATCCACCCATCCCTCCCTCCATCATCCGTCCATCCCTCCCTCCATCATCCGTCCATCCATCCATCCATCATCCGTCCATCCCTCCATCATCCGTCCATCCATCCATCCATCAGTCCATCCACCCATCCCTCCCTCCATCATCCACCCATCCCTCCCTCCATCATCCACCCATCCCTCCCTCCATCATCCGTCCATCCATCCATCCATCATCCGTCCATCCCTCCATCATCCGTCCATCCATCCATCCATCAGTCCATCCACCCATCCCTCCCTCCATCATCCACCCATCCCTCCCTCCATCATCCACCCATCCCTCCCTCCATCATCCGTCCATCCCTCCATCATCCGTCCATCCATCCATCCATCAGTCCATCCACCAATCCCTCCCTCCATCATCCGTCCATCCACCCATCCCTCCCTCTCTCCATCTTCCCCCTCTCCTCCTGTTGAGGGTGGTGGGGGTGGAGCCTATCCCAGCAGCCTTCCCCCTGGACAGGTCACCAGTCCATGGCAGGGCCAACACATAGAGACAGACAACCATTGGCTCTCCCAGCCACGCCTACGGTCAATTTAGAGTCTGGATTAACCTGGTCCCTCTTGATGTCTTTGGACTGTGGAGGAAGCTGGAGTACCAGAGAGAACCCAGCAGGAACAGGGAGAACATGGAGACTCACCCAGAAAGACCCCGTGCTGCAGCCGGGGCTCCACCCACAACCTTCTTGATGGGGGGCCGCAGTGAGGACCACTGCTCCACCCACAATCTTCTTGCTGGGGGGCCACAGGGAGGACCACTGCTCCACCCACAACCTTCTTGCTGGGGGGCCACAGTGAGGACCACTGCTCCACCCACAACCTTCTTGCTGGGGGGCCACAGTGAGGACCACTGCTCCACCCCGCTCGCCTGAGTCCAATAATCTCAAACTAAAAAGTTCACCAAGAAAATAGAGTGAATGTGCTCATGTGTTCAGTCCACGCCAGTGTTGGATGATGGAAACCGGACCCATCACAAGCCCAAACCAGTTCATGTGCTGGTTCTACCAGTTTGATGTGTTTGAGTTTTGCTGCTGTTCGAACTCAACAGTTTTTGAGAGGTCATCACTCAAAGCCGAGGTTGAGACGGAACTGAGCGTCTGACATGATAACCGTACGTATTTGTTCAGGAGCACAGGCCCGCCGACCAGCAGGTGTGACCAGCTCACGCGTGGGACCCCGGTTCTTCGGCCTCCTCATAAACTAACACACATGGAAGGAACAACTCAAGTGCAGCTCACCAGGTCCAGAACGCTGCGCCGGTGTTCGGCCGCCATTCCGCCTGCAAACAGAAAGCAGCGGTTGAGTTTGCGAAGCCCAACAGGAATGCGGGAGGCTGCGACTCTCAGGACTCTGCTGGGTTTCTTTCTTGGGGGTCATGGTCGCTCTGCAGGTCCGAGCAGAGGCATCCGCGCCCTCAGCACTGGTGAGTCGCTCCTGAGGGCGTTGCCATGGAGACCTTCTCGCCCGGTAGTTGGCTGACTTTAACAGCAGCCAATCGCCGCTCGACCAGGCCGTTCCAGCTCGCGCGCAGCGGCGGGTAATTGGATCTCAGCGTCCTTTGTCGTCCCGGGCGACCGGAACCCGCGCGGGGAGAATTCAGCATCCCTCCTACAGACGCCTGCGCGCGCCCGGCTACATTCAGGGTCGTGAACGCGCAGGGCGCAGGCGTGGAGTTTGGGTTTCTAGAGGGGGGTGAACGGAAGGGGCCGAACAGGAAGGGACAGGGCCGAGTACACACGCCACGGGGAACGGAGACGCCCCGGGCAGCGTCTTAGTCTCACATCTACTCACCCCCGGTACGACCGGGCATGTCCGCGGAGGTGTCGCGGCTGTAACGTCCTGTCTCCGGGCACCGGGAGTGCGCGTGTCACTCACGCGCCACCCTTCCGTCAGGACCCAGAACGAGCTGCTGCTGAGCCGGCGGGACGCCATCGGGTTGTCGGAGGAGAGGACACACTCCAGTCCACCAGGCGTCTGGGGAGGGGGAGGGGGAGGGGGGACTGTGCCATTGTGCCCCGCCGAGGACACCCAGAGCCGGGCTGTCCTTCCGACCAGCTGCGTGTCTCCGCGGAGCGGCGCTGCTAGCTGCGGCAGCACCGAGTGAGTCACCGGGGGTTATTTAAGCCACAATCGAGCATTTATCTGGTCAAGCGGTGCTCGGTTGACTTATGGGAGCCTTCACACGATAGTCCCCCTCCTTCCTCTAACCCCCCCCCGGGTTAGAGGAACTCGCCTGATCGCCACTCGGGCGCTGTCCTCGCCGGGGGTGGCGGAACTCTTCTCCCGGTCCAGCTAACTCCAGCGGCGGCTCGGCCACCGGCCCCGGCCCGGCCCGGCCTCGCCTGCCCGTCGGTGTGGCGGACCCTCGCTGAGCCCAACCATGGCAGGGAACCTGAAGAAAGGCGGGGGACTAATCGGAATGATGAAGGATGCCTTCCAGCCTCACCACCACCACCTCCACTCCCACCACCAGCCCGGGGCCGTGGACAAGAAGACGGTGGAGAAATGCTGGAAGCTGATGGACAAGGTTAGTCCCGGTCTCCGCCGGTTCATCGCTAACTCCAGCTCGCGCGCTCGATGCCTTGCGACGGCTAGCTAACTGCAGCTAACTAGCGATGAGCTAGCTAATCTGCGGTTGCTGCAGTGGCTAACGTTAGCTAGTCAGCTGGCTGAGGGAGACGCGGGTCCCCGACTGTGGCTGGCTGGTTAATTCAGTCCATAACGTTTCATGACTCATAAATGTTAAAGACAAAGACGTCTAAACTCAACCAACATCTCCGTTTAGGGGTGTAGCAAGGTTCGCTGTAGCATATTTGTTTGCTAATGCTGTACCACTATGCTAACTTGTTGGACTGCCATAGTAACGTTTACATACATCGATGCGTCTAAGACTAGAGACCAGATGAGGAACTTTGTTCCTGTAGAGGAATTTGTTGAGTTTACAGGCCCTGCTGGAAGTCAACGGTTCACCAGAGGACCGTCCCTGGAAGCTCATACACAGTTTTGATATAAAGAAAAATAAATGTGTCCATTTAACTGGGCCCATTGTGTAATTTCACAGGGGAGACTCATTTCACAGCTTCACTTCTCGGAAAAAGTCTGTAGCAGTTTGACCCCCAGTTTCCTGTGAGATTCACTCAGCAGCATCAGAGTGAGCAGCAAGACAAGACACTCTTTTGTGTCTCCTTCCTCTTTGAGTTCAGAGCTCGGATCTTGAGAACGTGTTCTCTAATAAAGCTATTACTAAGAAACTGGATTCCTGTATATTGTGCTCCATCTGTGGTAGGTTGCGTGGGTAGAAATATTTGAAGTGAATGTCAACACGTGTTAGACAACAGAACACAAACCGCATTTCTGTCCTTGGGTCTGTGGCTGGGTGCTTGACATGGCTGTGGTACGTTTGCACCGCATCTTTATAACTTTTTAAATTCCTATCAGGCTGTTTGTTGACCTGCCGGCTGACTTGCAGCTCCAACACCACCTGCGCATTCAGGAGTAACTGCCAGGAGATGTGACTTCACTCCAGCAGCCAGCGAGCATCGCATGTACTGATGCTGCTGCTCTGGGACCCCCCGCACAGGAACCAGGAATATTCTATCATAGCTTCCTGTACCCTCAGAAGCAGAAACACTACAGCAGTATGTTTTACTTCTTTCTCTGCAGTACTGTGCTGCAGCATGACATGTGCTCAGCTATTAATTCACAAAACTACATCGATAGCCGTAACCTACTTTTGTGGAACTTTCAAAGTAGTCTTATGTAGTTATGCAATTCTATGAATAATTTAATTTCATAGTGAAATTTGTCATCAGACATTCTTGCTAAAGAATTATGTTATGAAATGGTGGATCATATGAAAACTGTAAAGCAGGGAATTAATGGGTTTTTTGAGAGGGCAAAGTATGTTTTCCAGGAACAATCTGGAAGAATGAAATTTCCAGAGGTCAAAAATTAAACTAGGGTTAACCCATCTTCAGAATGGTTAACCTGGAACCGCAGCACCTCTACTGTGGCCGGGCGGACTCAGGACTCAGCTGGAGGGGGACGAGTCGACCGGGAGTGGAATGCAGTTTAGCTGCGAGCCAGCCAACATTCTGCCTCAACACACTTGGGTTGATTGACATGCAGTTGTTGTGGCTCTGAGCTGCGGCATGCATGCACCTGTGTTTGAGTCATGGGCGCAAGTGTTGTGTGGTGGTTGGTAGTCTTAGTGGTATAACCTTGGCAGGTCTTATCTGGTCTCAGACATTACCCCCCCCCCCCCGTTAGAAGACACGTGTATAATAACACCAAAAATGTTAAGTTGTTCATGCATCTTAAAAAAAAAAACAACTAAATACAGAAATTAAGTACTGTAGTACTCATAGCCCCACATGTGGTACTCGTGTAGTCCCATATTCTTTCGTACTGTTTGTAGTCCTACTCTGTTGAGCTCTGAGTCAGTTCTGGTCCAGTTTGAAGTTTTTGTGACGGAGGGAACTCGACCTGCCATTGCTAGTTGTGTCTACTGTTGGGGTCCGGGGAGACACACTCGCCTCCACCTCTCACTGCAGTAAAGACTAGTGTATCTACTAGGAGAGTAACACAGACTTGTACATCTTTACAACTACTTGGTTTGTCCAAGTATTTCTGGTGTGGAGGACTTCACCTGGGATGCAGGAAGTTTGTGTCAGTGGGAGCCGAGCTGCGATGCTCTGACACCAGTCTAGGACCACATGCTGTGAACATTTTAGAAGTTGTGAAGTCGGTACCTCCTAAAATATCCCACTGGTCAAATGTGACCTCTTTCTTTTTAAAGTCATTTGACACAGTGATGACGAGCCTGATGGCCCATGAACAAACTGGGATTAAACACCCCTAAATTCCACTGTCCATGAAGGAAGTTTGGATTTTGATGGCACTGGACTTTTGAGAAATTCCTTTGTTAGTTAACATGCTGAGGGAATCATAGCTGATGCTTGAATGAGTTTATATATCGCTGTAGTAATGTGTGTTCATTCAGTCAGTATTTAGTTTTGCAGTTTGTACTTGAAGGACTTGTTACTGTTTGTCCAAATGGCATTTTAGTTCAAGGATAAATTACACTCATTGCACCAAATCTGCATCCTTTTAACAGCGAAGTGGGAAATGGGACGAGTCCCTGTGAGGCGTTACAGACACGTTCAGTTTGTGTCTCAGTACGTTTACAGTAAAACATGTGTCACCACAGCAGTGTAGGAGCACACCGGCAAGGGAGTCTGGCTGCAGGCGCGCGCCAGATATTTATTAGACATGCACTGAAAAATAAGTAGCACTTTAATGTTGGTTCCAGTCTTGTGTCAATCAAAAGCTGAATAAGTGGTGATAAATAGGACATTGATCATGTCCACACAGAGCAAACAGCACGAGGGTTCCAGGCTGAGAGTCGTACCCAGCGCCCCAGTACAGTTGGCTGGGCTGAAGTAGGCTGAAGCCTCGAGGGTGACACAAGCACGCAGACGGTAGCTGATAATGGCAGAAGATCCTGGGCATCGGTGGGAAGGTCTAGACCTGTTCACAATTCGCTGTCCACGGTGTTGGTGGTCGACGTCTGTCAAGAACAGCTGGCTGAATCAGGCCGTGTTGACCTATGAAATGAAAAGGCAGTCAAATAATGCAAATCCATCCAAAAACAGACATCTGAGGGGGCAGTGAATAATGAATGGACATGGCTGGCACAGCTTGTGGACTAAAGCAGGTATTCTGATGTGGAGATATGAGGAAGTGGTGTCATTGAAATTTGTGATATTCAGTGTATTCCCCTCTGAAATGTGTAGACTTGCCACACTGACAGAGCTTTCAAGTGTTTTCTGGCAGACTTCAGCTTTGTCAGCATTCTCTGTTCTGTGTGCCCTCTGTCTGGGCTCAGGATTCTGCACCCCAGGTAAGTGGTGTCATTCTGAAAGAAGTCACAGTATACGATTTAAGCCTCCATCTACGTTCTATTAATAATGTACAGACTGAAAATGTATCATAATGTTTTACACAATTCTCAGGTTTTCTTTGTGTCTCTGTTCTTTATGCTGCCTTTTTGTTTCCAGCACATCTTGTTTCATCTCATCTACTTTCCCTCTCCTACTCGTTTATTCTGTTTAACCATATCTCACATCCTCCTCCTCTGCAGGTGGTGCGTCTGTGCCAAAACCCCAAATTGGCCCTGAAGAACAGCCCCCCTTACATCCTGGACCTGCTTCCAGACACCTACCAGCACCTGCGCACTATTTTGTCCCGCTATGAAGGGAAAATGGAGACTCTGGGGGAGAACGAGTACTTCCGGGTCTTCATGGAGAACCTAACTAAGAAAACCAAGCAGACCATCAGTTTGTTCAAGGAGGGCAAAGAACGCATGTATGAGGAGAACTCCCAACCCAGGTGAGAGAATGACACCTAGCTGAGTTGGTGTCTTACTGTCAGACGCGAACCCTCAGCTGCTGTCATGGCCTCTAATGAACTGAAATCCTCTGAATGAATGGCGCGGCGCCAGCAATTGTTCCTGAGCCTGAGTGAGGTTGGAGCTGAGCATCTCTCAGAACAAGAGGAGAGGCGTGTTGTGGTTTAAGCATGTGAACATCTGTGGTTAACATACAGCTGCATGTCTGCCTGACACTCTGCCTCCCTATCTGCACCATCTACATCAACACTTGTTCTTCATCTATGTTTCACTCCAGCATGAGGTGTCTAAGAAAAGGCAGTTCTCCTAATTTTACCTGTGCAATGCAAGTGGCAAGTGCAATTAAAAAAATATGTCTCTGTCTATGAAGTACAGAATCAGAATGGGTGTCATTTGGAAGCAAAGCTTTCCACTGGCATTCATCAGCAGCTCCTCTGAGGTGCAGCTGGATGGAGCTCTGCTTATCTCCCTGCCTTCATCACCTTAGAGGAGTGGTGGTTTTGTTGGGTGGGTTGATCACACACAGTTGAGGAGGATATCATTCATCTGTGCGACAGTATCAACCAGGATGCCTCGCAGGCCTCTCAGCTGCAGCCTGTGGCAGCAGGAGGCCTCCTGGTGCTCTGCTGCCTGCAGAAGCCTGACTGTATTCACGTCTAATCGGACATCGTTGCATTCAGTCAAATCAACTTGTCTTTGCAGTGTGGGTCTATAAACGTGCTGCTTTGACATGTAGTTGGGAGACTTTGTCCCTTTTTGTCATCACATTTATGACCGATTGATGTGAAACCTTGTTGATAGCACGTGTGGGGGGGTTGTTATCTTTGAGGGGGCTTCATGTCAGTGGCGATGGGCAACATCACGTCTGTAATGCCTTGCTCCAAGGCCCCTTCCTTGTGCAAGGGAATCAAAGGCAGAGGGATTCCGCTCCTGTTACCTGCCGCCCAGGTGCTGTTTGAGTGTTTGGGCCACTCTTCTATTTGAGATGCTGGAAGACATGGACCCCTACACACAGACCAGTTCCAGGCGGCATCAGACCCCACACCTCTGAGGGAACTCATTTGTCACTCTGTCATGTGGAAGTTCTCTGACTTTAATAGAGGACTCTAATCGAGCTGCAATGATGATCCAATTAGACCAATCAGGGAATCAACAAGCACCCGTTTTAAAGGGAATCCAAAAGAGAATTCAGTCGTCTCACTAAAAACATGGCGTCAAGGCTGAAACCTCTCATCAATGACGCTGAAGGCTTTAGGGCAGTGGGTTGACTTCAGACAAGCACGATGGAGGAATTTTTAGTGTGGTCTGGTGCAGTCTGACGTGGTCTGGCGCGGGCTGACTTGGTCTGATGTGGTCTGGCGCGGGCTGACTTGGTCTGACATGGTCTGGTGCGGTCTGACGTGGTCTGACATGGTCTAGCGTGGTCTGGTGCACTCTGATGTGGTCTGGTGCGCTCTGGTGTGGTCTGGTGCACTCTGACGTGGTCTGGTGCGCTCTGGTGTGGTCTAGTGTGGTCTGGTGCACTCTGGTGTGGTCTGGTGCACTCTGACGTGGTCTGGTGCGCTCTGGTGTGGTCTAGCGTGGTCTGGTGCACTCTGGTGTGGTCTGGTGCACTCTGGTGTGGTCTGGTGCACTCTGACGTGGTCTGGTGCGCTCTGGTGTGGTCTAGTATGGTCTGGAAATGGTGGCTTGCCTTCCTGGTGGCTCATGAGGTAACCATCTCCAAGGAAACCATCTAAATGCTAACAGACGTGAGCGTTATGCTGTCTGCAAGCTGGCCTGAATGAAGTGAGGAAGCTGATACAGAAGAAGGCAGATAAGAAATACTTGTACAGAGAACATGAGTACTGACTAGGAGGGTAATTCCTAGGAGCCCAGTTGTCATGCTTTTAATTTCATGTTTCCTAGAGAGTGCAGCTGCTGCAAATGTAAATAAAATATACCAATAGGTGTCTCTATAAAATAATAAAGGTGCTAAAGCACAAGCTAATACACCAGCCAGCCACCATCAAGCCAGTACTGAGCAGCTCTCTCTGGCCAATGGTAGGTCATACATCCCCATTTTTCTCCACACTTCCTTTGAGAAGCTGCTGTTTCTCAGCTCCACGACTGTGGACAAAAACCCACAAAGGAGACCAGAGAGGGGAAGTTGCTATCTCAGCTACCCATGGAGTTACTATAAGCAGATAAAGCTCTTGTTATCCATTTAACAACCCTCTGTGAAATTCAATTTGACCACTGAACTGGTCCGCACAAAAAAAGAAATGACCGTTAAAAGCAGAGGAAACGCACACAGACGGTAGCAAGACACGACACACAAAGCAGGCTATTGTCAGCGTGGGGAAGGCAGTGACACCAACAATGGCTGTCAGCCCACTTGAGAATGCTATCAGATCAGCCAGCGATGGTGAGCCGCTGCAGACCAGTATGTGGTCAGGCAAGTGAGCTCAGCACATGGCTGGACTGAGACGTCTCACTGTCTGAATGCAGAAATACGCCTCAGATCATGTGCTGCTTTGTATGAATTTAAGTTCACTGTGACTTTGATCAGCAGCCATACTGGATCCTTACTGACAGAGGGACAATGAACAGGCTTCCGCCACCTCTTATGGGCTCTCAAGTCGGAATGAAGGATCTTGTAAAGAGTTGCATGAAAGCATTGAATGCAGCGTGGGTGGATATGTGATGTTGAGATGCCACACAGGCTTCACCAGTGTGTCTCCCAGAGATTTGTCCCCGATTCATGTGGAGGAGCCCCTGCTGTAGATGAGCTGGGCTAGTAGGTCAATACAGATAAGCTTCACCTTTTTTTTGTGTCACAGTCTAAGTTTGACTTGGTGGCAGCGGCCTTGTGAAGGTCAGAGTGGACGTATATCTCATCTTTTTGACATACATGTACCTGCTTTCATGGGAGGGAAAAGGAGGAGGATGAAAGTGAGCTGCTTCCTTGAGCAAGACATAATTATTAACCCCAGCAGCCCTTATTCAGTCTGAATCAACACAGTGCAGCACATCCTCTTTGTCAACTTTGCTCACTTCCTCTTACTGCTCGACAGGGCTGACACACACTCTTCCCTGAGAGTTGCCCAAGGACAGAGAATGAGATAATGGGAGTGAAGTTAGAAGTTCTACTTTTGCTGTTCCTGTTCTGAAATGGAGTGACTTAGATGTCGGACGAAAATTAAAACAGTGCTTTATTGTCCTTAGGTCAAAACCCTTTCACGGTCCACCATCTGACACATGACACAAACAAGCCTTTTAATTGGTATTTTAGCTCATGCAGCGGCTTGATGAAAACAGTTCCAGTTGAACGGACGTGTTACTGATGTGAAAACTATTGGTGTGAAGTTTGGAGTGAAAATGAGCGCAGTGTTCCCTCTTCTTCTTTTGTCCTGCTTCAACACAGCTGCAGTGCAGCCTGTGTGTATTAACTCACGCATGACCTTTATAGGAGGTGTATATGTGAACCACAGTCTGTCCCACTGTCCCTGAGCAGAGTAACGCAGTGGGAGGCTGATCAATCGGACCACTGACAAGCCCCTAAAGCCGGATACTGCTTTGACCTGTCAGAGTGTCTGTTACATCGTCTTCCCAGGATAAGCTGCCGCTGCATCCTGACCACCGTCGATAGGTCCTGCTGGTCACAGGAAGTGGTGGGCTCAGAGGCCGCAGGGTTATGCAACTGCACTGTGGGATAGCCTACACTGCAGGAAGTGACAGACGAGACTGTACAAATGAGGAACTTTGTTTCATTAAGATGTCGGTACTGTGCAGACGTTGCTGGCACTCTGAACTCCAACAACACATGTGCTGAAAACTTTACCCAGGGCATTTAGACAGACATCAGGTACGCCTACCAAACTTCTAAAGTTTGGGAGCGTTTTAGCCTGGATAGGCGAATAAAAGGACTTCTTGCAAAGTTTGCAAAGCAGACCTTGCGTGTCATGGCGGTACCTCGGTGATGCACAAACGTTTAAAGAAGCCCGTCGGGCAGTTGAACGAAATGGAGTCTGACTTGCCTCAGTGAGATTCAAGTAACATTCAAGCCAATACGGTTTTGATGACATTCATTGTACATTTTATAAGCGTATTTTCGCTATAAAACAGAGCTTGAGCGTTATGCCAGACTGTGCCTGACAAACGTGTTTTGAACGAGCAAACATAATAGGGTCTTGGCCCCGGAGTGCCTCTGGGCTCAGGCCCTAATTAAATGCATGAACACTGGGCCTAATTGGTTTTAGACAGGACATTTTTATTTAATTTTTGTACGGATCCACAGTGTGTTCAATAAAAGACGTGTTTTTCATTGTACCCTCTTTCTTGTGTTTATTATTATTTGCCACATAATTAAATCAACTTCATGCTAAATTTAAGAAAAAAATAATAATTATCCGATTAGTCGACGTATCGTTTCAATAGTCAGTGACCAGTCGACTATTAAAATAGTCATTAGTTGCAGCCCTAATACACACACATACATACACACACATATACATGCATATACATACACACACATACATACACACACATATACATGCATATACATACACACACATATACATGCATATACATACACACACATACATACACACACATATACATGCATATACATACACACATATACATAAACATATACTTACACACATATACATACACACATATACATAAACATATACTTACACACATATACATACACACATATACATAAACATATACATACACACATATACATACACACACATACATATACATCCACACACATACATACACATCCACACATATACATACACATCCACACACATACATACACACACATACATCCACACATACACACATATACATACACACACATATACACACATACATACACACACAAAGCTCTGAATCGTGGTTTGTACTGATGCAAGAGCAGCATGAAGGACTCGTGGACAGGAACTGTTCGGTACCTCTGGTATTTGCAAATGTCATTCACACCCATTCCTATTTTGGTTCGCCGTCTAAAACACAACTTCCTATTTTCTGTCAGTGAACCTGACATCCGTGTGAAACAAAGGTCCGTCTCTGACTTCATGGCTCTTTACTTTGGTTATCTGAAAACCATCTTATCTCTGCGGCTGTAGCACTGCAGGAAAGGTCTGTGTGTGTCGTATTAGATGGAGCAAGTAAATGCAGGAGTGCATCACAGTGATGTCAGATCAACTGATTGCACGGGAGAGTTTGCATGAATATTATGGATTCATGCTTTATCGGCAGCTGCTTGGCTAAGGTTAGTCTGGCACTGACATACTCCCACTCATGTCAAAACAGAAACACAGTGGTGGCTGGTGACCGTGGGGGTTATGCTGAGTCGACAGCCTCATGTCGCAGTCCGAGCTGCTGCACTGGTAGCTGCATAGTTGTTCTTGGGTTTGGGTCCGTTCGTTCCAAGCAGCTTATTGTATCTGATGTGTTCCCGACATCAGGTTACGGCTGAGGATGATTTTCAAAATGGTGATTTGTTGGTGTTTTGTTTATAGCTCACCACTAACCCTTTGTTCATTTGTGAACTATCACAGAAAAGTTTTCACACTGTAGTGCTGAACTCCTATAAATTTACAAAATGTCACTCGCATTTATTTTTGCCTAAATAATCTCAAAATGGCTCCAACAAACACTGAGAGCACACATTTATGCATCTAAACAACAGTCAGTGGTTTGGTTATTTCAGTGGGAGGTTTGGTTCCATACAGAAGAGCACCTCAGTTTGTGATGTATTATATGAGTCAGTCTGTCCTGAGGGATGGCGGTGAACATTCAGACACACATTTATACGAGTGTTCTTCTGTCAGGATGGAGCAGTGAGCTGGCTGGTGGAGTTGGGAAGCCTGTAGTTAGCCTAGCAGCTAACAGTGCAGAAAGATGGAAATCTGGTTCAGAGGTTTTGGGTTTTAGAGCTTTGGACTCAAGGTGCAGAAGTCATGGTTGTTTGTGCCACTATGATGTCAGTGAGCAGACCCTCATTTAGCCCTGATACTTCTAGTTTTTGGTGATTAGCACACAACCTGCTAGCTTCTCCTCAGCTCTGTGGTCACAAAGCAGCAACAGAAAGTATCATTGGCCAGAAGCACTGACCCTTCCTGTGCACTTCCATGTGTCATGAATACTAGCAGACGCTCGGAGCAGGAGTCTGCTTCAGGAAAAAAGCAACTGGCTGAAACTACTAATCAAGATGTTCTTGTACTTGGTAGCTGTCGTCCCTCCATGCTGTTGTTGGTGACACCATACATGTACTTAAACAAATTTGGCAGCGAGGAGCCATGTTAGCAGTGTGGAAATATTTCCAGGTAAAAGAGAGCAACTAAGACCAGGCAAAACAATTCAGAGGCGCGCACACGGCCAAGCTATTCTATTTCATAAAAGTTCAGTCCATGTTGTGCTGCAAGATAACGCAAAGAACATGGTGAAAGCCACGAGTGATGCGGAGCTTCCAAGCCTCCCCTGTGTCGCTTACACCCTTCAGCCGGCTGTAAACGAAGGGCTGCCGGCTCAGAGGAGCGTAGCTGACGCAGTGGCATTGGGACAAGAAATTGTTGGACATTTTAAACACTCCGCATTAGCCTCCTCTCACCTGGAGGACATACAAGTGCAAGCCAACCAGCCTGTTAAAAGACTCCAACAAGATGTCCCGACGCGCTGGAACAGTACTTATTATAAGCTCCAGTCTCTCTTTGAGCAGAGGAGGGCCCTCGGAATATTTGGGTCGGAGTCCGAGTTTCCTGGAAATCTCCCCCTCACCGCTCATCAGTGGTCACTCTTTGAGGACACTTAGTCTGTGCTTGCTCCGTTTGAGGAACTCACCAGAAAAGTGAGCTTCGGTGATGCACTTGCATCTGATGTCATTCCTGCTGTAACTGTGCTTGTGAGACGATTGACCAAAGACACGGACGAGGACCGTGGCGTTGAAGGCAGGAAGCGACGCTGGCTTCAGCCGTCCAGAGGCGCCTGAGTGAAAGGGAAAAAAATTCACTGTACTGCATCGCGACTTTTCTTGATCAGAGAGAGAGAGAGAGAGTGTGTGTGTGCGCTCACCTGTCTGTCTATGTCCAGTGTGTGTGTCTGTCAGTGTCCAGTCTGTGTGTGTGTCTGTGTCCTCTGTGTGTCTGTCTGTCTGTGTGTGTGTGTGTGTGTGTGTGTGTCTGTCTTTGTGTGTCTCTTTTTAACCAGCTAAAATATTTTTACTGCTTTTTTAGGTACAAAGATCGCTTTTTCTCGAACGCTGCCACAGAGGCCAGGACGTACATAGGAGGTGTCAACAGGAGAGGCAGACTAGCAGGGGGATCACGGGGAACCACTTGTTAGAAAGATTCGTAAGGTGCAAGCCAGCAGTAGTCTGGACAGTTTGTTTGATGAAATAGCAGGCGAGCGGGAATCAACACCGGGCCTTGAACCAGGAGGAGCTGCCATTCAGCTTGAGACGTGTCTTGGTGAGACCACAACTGCCAGAGAGGAAACCCCTCTACAATACTGGGAGGCTCACAGAGTGCGATATCCGGTTCTGGCTCAAATGTCAAAGAGATACCTGTCAGCCCCATGCAGCAGCGTGGAGGGACTGTTCAGCTCAGTATCCCACATTGTTGATGAAAACACAACAGGCTCATAGCTGAAAATGTTGAGATGCTTCTTTTCATCAGAAGAACCTGCCTGTCACTCAGCAAAATCAGTTTAATGCTCACAGACAGAAGTTGTCATGAAACGTTGATCACTTGAGGTGCTCAGCCACAGTTTTATGTTGGTTCTTGAATGAATCAGTGTACGTTTTTAAGTTGAATATGTGGCAAAGCTGTTAAAATCACAGACACAGAAAGTGACAATTTTGCCCTCAGGTCCTCTGGTGATGTGTGTGGCAGTGCCATGTTTAAAGCACTTCTGTAAAATGTCAGACTCGGGAAAATGTTTTTAAAAAATTCAAAGTAACTTTATGTGTAATGGCGTAAGTACTCGCTATCGGTGGCTACTGAAATGCAAGTACTCATACACTTCTCATTTTGGAAAAAAAAGTGGTATCGGTGCAACCCTAAAATGTATCAAGATAAATTGCATGGGCTGGGATTGTGACATTTCATTTCAATTTTGTGAAGAAAGTATTTATCCAAAAAGAGCAACATGGTAATCGATGGCCTCGCGCATGTGGTGCAGATGTTCTGGGATTTGTTTATACAACAGAGAAAATAATTGTAGGTATCTGGCTCATAATTATGTGGCAGATTGCCTCTACAGCCTCCACAGTCCTTGACTCATCTCCATAGCAAACACGCCGCACTGATGCTGGCTCAATGTGCAGAAAGTGCCGCCACAGACGACCATCTCCAGGGCTCAGCCCCCATCCAGGGAGCAGGGATTGCCTCGGTGATGGTGGGAGTCGGAGAAGCCGCCTGGCACGTTTGAGCTGATAGAACGTCAACAGTTACTCACATGACCACTTGTTAGAGTTTGAATGCTCAACTCCAGGAACCTTGACTCAGATGTGCAGCTGCAGTTCCGTTGTAAGCCGAGCTTACGAGAGCAGGAAACTCGAGCTTGGCTGGAACAACTGGAGAGTTGAAGATGAGACAAATGTTGCCGGTTCTGCTGAGTCTCGACTTCTGCTGCTTCATTCAAGTGGGAGATTTTGAATTTGGTATAAACATTACAGCAGAAAGCAGGGAGCCACCCTGCCTTCTATCAACAATTTAGGCTGCTGATGTAATAAGGGGATATCTCCCTGAGCACCAGCTGAGCGTGACCTCTGCTCCCCCGAGTGTTATTGATGACCAGCCTTCGGGAAGATCCTGTCAGATGGGTTTCCTGAACACGACCTCCAGGGTCTGTTGGAATAGTGAATGACATCACACAGATGCTGCCCATATTTAGACAGCAGGTCTGTCATGAATGATCATAATGCAGAGATCACATTGTTGTTTTCTTGCATTTGATGAAATACAAGAATTTGAAAATAATAATGAGAAACAAAATTGCAGAACTGAAAAAACAAACAGAATAAAGTCATGGATAACTCCATAATTTGATGCACATGATGATCTGGTATATATGGTTGTCTTTTGTTCTGATTATGAAATGAATGAGCTGGCTCCTGGTGCTGCTCTCAGCCTGGAGCAGCTGCATGAGGGCCGGCCAGCTCTGCCAGTCCAGACTGACTCCCCTGGAAACGTGAGCCTGGCTGACAGGCTATGCTGCTTCATCACACCCAGCAGGAAACGGGAAGGGAGCAGCCAGCTGCAAGGTCAGAGGTCAACCTATAATGTGAGGGGTTGGCAGATAAACCTAGTGTTGAGACAAAGGTTTTGCTTCCATAGTGAAGGATGCGGCAGCGGCGGTGACAGCAACAGTGATGGTGCACGTATTTGAGGATGGAGAGGAACACAGAAGTGATGCTTTGGAAGAAGATGATGACTTGGTGGTTTTTGAACCTTTTTATATTGTAGGGGGGTGGGGGGGTGGCATGGCTCATAGGTAGAGTTGATCTAGCAACCGCTGGTTCCATCCCCACTTCCCCTGGTGACCATGTCCAAGTGTCCTTGAGCAAGATACTGAACCCCTAACTGCTCCTGATGGCCCTGCGATGGACTGGTGACCTGTCCAGGGTGAACCCCGCCTCTCACCCAATGTCAGCTGGGATAGGCTCCACCCCCCGACCCTTAACAGGTAAGCAGTATGGAAAACGGATTGATGGATTGATTATGGATGATGGATGGATGGATGCAGGATATTGAAGCACAGACAGAAAGTGACACTGGTTCCAGTGGCAGGGACAGTTTTGCCTGCCAGAGCTTGTGAGCCAACAGCAGCTGGAACGGCACAAACGTACCGTTGTCATGTTTCTGGGGCGTGTGCAGCTTCAGAGTCTGCTGTTGTCTTCATCTGTATTTTAGTGTTGTAGCTGCTGTGTCGGAGGTCTCCTGGTCTTCCAAACTTTAGGCTGAATCAAATGGTTGCTTGGTTGCGTCGTGTTATGTGAAGCAATCAGATCCATGGAGCCTCATGCCTTCTCATTGTCACTGTGATAAACAGACTGATTGTGTGGCTGTGTTTTGCTCAGGTTGCTTTTGATCATCAGGCTGACATGCTCATCGTGACTATGGGCCTCACATGATGCTTTGCATGGGTGCTTTCATAGTGAGCTGAACAACGTGGCTGCTGGGAATGTCTGGTGTAGCAGGTATCTGGTCATGAACAGATCTGGGCGCATTCAAAACTTCACCGTAATCTTTATGACTCAATTTATGTCGAAACATTCATGTGTGGACCAGTTGCCACCTGGGGTGGATGATGGAAGGATTAATTTATTGTGATGTATTGTTCAGATAGTTAAGTCATCACTGATTTAAATTTTTATCACAGTCAACCACTGGTGAGCTCGCCGCTCTTTCTCTGCAACGATTTTTCTGCCCGCTGTGTCTGTTGGGCTGTCAGCCTTAGAGGTGTTCCTTGTGTACACATGAGCATAAACAGTCACGCTCAGTAAGATCCCATCAGCTATACTTCAAACATCACAAACTCTTTCACTGCGTTCAGCTGTGACGCAATGATTTTGGAGGTGGTGTGAGTCTCTACGCTTGCAGCAGGGGCGTGAGGGGACATGATCAGATGGTTGAAATTTGCCATAAATTATTTTATAACATTCTTTTTTGCAATGTTTTGGTTCATATTATGTCCATAAAGCATCAATCTGCCTGTGCAATACAGACTTGTGAAACCAGTGAATGTCTGCTAGGCTAAGCCTTCACTGAGAGCCTCTGGTCTGCTCCCCAGGTCTCCCTCTCTGGTTGGTGCTGGAGCGAGAGCTCCTGTTACCAAGTCTCCACCTTCGCCCCGAGTGAGAATCTTCAAACACATCATTAGCATTTGCTGGTGAATTAGACATGAAGTGAAATGTTGGGCTTCAAGATAGGAAAGTATAAGCTTGAAGTGCCCTCCATGAATGTTTCAAGTTGAGAGATGGACGCACACAAGTGGATTCATAAGATGGCAAAGCAACTGAGACGTGGAGATGAAAAGACTCGTGTGAGGAGAGATTAATTCTAAGCATAAACTTCAGAGAGACAGAGGACAACTGGTCCCGTCCGATGACGTCGTAGATGAAAGCAAAGCTGGAGACGGTTGGATGGGGGCGTAGCAATTGGCTGACTGGAGAAGTGAAAGTGTCTCAGTAGAGCAATCAGAGGCAACCGAGGACCCCCGCCGAGATGGTGGTGATGTCACAAACGCCTCTGACAGCGAACAGAGGACATCTACAACCACATTACGATTGCAGATGCGGGAGTGGCTCAAGGTTTCTCTTTCTACATCAGTCATGGGACGCCCTGATCTTCAAAGATCCAAAACCCATCACTGCCTCTGGCTTCAAGTCTTTGCTGGAGATGTGAAGTGGCAGAGCAGTTGGAAGGAGAGGCCGTTCATCTCCACTGTTTGGGTTTATGTCCTGCTGAGAGAGTAGAAATGCAGCTCTTCATCTCAGCCTGCTAGCATGGCCTCTCCTCCTGAGCTCAGCTATCATCCTACATGCACGGGTGTATTTTGGCAGGGTCTCAACACTGATGGTATCCATTCATCTTCAGACCCCCCAGTCATAGGGTATGTAGTGTAGTGTGGGGCAGCTGCAGTGCAGTTCCTCTTTCATGGCTGTCTCTCCCATGCATGTCAATTCACCGTACCGACAGCTAGCACAGTCTCCCTCTGTGCTGCCTCCCAGATCGCAGCTTTTAGGCGTAACACTGACTGCTGTCGTGGGGCGCCGCGCTATGAGGAGATTGTGTGGTTTCCATCCCTTGTTTCTTCTGCCTCTACCCCCACTGTCGTTCTTCTTCTACCCCCTCCCCACTTTTTCTCACCTACACTCAGTGTTGTTCCTTCATCTTTCATCTTCACAACTTCCTTCGGTGTGCAGGTCTACATTTGAATCTCGTGGTTTTTTTGAGGTGAGGTTAAACATTCATGTTTGGTAATTGGAGAGTTGCTGAGTTTGCTTGGTGTGAAAGCAAGCAAGAGCAAATGTAACACTGCTGTCACATGGTGTCCCTGCTGCCATCATCAACACTTCAGAAGTGAAAGATGCTTTAAAATATCACACTGGTGCCTCTCGTGAGACTTTTCTGATACACTGGTGCCAAGGGTTCATGGTAGGAAAAGTGACGAATTCTTAACTGATTTCCACACGGATGAGTTACCTGTGTGTGTGTGTGTGTGTGTGTGTGTGTGTGTGTGTGTGTGTGTGTGTGTGTGTGTGTCACACACTTGTTAAGGTTACTGTGTAATGATCTGATAGAACATGAACTTCAGCCGGTTGTGTTTGACTGGTGAAGCTGCTCTACAACCACAGAGCAATGATGAGGCGTGAGATCTCATGGTCCCCTCTGGTCTGGACCTCCACAGGCGGAACCTCACCAAGCTGTCGTTGATCTTCAGCCACATGCTGGCGGAGCTGAAGGCCATCTTTCCCAACGGGCTGTTTCAGGGGGACAACTTCCGCATCACGAAGGCAGATGCTGCAGAGTTCTGGAGGCGGGCCTTCGGGGACAAGTGAGTCTGAATATTGATATTTGTCAGCAGTTACAAATGATTGCAGTGATGTAATTTAATGGGAACCATGCAGAACAATGGTTAAAGTCCTGCTGCTCATTCTTCAGCTTCTCTGCAACAAAACACAGGTGTATTGAGTAAGTCAGGTCTGTCCATGTCCGCAACATGAGAGTGTTGGACACTAAGTAACCCAGTGGTATAATAACTGGGTTCCAAGTACCCAGAGGTCAATCAAAGTGTAAGTAAGTGTAGTCACACAAAAAATACCAGTGATGTGGAAATATTAGAACATTGTCAAAGTTTTATGTTCCTGGTGCTTTGTAATAACACATTCATTTCCCCATTTAGCGCTAGCTTTGTCTTGTCATGTGTCATAACTGTAGCAGGAAGTGGCTCATTTAGGAAAGCACAGGGCTACGTTTCAGCGTTTCGACCCCAAGCACATCAAACTGTGATGTGGTAACATCAAGTTAGCTTTCATGATTAGCATTAACCCTTAGAGACCTGGAAGGAAGTGTTAGAATAATGCCCCCTTTTCTGACATTAAACTTTTGGCTGAAGAGGCTGTTCATATCTGGGTGTAACACACCAGCCGGCCGACTGTAGAAACTAGAGAAGGAGCTAGTGCACCGGTGACACCTGCAGTATAGAACATGTCAGCTATGACCCAGACACTTGTGTTGAGTGTGACGATGCTGTGACACGAGGATGTCGTCATCTGCCCGTGTGCTGAAGGACCATCGTGCCTTGGAAGGTGTTCCGGCAGTCTCTACACGAGTTTCATCCCATCAGCTCCGGACTGGAGGCCATGGCCCTCAAATCCACCATCGACCTCACCTGCAACGACTACATCTCTGTCTTTGAGTTTGACATCTTCACCAGGCTGTTCCAGGTACACTCAACCACACTTCGAGGGAACAGAAATGTGCAAAAGCAGAGAGTGGTGGAGAGGTCAGGTAGAGAGCAGTTCATGACTGTCTGTTAGCCTTGATGAAGGAAGCAAATTCAATTTGAGCACAACATAATGAACTTAAAATAATCTGGCACATCTTTTCTGCTGACTCTATTAACGGACTTCTTCATGCTGTCGGGTGGAACTGCATGTGAAAGTCCCCCCACTCCCCAGGTAGAAATGTCCAGCCGTGGTTTGTCTTTAACTGGGTCTGAGGTTGAAGCAGCCTGGAGGAGATTTTGTTGCGTCTCCATTGATACGGAACTTGGAGTTCACCTCACTGCTATGTTGTCAGTCGAGGAGTTTTAGATTAGAATACAATAGAATGCCTTTAGTTTCACTGTATGGTCAGATACAACGAAACAGGGGAGCAAGTCGATATAAACATAGATAAATGAGATAAAAATACTGAACAAGTAAAAAGAAATATACAAGGTAGAGAAGATACTGTACAACAAGACATGTAGACAAATTTCAATTTCAATTGTAGACTGCAAATGACAGAGTTTTATGTACAGTAGCAGCGGTGGCTTGTGGGAAGAAACTGTCTCTGAGTCTGGTGGTTCTGGTCCTGATGGGCTGATAGCACCTGCCAGAGGGCAGCAGGTCAAAGAGGTGATGGGCAGGTGGGTGCTGTTGTCTGTGATTGCCTCGGCTCTTCTGAGGCAGCGGGCTGTGTGCGTGTCCTCCAAGGAGGGGAGGGGGCAGGCGATGATCCTCTACGCTGTCTTGACCACTAGTTGGAGCTTCTTTGGTTCTGCCTCTGTGCAGTGGGAGAACCACACTTTGATGCAGTTTGTCAGAATACATAGCAGCAGTAGAAGCGGCCGCTGCGGCGCCTTCTTGATGATGGCAGAGGTGTTTCTGGACCAGGAGAGAGCAGCGGGGGCGGCCTGGTGGAGCAGTGGTCCTCACTGTGGCCCCCCAGCAAGAAGGTTGTGGGTGGAGCCCCAGCTGCAGCACGGGGTCTTTCTGGGTGAGTCTCCATGTTCTCCCTGTTCCTGCTGGGTTCTCTCTGGTACTCCAGCTTCCTCCACAGTCCAAAGACATCAAGAGGGACCAGGTTAATCCAGACTCTAAATTGACCGTAGGCGTGGCTGGGAGAGCCAATGGTTGTCTGTCTCTATGTGTTGGCCCTGCCATGGACTGGTGACCTGTCCAGGGGGAAGGCTGCTGGGATAGGCTCCACCCCCACCACCCTCAACAGGAGAAGAGGGGGAACATGGAGGGATGGAGAGAGAGAGCAGCAGAGATTACAGTGCCCAGGAGGGTGAAAGGGTGGACCATCTCCACACGGTCTCCAGTAATGTGGGTGGGGGCTGGATCTGTCCTGTGCTTCCTGAAGTCCAGGATGATCTCTTTTGTCTTGCATGATTTACTTGCTTCCATATTTAGTCATGAAAAGTAGTATTTTATTTCTGGGGTGCAGGTACACTCACACACACACACACACACACACACACTTCCTCTGTTTGCTAGAGAAAGAGGGTGGAGAGGATGGAGGGCCGTTTCATCTCAAATCATCTTCAGAGCTGACTGAGGAGTCATCGTAACCATATTCAACAGTTACTTCATCATGACTACTATAGTAGTACAAATATCTGCGCTTCTGTACTCTCACACTTGTATCTCTTGCATGCTCTGGTACATATTAGTGACATTATCCCTGCCTACTTGTGCGCCGAGTACCGATAGGCTTAATGAAGCCTAAACAGATTACAGACATTTCCTATGACACTCGCTCAGTCAGAAGAAGCTTCCTCTAATGTCCTCAGACTGTGAAGAGGAAGTGAGCTCGTGGCTATTTTGAGCTCTGTCCTTGATATGCAGTAGATGATTCGTGTGAACAATGTGGTGATGGGAAACTAGAAGTAAAAGGAATGCTTTGTTCAGTTTATCGTAATGATTTTGACTGGAATGAACTGAACTCCAGGTGCTACTGAGAGGCAGAACAGATCTTTTATGTGTAGGTGAACTGCAGTCTTCGACAGGTGGAGGACGGGTGAGAACTGAGGTGCCTGTCATGGTCGTAACGTCTTGGCGTGTGTAGAACAACCCCTCATGTAGCTCCTGGGATTCGTTTCAAAAGTGTCAAAGATAAACAACATGCACACGTCAGGAGCGCTGAAGCTGCCTGAGAGACGTGTGGTCAGAACAGCTGTTCAGGCAGGGGGGGCTGACAGCCTCAAATCTAATCAAGACTCATTTATTGGCTTCATCCAGTTTTATTCAGGATACATACTGTGAAACTATACGAAGGAGAGACTGGACATCCACTGAAGTTGAACATTCCAAACTGTCATTCCAGGCTTTTACTCTACTGCTTGATTCGATTCTGGAAAATTCATCTTTGATAAAAGGAACCAAACCCGTAAAGTTTGCTTCTGCTAGCTTTGTCCTTGGAGAGCTGCTGGCTAGAGTCCATGCAACCTTCCTCCTTGGGTAGCACCAGATGGGACCAAATGAGTTGTTCCTATGTGGCTCGACTCAGGATGAGCCGGCCGTTGTAATTCATCTCCAGTAAACAGTCCTGCACCGTCATCTCTGAAGCTCTGAATTTCTCCTCATTTTCTGCTCACACTGATTTTTACATGTCACACTGTTGCTCATGTGCAGCCCTGGTCATCCCTGCTGAGGAACTGGAACAGCCTGGCCGTTACCCACCCAGGGTACATGGCCTTCCTTACCTACGATGAAGTCAAAGCACGGCTGCAGAAGTTCATTCACAAACCTGGCAGGTGAGACACCGGCAGCACAACCGCTTCATACAGCAGTGGAATGCAGCACCAACATGGTCTCCTGGCTGGTATTGTCCTCTAACCTCATGGAAACAATAACCCCGCATTTTTCCCATCAGTGCGGAGGCTCCTGTATGTGTTGCATCTGTTCATCAAGGCTTCTGATAGGGCGTCTGTTTCTACAGGCAACAGCATCTTGGCTGTCTTAAGTGGCTCTCATGACCTATTTCTGTCCCTGCTGAGGTGCTGATGCGTGTGTGCGTGATATTCATAATCCCATTAACCATCAGCGTTACCGAGTGACTATTGTTTATCATTCTCAACATAAAATGCAAATGATGAAGGTTTTCTTTTGCTTTTTTGCATCAAGGCAATGAGGCAGGGCACTAGCTTACAATTGGTCCCAGTTATACATTCTTATGTGTGTGAATGTGAAGGGTTCTGTGCAGTGCTGCACACTGGTACTGAGCATCAATGGCCTGATTGTACGCTGAAGGCTGATGTCACTCCTGCAGCCGTCCCTCCGCGGGGCAGCGCTGACGTCCAGGCTGCTGTTGGTCAATGAGAACTCAGTATTGTGACCTAATAAATTACAGCTTTCTGTGTGATGCAGCAGTTTTTCTACTTAAGAGGGAACCAGAGTTCATCCTCATTCACCACATCAAAGCTGTTAACTTCAGACCCCAGTGGTCAGCAGCTCCTAACCCCAGCACCGACCCCCTACTGACTCTGGACTGACTCGGGTCCTGTAAGAGTTCATCACGTCACCAAGTTGAAACAGGCAGAAACTGGAAAGTGAGTCCACGTCTCATGTCCAGAAGCTGCTCTTTGTCTAAAATGCTGCAAGTACGTTTCATCCAAAGAGTAACAACAGCCCTGTGCTCCCCAACACACACACACACACACACACACACACACACACACACACACACACGCTCAGCTCTTTATACATGCAAACACAGTGTTGACAGGTGGGTTTGGAATGTCTTACTTACTTATTTGCCTCCAGAACCTTTCCAAAGACGATCACCTACACACACGTGTGTGAATCTTATCTTGGCTTTAATGAGACGTGGGTTCAATGCACAGTGACCGAATATTGACTTTCCTCTCAGTTGGTTTATATTTTGCAAATATCTCCGTGAATATGTAATGGTGCACCCTCATTGGCTGAGATCAGAAATGTGCTGTTGCATCTGTAACCACACCCAGAAGTGATGTCATGGTGTCGTCAGCTGATCAGATGTCTCATGGATCTCTCTGCAGTTACATCTTTCGGCTGAGTTGTACTCGGCTGGGCCAGTGGGCCATCGGTTATGTGACGGCAGATGGAAACATACTCCAGACCATCCCCCACAACAAGCCCCTGTTCCAGGCCCTCATCGATGGCTTCAGGGAAGGATTGTAAGTCCGGTATTCTTGTGCTTGGTACATGATTGTCAGTCAGTGTCGCTGTCGTGTCGCCATCCTTGATCTGAGTAAAGCTTCCGATCACACGCAAGGTCACTCTTTTCCCTTTCACCTCTGCTTTTCTTCATGTTTCACCCAAGAAAACATGCATGTCTGTTCCATGACTGAAACTATAGCTCAGCCACCTCATGGCGTTTTTTGTCATTTCATTGGCATCGCAACCAGAAGGAAACTGACGCCGACCTCAGGCTGTTGCTCACTTAAGTGCAGCTCAGTCAGTCAGTGGCTTAACTTGCAGCTGTAAATGATAACTCTTCCACAGAAGCTCCTCTGAGAATCGGCCTGCTGTCTAATTATATGCCTCTCCGCTTCCTCAGCTATTTATTTCCTGACGGCCGGACCCAAAATCCTGACCTGACGGGACTGTGTGAGCCGTCACCTCAGGATCACATCAAAGTCACACAGGTCGGAGAATCGTGCTTGCATCTGTAATACCTCTGTACACACACACACACACACACACAGAGTCAGGCCTGAACTCATGTTAAACGCCCACATCATTGAGTGAGGAAGCAGTACTGGTGGTTTCTTTTGGCCAAAGTGATCAGTTTGTCTCTTTAGATGTAACAAAAGTAATTAATAACAGCTGAGAAATGACATGAAATATAATATGAAAAAAACAGGCTGTCTGGTGGATTGTGTTTTTTGAGAGGTGGAAATGCTCTCTAGGTACGTGGGATGCCTGAGATCATGTGTTGTCATCAGTTTTTCAAATGTCGGAGACTCTTGGTTCTCAGGTGACTCAACTCAAACTGATGTGCTGCTTCAAAGTTGAGACCAAAGTCATTTGAGCAACCTGAGACGGGCCCGCAGCCCACCTGAGGAACTGCTGCTCCAGTTGTCTATCGCTTTAATGAGGTTCTGAGAAGCAGATCGGTGCGAATATCAACCCTCGGGCCGATCACGATATGTTCCATGGAGTGATCCATTGTAAAAATGAGCGATGTCTGCTGGTATCATCATGCCCAGCTCCTCCAGCAGTAAAACAGTCGCAGGACTGTAAATAGTGTGGCTTTTGAGAGCAGGTGGAAACCAGTGACGCAGCGTCGGACATGTCGGAGTGTAGATGACCTATGGCGAGCCATTTTAACATTTAATAGCTAGCCTGGACATGTATTAACAGATATCCGTAATTCAATTCTTCCTGTCCGAAAGTAACATTCCCGATATCCACTAAATAATTCCTCCTATTCACAATTGTCATTTCAGATATCACAACATCATCCTTACTGGGACAAATGACGTCCCTGTTCCCATTCATGTGTGCGGGGTTTGTCATTCCGGATCGTTAGAATTCATTTGCAGATACCTGCAACTGAATTACGACTATCCTTATTTACATGTAGAGATAACTACAGCATAACTGTGACTAATCAGAATTCCAGTTAAGGATGTCTCCAAAGCCGTTAATTCAAGACATCTGCATTTGTGTTTCGGGATATCTTCACTTGACTTTTACCAAGAGTGTCACTGTGGAAACCTTGACACGGATTTTGATTAGAGATCTTTGACCTCATTCTACCTGGTCTGGATGTGTTAGAGTTTTGCCTCGGTGAAATGACTGCAGAGATCTGTAAAAGTGGGGGGCGGGAACAAGTCGGAGCAGGAGCGGCTTGTAATTCAATCAATCAATTGACCGGCTTACTGTTTCTCGCCATGTCGAAGCAGCGGGGAGCTGAAGTTGGCGTGTTTGACAGAGATGAGTGGACTGAGAGCATCCAGACTTCGTCGCAGGTCCTCGAGAGTGTTCAGCTCTCACGTGAACGAAGCTGTCGTTCGCCCCAAATTCCTTGGCAATGAACTCGTTCTGTTTCATGCCATTTTCTGACTACCTCATCCACAACAGCAACCGGCATTCTTCTGCTTGTCTGCTTCATGTAGATTTCCTCTGCTAACGCTGTTCAGTTGTGTTGTGTACTGAGCCAACCTCCAGTGGAGAGTTTGCCAATGAGCCCGGGACGCCTCGCATGGCCAACGTGCAGCACCGCAGTTCTGACATCCTTTACTCTCCTGCTGCCTTGTCAAAACCCAATTAGATATCTGGAGGTGTGGTTTAGGAGTTACGTCATTTACGTCATAGCTGTGCCTTTGACTAGGCAGAATGAACTTATCTATCTTGAATGAAAACCCTTACCAGTCATGATGTGATAACGAGTCAAAATGAAATTATTGATATCGATTATGTTAATTTCAGATTGTCAAATTTGGCTACTAAATGTTAAAATGGCTTGCCACAGATTACCTGCTCTCAGCTCCTCCCCCTCTGTCCGCTGCGCTAGTCTGTAGCTGCAGTGAAGGAGACACGTTAAAGGGTTTGAAACAGTTTCTTCTGATTGAGGTGACGAATCTGTTCTTGCTTCTTTAACTCCTGATTTCATGTACGGACGCCCTGCATGTTGTGGCTGTGTACTGACGCTTGATGTGGTCATGTGATCAGGAGCAGTATGAGCTGTACTGTGAGATGGGCTCCACCTTCCAGCTGTGTAAGATCTGTGCCGAGAATGACAAGGATGTGAAGATCGAGCCCTGTGGTCATCTCATGTGCACGTCCTGCCTCACTGCCTGGCAGGTATGACGGGACGGGGGGGGCGCTGTTAAACGTCTACTCAGACAGACGGTAAGAAGCACATAACCTGATGGAGGCCTCTGGTTGTGCTGCAGGAGTCCGAGGGTCAGGGCACCGGATGTCCGTTCTGTCGCTGTGAGATTAAAGGTACAGAGCCCATCGTTGTGGATCCCTTTGACCCCAAGGACAACAGCGGGGGCTCCTGCAGGGGCGTGTTCGGGGCTGAGGGGGCTCCATCGCCCAGCTATGACGACGATGATGACGACAGACTTGAAGACCCCCATCTCATGATGAGCAAACTCGCCTGTACTAAGGTAAGACTGTGGAGTGGAACAGAGAATCCTTCAGGTTTCCAGTTGAGACACAAGTATTTTTGGAAGATGAAATGAAGTTTGCTCCGGTTGTGAGATGCCTGCAGAGCCCCGGGAGGGCGCTCACTGTCCCCCCGTGTTTCTCTGGCCTCCTGAGAGCTTCACTCACAGATGAAATACTCCTGAGCGCTCTTCTCTCTGTAAGTGAGCTTCAAGCTGGCGGCTCGTGTGTGAAGTCTTTCATCTGTGTCTTTCATGGTGTGGAGGCAGCTAGGCTAGCTAGGCTAGCTGCACCCCTCTGTTTGATATGAGGGTTCTTCTCCTGTCCTGCATCTTTCATGTGCCCTTGAGAAACTGGACTCGTACCTGAGCTCACTCAGGCTTTGATGAGGTCTCTGTATCCCTGTGGCTCTGGGTGCTGGTCTGGCCTTTTCCTCCTCTTTCTCTTTCTTTAAATGAACTTGTACCATGTTTAAACTGCAGTACTTCAGTCTAATGTTACCTCTTGTATACATAGGTGTTACATGGTGCAGCAGAGGGAAGTATTAATGCATGATGTAGGTTTAGTTTCTGCCGTCCAGCTGTGATTCGTTGAGCCTTACTGGTTAAAGTGTTCACACTAAAAACGAGGGGTGCCTGTCTCAGTGACCCTGACTGGAGGGGCGGTGTGGGTCCAGCATGTGAACGTCCATGTAGAATGTTAACGACCCAATAATAATGGCCATATCATTCTGTGTGATCCAGGTGGAACGCCCCCCATCACCTATGTCTATGGCCCCTCAGTCGTCCCTCCCCCCTGTGCCCCCCAGACTGGACCTGCTGCCACACAGACCTCCCAACCCCCCTGGCGCCTCCAGTCCTGGAGTCACCACAAAGGTGAATCAATCGATCAACTTCTTTATTCTTCACCAGACAAATCAAAGGTTCTTTAAGGAGTTTCCAGTTCCTCCTCAGTCTTTCTGCTTGAAGTGAGAAGTGTTCCTTGAAGCTCTTCATCAGCATGAGCTCCTGTTGGCCGCTGCAGGGGCTCTGGTTCTGGTGGTCAGGCGCAGGTCGTTCCTGTCAGCGCTGTGGCTCGTTAGCAGCTGAAGCACATCCAAGCTTTTAGGGTTGGGATGGTTTCACCAAGTTTTATTTTCTGGGTGATTTTCAGACGATCAACACCCTTCATG
The DNA here is from genome assembly GCF_037954235.1 of Aulostomus chinensis. Classification (NCBI taxonomy): domain Eukaryota; kingdom Metazoa; phylum Chordata; class Actinopteri; order Syngnathiformes; family Aulostomidae; genus Aulostomus; species Aulostomus chinensis. The sequence goes on from NC_141329.1 coordinate 679,779, forward strand.
CTAACGTTGCTAATATGGTTCATGTCACTGGTGTCAATAGTATTAATTGTTGGTCAGTGCTTGCTGATTGCTTCCATCAGAGAAGATTAATGAGTTCTTCCTCTCTCCTGCTCTCCCCTCTCTCCCCCATGTCTCGCTCTCTCTCTCTCCAGGCGGCATCTCATCACAAAGACAAGCCTCTCCCCCTTCCCCCGGCCCTGAGGGACCTCCCCCCTCCTCCTCCGCCAGACCGCCCCCACACGGTTGGAACCGGCCCTGATGGACGGCTGCAGAGGCGTCCTCTCCCCTGCACTCCGGGGGAGTCGACTCGGGATAAGCTGCCTCCAGCACCCCCCAACCGCCCGCTAGCTGACTGGAACTCCCGGCCAGTGCCCAAGGCCCCCCCCTCCTCCTCCTCCTCCTCCTCCTCCTCCTCTTCCTCCTCTTCCTCCTCTTCCTCCTCCTCCTCTTCATCCTCGTCCTCCTCATCCACCCAAGCGTCCTGTGTGGGGGGAGACATTCGAGCTGGTGCGAGGGAGCTCTCCAACCGACACTCCCTTCCCTTGGCCCTGCCGTCTGCTCTGGACACACGCTCGGACCCCCAGAGGAACAACAGCTCCCTCAGTCTGGACCACCAGCTGGTCAGAGGAACCACACACAGAACCACACATAGAACCATATGCAGAACACTTCACAGAACACCTCACAGAACCTCTCTGCCATGTGATGCTCTCTGTCGAGGGTGCAGATGTGGTGTTAGCAGACTCGCCCTTAGAACCTGCCGATACAGAGATGCACTCAGGTTTATTCTTTTTCTGGTTTGGTGAAGAACAAATGTGTTTGAGATTCTCAGCCTCTTCTTCCTTCGCAGCACTTCGCCACGGTAGCGGGTCCAGATTACGACAACCCCAAAGTCAAACCCTCAGCCTCCGCCAACGCCATCTACTCCCTAGCCAGCAGGTACTTTACTTGTTAGTGGCACCAGAGGCACATCAAATGAGCCATGACCTCTCTGACCTCACCCCTGCCGCCCAGACGGAACCCATGACCTCTATTTTAGAACCGGAGCGTTCACAGGTCTACCTGGTTTGTTCCAGACCCTCTTCAGCTCTGAGGCCAGTGACGGGACAGGAGGCGCGTGACAGTGAGGAGGAGTCAGAGTACATGATCCCCTCCTCTCGCCCTGTCCTACCACCCATGACAGCGCCACCTGTAGGGGAGAACCCATCAGCCCTGAGACCCCCACAACTTCAGTCTCTGTCGGCCCTCCAGAACCCAACCCAGGCCCCCACACTCAGCTCACGGTACTTGTCCCACTCAGGTATGGGTCCCCCTCCTGCTGCCACCTCTGACTCCTCTGTCCTTGAGCAGGCTGCCGCTGGCTGAGCTGGAGCTGGACGCGCCTCCAATGTATGAAGCCATGTACAACATCCAGGCCCGGTCCAGCCAGGCCAGAGACTCAGGTGTGTAGTTTATTTTGATGTTTCATGTTGCATTAATAGCACTGCGGCAGGAATGAACCATCTGCCTTCACCCTTCCCCAGAGTACTCAGAGTTGCCCCCTCTGGCACTGACCAATGGCCCCCGGGACCACCCAGCCGAGGACAGGGAAGAGGAGGAGAATGGCTATGACTTTCCCAAACCCCGACTCCCGATGCCCCCGGCCCGCCGGACCCTTTCAGAACTGGGAGGGTCGTCATCCTCGTCTTCATCTTCCTCATCGAGCTCATCCTCCACAGCTGCTTTCAGTCGTCACTCTTTAGACTCGGACGCTGGAGCTGCAGCACGTAAGTTCTCCTGAGTCACTGCCGATTTGGCTTTCCGGCGGAATTCCGCCCGCAGTTATTGGTGATAGATTGGACTCTCGCTCGGATGTTTACTGAACTCCTGCTGCCAGGAAATTTTTTTTCTTTTTTTTTGCATTTCCACATAAAAACAGACATTACAGTGTAATTAACAACTTATTTAGTGATAATTTATAATTGCTCATAGTTTTGCTCGTCAAGAAGCAACACCAATCACAGGGTACTTCATGTCAATTTTGACCTTTTGTGACCTTCGTCATACACTCCCACTCAAGCCTGATTGTGGATCTGGTACTGAAGCCTCTGCGTCAGAAAGAACACAATAAAAATGAAATTATCTAAATGACTAAACTCCATTGAAGGAGACCGGATCAGACCATACAACACAAAAGCTTTTACTAAAAGATTTAAAAGTTTTTAATTTTCAATTTTACATCACGGTCAGTGAATCCATTTGCACCTTTCTACCTTAGCGGTGCTCTGTGTCATCACACACACACCTGCTCGTCAGGACCAATCAGGGGTTCTTTCTCTAAGACACTTTGACACAGTCACCGGGGGAGTTGAGTATTGAACCAGCGACCCCTCGGTTCCCAGACAGCTGCTCTGGCCCACGTCGGTGTGTCACATCGAGCTGCCAGTTCAAACCGTCTCCAAAAATCAAATGACATCAAAATTTATGACAGATCAGGAAGACGGTCATGTTAGAGTTTGCACTCATATTTAGACTTGGGGTCGTGATCCTGGGCTGACGGCTTCAGCGATTTCCTGCAGTAGACCCAAAGATCAAGGAGGTTCTTTGCTGAACCTCTGAAACGTGGAGTCTGCTCCAGCGTGGAGGGCCGACCCTGCGATGGCTTCAGACCTCCAGTTACTCCGATGGAGGCTGGAAGGATCAGGGAGCTGCTGCTCCATCATCAGACGTCTGATGGCGAAGGCCGTAGCTCCTCCTCACACAGACTTTGAAGTCATCTGTGAAGTGGGCTGACATGTACCACACATGATGGTACCAGGAGCGTTCGAACCCCCCATCTTTGTGTGTGGGTGGGCCAAACTTCCTGTGACGAGAAGCACCAGAGGTCAACCGGGTCATCCTTCAGTGGTGTTGAACCAGGAAGCTGGTGCTAGGGTCTAACGCTCATCCAAGTGCCCTGATACTTCCTTTACACTCTCATCTCTCTTCAGCCTTCTCAGAGCCGGTGGAAGCGCCAGAGAGGCCCCCAAAGCCCCTCCCCCGACGAATTAATTCTGAGCGTCGTCCCAGTCCTGTCCCGCCTGTCCCGGCCCCTCCCAGCGTTGGAGCAGCAGGAGCAGAAGCTAACCCTCAAATCAGTAGCGAGATCGAGCACCTCATGAGTCAGGGCTACTCCTACCAGGACATCCAGAAGGCACTGATGATTGCACAGAACAATATCGAAATGGCCAAGAACATCCTGCGCGAGTTCGTCTCCATTCCCTCCACCGCCCACATTCTTACATAGCACACTCCTGGAGCCTCTCCCTCTCCTGTTTGCTCTGTCACCCCAGCTTGGCCCAGCCCGGTCCTTTTATGGTCGGCACCGCCCAGCTGGAAGCCTGCTGCCTGCACCACTACCTCTGGTGCTGGCTGACGCCCCTGTGCATCTTTAACTGGCTCCCAGCATCTCCGGGACTCTGCGCCCCGCACTCATGCGCTTTCAACAGTGGCCGGCCTTCGTTCAACTGCTACAGCAGGTTCCTCTTCCTCTAGAACGTCTCCGCAGGACTGACCCGAGCGCACGTGGAGCAAAGACGGCCCGCCACATGACGAGACTCTGGTGGGAATCCTGGGAAGACTTCTCCTTCATTTTGAAGCCTCTTGCTGAAAATGTAACCAGCACCTCAAGAATAAAACGTAAAATGTATGTCTATATGAAATTTAATATATGAGTAAATGTATATTAAATGTGTGTAATATATACAGTACGTGCATATACAGTATGTGAAACTGATTTCATCTTTGAGGGTCGCTGTTGGTACAAGCGGTTTGGGCAGACGGGGACCAGATTAAAGTGGGTCGGGTGTGAGGAGGACTTGAGTGGGTCAGCAGACCCGCAGCAGAGCCTCGTGGACTCTCTGTCATGGCCTTTAACAGCACCGCTTTGGTACTTTTTTTTTTAGGAAAACAGGCTTTTTTTTGTCATGTTCTTTTCAAAAGTGTGTGTGTGAGTGTGTGTGTGTGTGTGTGTGTGTGTGTGTGTGAGAGTGTGTGTGTGTGTACTAACCCTCCCGACTGGCTCTTCAATGACCCTTGTTGGAGTACATGAATGTGGCTCCGGTGGCTGTCCTGGACGTTCTGCTCGCACCCTTACAGCAGGTGTAAGGGTGCGAGCAGAACGGACCTGGCAGCACCAGACGGGCTCATGTGGTTTGATCCGTGGCGGCTGAATCATTTGTCTTGACGTCATTGGCTGACTGGTTCAGGTTTCTGTCTCGGCGCAGTCCAGTGTTAAGAAACAAGAAAATGTTATTGATTTACTTGGGTAATATTATTGTTAATGATCATGAATATTGTTGTTATGATTAATTCAGAAGTGCTTCACTGCTGCTATTATTGTTGTTAGTGCTAAACAATTAAGCCTTAAATGTACATTTGTGAATATTGTGTTTAACAGTGGTTCTTTAAAGTGACAGTACCCGCTGAGCACCTCCACTCTGTCATGTAGCAAACTTGAAAGTAGGAGTGGCTTGTGAGTGTGTAGCCCTCAAACTGATGATAGTTCACTCAAAAATGTAGTGTTCCTTCCAAGTGCTCACTAATAGGAGTCTTGAGCTCCCTCTGCATCACCTCTGTGACTCCAGAATGTAGGAAGAGCCATCCACGTGTATCTAGCTTGAAGCTAACAGGGACTGGCGGCTAACAGCAGCTCAACTGTTCACTGACTCTCCAGGTGGTCTGGTATATTAGATTAGATTAGATTATACCAGACATGTGACTGGTGATCCACTGACACTTTGATTGGTGTTAAAACACACCAAGTCAAACACTTGTGGCTCAGCGCTAACCTGGAGGAGTTAGCCTGGAGGAGTTAGCCTGGAGGAGTTAGCCTGGAGGAGTTAGCGTGAGCTAGTTGGTGCAACTAAATGCACAAGCTGGCTCTGCTTGTTGCTGCTGACTTCATCAGCACGTTAGCTTGGATTACTGAGCTTATGGCAACAGTATAACTGCATTCTGGAGTCACAAAGAAGAAACGCAGGAGGGAAGAACGTCTTTGAGAGCTCAGTACCGCTGTTTGAGTACTTGAAAAGCCAAATCCTACATTAATTCTCTGATTCGTCTACGAAACCGGCTCCGTGCTGTGAGTTTGGAAACCAGCCACTCGGTGATCGATGGAAGCTTCTCTTGACATCCTTTTCCCTTGGGCCTGAAAGAAGGGAAGCTCCAGGGTTCGCTGGCCCTCCCCCGGTCCCCCTCAGATCAGTGTTGGGGCCACCGGTGAGAAGTCACTCAGGAAGAAAGGTTGAAGGTGGCTGTCAGCTCTTCTTTGGTTGAGACCTGCCGTCTCGTCATCCAGGTGACATGTAGCCTGCAGGAACCCTCCGCTGAAGTCGCGTGTAGCCTCTCACGACTTTAGTCGCATTCTGACCTGCACGTTTCATCTGGTGATCCTGCGTCTGGTGGCAGGAGTGGCGACAGCAGCGTCAGCTCCCACGCCTGAGTCAACGGACACTTAGACACACAGGAGCTTATCGGAACAGTGACCTGAACCGCCCCGCCACATATGAAGAATGTGAGTGTAACCAGCCCCAGTGGATTCTGGGTAATGCTGTCTGTTAACTGGAAGCTGTCACTGCGCTTTCAGTCGTCCTCTGTTTCCTTTTTCAGTTCCTAGTTGCCTTGAGAATGTCTTGAATGATGAACCTCATCACAGCGCCGTGTGTCGGCGGTCAGACAGCTGGTCGTTGTGTAGTGTTTGCGTGTTTCGTACAGTTACATATTTGTGCTGTGATACTGTCACTCTAAAGGAAATTTGTATAAAGTTAGTGATATGAGAAAAAAGTGTCTGTTTTATTTCATTTTGCATTCCTGTACAACTTCTGTTGTTCCAAAGCTTTCGTTTACTTCTGTGAATAATTGTGTACGCGGTGCCATACGTCTAGAACCGGGCCTGTTCTAGAGCCAGTGGTCTCAGGCCTCTGGCTCTGGAACCGGTCCTGTTCTAGTGCCAGAGGTCAGAGGACCTCAGAGGGTAAGATGGTCCAGCATTGCTTCGCTCCTCGTCAGCTCATCTACGAGTCCCAGGGCTGCTCAGCGGCAGCCTGACGTTTGTCTACCAGAAGGAGATAAACCAGGTCCCAGATCAGCTCTTGGCCTCAGATGTCCCTGGTTCCCTCACTTCCTGCATCGGGACATGTCAGTTTTCTACCAGAAGAGGGCGCTGTTGTTCCATGTAACTGCTGCTTCTCATCAGTAAAAGGCATTCATTAACTTTGATGGTTTTTAAAGCTCATATCACGTTGGAAGTATGCACAGTGCTGTTAATAAAACGATGAGCAGAAGTCACGTCTCTTCTCTCCAACTGTTGTGAAGGAGCTCCGAGGCTCCCGCTGCAGAGGGGAAGCTGTCGACCAGCCATTCAGTTCCAGAGACCATGTGGTTGGTGTCATGTAACAGGCAACATTTATTTGGTTCAACTTTTCAAAGAACGACTGTAAATTTTTTGGTAGAGTAAATTGGTTGTATGGCATCAACATCTGGGATGTTAAAGAGCAGTTTACAAAAAACCAACATTGTTCAACAGTTTCCAAAAGCAGGAAAAACAAAAGTGTCAGTCGAGTAAACGAGACAGTGGATTCATTTGCATATGTGGCTCCACCTCCTTGGCAGACTGTCATGTCACCTGACCGTGAGGAGGGGGTGTGGCTGGGACGCGTCAATACTCAGTAACACAAACGATCATCATTCACACAAACTTTCACATTACAGAAAATAATCAGTGCACAGAACATGAAAGAGAACCATAGCTCAGAAGGAACGGTAGAAAAAAGGCATCTGATGTTTACTGACAGCAAAGCTTGAAACCCAAAGAACTCACTCATGTCAAACCTCCTGCATTTAATCCCAGAGTACTACTCATCCTGCAAAAATACCTCCTTTAGTACACCCAAACTGTGGAGCGTAAATAGAATGAAGCTCAAAGTGAAGGCTTCTTAGTCTCCAAACTAAAGCAAAGACGCTGAACTGGTTGTGGCGTCGCTGCGTCCCTGAAGGTTTCAGTGTTCAGACTTCAAACAGAAGACAAAATACCAAAAAAATCAAATAAAAACTAGAGGACAAAAACTTCCTTGAGGCACCAGAGCAAAATAAAGCACTAATTTATTTTTGGCTGGTTTCCATAAAGTTATTTTAAATAAAGAAATATATACACAGATTATAATATGTACACTTGATGGAAGCTGTTTGCTTCGCTGAATGCAACAGTTCCTGGACAGATGGTGAATAGAAGGAGAACCGCACACGTTCTGCTGGAAGGAGGAAGATCCACAAGCAGAGGGGAGGCATGGCGGTCTTCATCAAGGTGTGTGTGTGTGTGGGGGGGGGGGGGGGGGGGCTGATATGAGTCCACCAAGAGGTCATCACTTGCTGAGCTTTGACGTAAAACTACAGTATGGAGGAAGATCAGGAGTAGCTGCCCGGTTTCCATTTACTGCAAACACATGGAGGGAGAGGAGAGGTGAGGAGGAGGAGGAGTTACATGTGATGATGATGGTGGGGGGGGGGGGTCTACCTGGTTGCTGGGAGGTTGTTTTTCCCCATTGACCCCGAGGAGCACAGCTTCCTCAGTGTTGTCGCTCTTCATCTCCACCACAATGTCGTCTCTGCTGGATTTGTCTTTGGTGCTGCAGGAACAAAAAAATCCTTCAAGTCAGAGGCAAAGCGGCCAACTGCTGGGTCCCGAACCAACAACCTCAGGGGTCTGGGCCACTCGGTTCTTTCATCCAGACTCAGTTAATGTCGTAGGATGTGAGGCTGACACCCTGTAAAATGTTGTCGAGCTGCTCAGCTCATGTCCTCATCAGTGCCTGGACCCCAGCAGCAGCAGCGTTTCTGCTCATCTACAACTAAGGAATCCAGGAGGTTGGAGCGTCTGATCCCTCCACCATGGGACTGGTCATGTGACTTCTTTGTCTGTTAGCAGGATGTTCAAACAGGTTTTGGATGAACAATAGGAGGTTGTAAAATTAAGTCACTCTTGATGATTTGGAGGCAGAGCCTGACGAATGTTCTGTGTTCTAGGTGTTAGCAGGATTTTGCGTTGCCATTGACTGTCAGTGGAACTTGTGAATGAAATGTCTTGCGTTCTGTGAAAAGAACATTTCCATGTCTGCAAATGCTCCTGCTCGTGGTGCACTTACAGGTCCTGCTTGCCAGATCGGCCACAGATCTTTCCCTTCTTGTAGAGGAAGTAGAGAACGCTCCCCAGGACGGCCAGCAGCAGGATGCAGATGATGACGACTGCAATGATCACACCGCTGCCCTCTGGGGGAAGAGGCACAAGTCTGGTTACCAGGGTGCAACAGGGAGAGGAATGAGAAGGCAGTGGTGGCGGCGGGGGGGGGGGGGGGTCAGGCTGGTGTTGGCATGCTGCGGTGTAAGGACGTAGCGTGCAGCGCTAACTTCACCTCCCCAATCTGGCAGTCATTCAGAAGTTTAGAAGCGTGCGTGCAACAGCAGGACAACATGCACAGGAGAAGGTGAAGATGACCGATCATCAGGAGAGGAGGAGCTGTGGAGGAGAGAGGAGGAGCTGTGGAGGAGAGAGGAGGAGCTGTGGAGGAGAGAAAGTGGAAGGAAGCTTTTGCCTTTGAGACAGCGAGGAAGAATCTTCAGGGGCAAAACACACAAACCTTTCTTGGTTATCTTGGGGGAAGCTGGTGTTTCTGCTTTGACTGGGAAAAACCACATGAGCACAATGATCAGCAGGCCTGACAAATCGAACACAGACATGTTTACAATCCCAGGACCCTCTATTAAACCTGGACACGGGCCAGCAGACAGCAGCCCTGGTTGGTCTCGCTAACCTGACAAGAAAAACCAGCCAGGATTTTTCTCTGCCCTCAGAAGCTTCCTGACATGATGACGAAGACGAGTGTGGAGGAAGAGCAACAGACAGAACACAGGGCAGCCATAACGGGTCAGCAGACTCCCTCACCGAGCATCAGCTGATTCCTACAGTTACACTGATGCGTGCGTGTGTGTGTGTGTGTGTGTGTGTGTGTGTGTGTGTGTGTGCGCGCACGAGAAAGAGTACTAGAAACACTGTAGCTCCCATGATACCAACAGCAGCATCTGAACCGATCACTTCATCACTTTCCTCCGGTTGAAAGTCTTTTCACCATCGCTGAACCTTCTTCTCACAACCCTAGACTGCAGATCCAGTCTCAGCCCTGCCCTCACGAGGGGGGTCTTACCTGTGGCAGAGGAGCTAATGCTTGCTGTGGTGGCGGGTGGTGTTGTGGTGGCGGGTGGTGTTGTGGTGGCGGGTGGTGTTGTAGTGGTGTGTAAAACTGTGGAAGAACATGTAGAAGCACAGAAGGGAGGCGACTCCCTGTTAACACATGGGGGGGGTGCACATCAAACAGCCACACAGCTACAAGAGGTTAAAACACGTTACAGCACACAGAAGCACCTGAGTGACAACAACGTCAGACGTGACAAAGAATGTGTGTGTGTGTGTGTGTGGGGGGGGGGGGTAGACACAACCAGGAACTCACGGGCTTTTATGTTGAAAGCTACAGCGTCCTTGCCGTACATGTTGGAGGCGTTGCAGAAGACGGTGATGTCAGAGGTGACTTTGACGCTCACCAAACTGTAGACAACCCCCTCCATCACTGTTGGGGGGTCTGAAGTGAGAACCTGATCCAGAGACACAGATAAAGAACTGAGAGACTCCCCTTTCAGTGGGGACCTACGGACCCCGCGTCGCAGGTCTGACCACAACTTGACGACTCCACGGATCCAGAAGATTTCAAGATCTTCTCCTGGATCAAAGTGCTCAGCTGGACGAAGTACTGCGAGTACAAAAAACCTCCAACATGCATCACATTTACCACCAACAGCTGCTGCTAATTTTCTAAATCCTCATGGCAAATTTCAGGGTTCCATCCTGCTGTTTAAGAATTTAAACCGTATTCTGCATGTATGATGTCATCATGGCTGTATGATGATGTCATCATGCTTGTATGATGATGTCATCATGGCTGTATGATGATGTCATCATGCTTGTATGATGATGTCATCATGGCTGTATGATGATGTCATCATGCTTGTATGATGATGTCATCATGGCTGTATGATGATGTCATCATGCTTGTATGATGATGTCATCATGGCTGTATTGGGGGGCTACTGTTTTATAGCAGTCAGTGCTATCACGATCAGAGTTCTGGGCTACCTTCCCATCGGCGGTGGTCCAGATGACACTGGGGGTGGGGAAGCCTCGGACGTTGCAGCTCAGGTCAACTGTGCTCTCAAAACTCTGTGCGATCTCCGTGTTTTCTGGTGTCACAATCTCCGGCGAGCCTGAAGTAAACAAATGAGATCATAACCCTGAAGTTCGATTACTTCTTGTACTTCTGAAAACACGCAGGTACTAGAAAACCCTTCAGCAGTGTACCTGTAAAATTGCTGAAACCCAAAATACCAGCAATGGGACTCACCCCTCACATGGACATGGACGGTCCCGCTAGTCTCCATGTTCTCGATCTCAGGGACAGTCACCACACACAGGTACGTCCCTGCCGAGTCGAAGGAGGTGTTCTTCAGAACCAGAGTGTGACCCGCCCAAACCTCCTGGCCATCCTACACACCAGGACACACACATGGTCAGCTGGGGTTGCCTGGGTCCCCCTCCACGCTGGGCAGGCGGCCATTTTAGTTGAGAATTAAAAGAAGTTCATGTCCAGTCCTGGAAGTAAAACATCAAACTACAGAAGACATTCAAGGGTCTGGTTGTGTGGACGTCATCGAGGAGATGCTCAACATCCTGAACCCCAGACTGGTGTCGTAGTGTCACAGTTTTGGTCACCCGACATCATGGCCAGCGTGTGTGTGTGTGTGTGTGTGTGTGTGTGTGAGACCTTAAACCATGCTGTGCTTGTGGGTAGAGAGGAAAGGGCGTTGCAGGTGGCCTTAAACTCCTCCCCTTGATCCACCTCATTAGTGTTTGCAGGTGTCACCACAGCCGGGTCGAGGACTGCACACATCAGAAAGACGCGATCACAGGAGGCAACACTCGGGTCGCAGTGCTGATAAAACGCTCAACACAAACCTACAGTTGACAAAGATGGTGGTATTCCCCGAGATCTCCTCAAAGGTGTCCGTGTCCAGAGAGACACACTGGTAGAGTCCACTACTCTGACGGGTCACGTCAAACAGCCTCATCCCGTTTGCCGTCTCCAGAGGACTTTCATTCTACAAAAAGTCAAAGAACAGCTGTCAGCGGGGGGAAGTCCGACGTTCAGGTCCTAGCATGCAAGTCTCTGTGTCAGCGACAAGTGTTGTTTCTGGCTGCACGCTTATAAACTGTTGTTTAAAATGTGGGGCGGCGTGGCTCGGCGGTAGAGTGGCTGTCCAGTAACTGAAGGGTCGCTGGTTCAATCCTCACTTCCCCCGGTGTCCATGAGCAAGACACTGAACCCCTGGTAGCCCTGTGACAGACAGGTGACCCGTCCAGGGTGAACCCCGCCTCTCACCCAATGCTAGGATAGGCTCCACCCCCCCATAGAAAATGGGTGGATGTCTAAAATGCTATTTTTCCAAAAATATTTTTTTTCTGTCAAGTGCAGTTTTTCCCTCCTTCATCCCTCCCCAAAGATGCAGGAAGAACCAGCCTCGTATATTTAGCTTGAAGCTAACGGAGCCTGACGGCTAACAGCTAAACTGTCAGTTTACAAACTCCCCAGGTCGTCTGGTATAATCCCGGTCTTCTTGATCCAGACTTGTGATCAGTGATCCACCAACTCTGACTGGGGACCAGACCTGACTGGAGCACTTGTGTTCAGCGCTGGTGCATGGTGGCGCTGGACCAGGAGCCTTCTGAACTCACAGACGTGTCGCTGCTGCGTCACGTCTGTGAGTTCTTGAGAGGTCAAATGTACTTTTTAGATGAAAAGTCATTTGAAATGAGGGAGGTTGATTTTCTTACATCTCCATGTTTGATTGTTAAGATGGAGGATGGACTATTCCCGTTGCCATGGCACTGAAGCTCAATTGTGTCCCCCTCCTTGATTTTACCCTTCGGGGACTCCACCCACACACGAACCGCGGTGGACGGATCTGAAACAGAAAGAGTACAAGCTAGATCAAAAACCTGAACTCGAGGATGTTCGATGTGATGGAGAGAACTGAGACCTGCGCCTGTGCCGACCTCTGACCCCCCTTTGTTCTGACACGTGTCTCTTAAGTAACAAGCCATCACATCAAGTCCTCAGTTAGAGAGGCGCGCGAGGCCTCAGCAGCCCGCAGGCACATTCTGATTGGAGGCTTGCTGCTGTCACTCTGCACTCACACGGGCCGATGACGACATCCTTCCTTCCTCCTCCAGACCTCTGACTAGTTCTTGTACACCGCATGACTTTTAGAGACTGAATCTGACCCAGTGTGAGACTACTGTACTGTACTGTACTGTGTGAGACTCACAGTACACGGTGATGTTAATTTTCGAGGTCTCGGTCATCCTGGTTCCTCCGGGAACAGTGTAGACAACATCGCAGTAGAAGGTGGCGTCTTTGTCCTCCTTCATCACCTTCATGCTCAGCTCACTCCTCACTGAGTACAAACCGCTGGACTCCATCGTGATGCTCAGTACCACCTTCACACCTGCAACACACAAGAGTGGCCATGAAGCTCCGGCGGAGGAAGCAGCGCAGCTCCCTGATGATGTCAGCTGGGCTCACCGTCCAGGCCACCTGGCAGTTGCGTGCTGTTTCGGTACCAGGTGATTTTAGGTTTGGGGAAGCCATTTTTGACCTCGCAGGTGCCAATCTGGGGGGGGGGGGGGTGAAAAAAAGAGCAAGTTTAACTGGACTGGGACCCCACCATTATCTAGTCCTGAAAGTGGACTCACCTTGGACAGGGTGCCCTCGTTGACTGAGATCCCTGTTTGAACTCCCTCGATGGTGGGAGAGCCGGGGGTCACTGCAAGTACAAATGATTAATCTGTGCTGGAAGGCCAGAAGTGCATGGGAACAGCTTGAGACCAGAACAAGACCTGCTAGACAACGACGTGTGAGATGTGGCCAAGGTCATGAATGCGCCGGACGTGCAGCGGTAACGTGTCATCGTACGCAGACTGGACAGAGACGGCCAGGACACAGACTGACCCACGCTATGAAGGTGAATTCACCAAAGTTACGACAGAACATGTTTGGAGGCTGACCAGCAGGCAGAGACACGCCTCCCTTCTGGAAAACCTCCTCTCCTCCCTCTGGAGACCCTCCTCCCCTCCACAGACCCTCCTCCCCTCTGGAGACCCTCCTCTCCTCCCCTCTGGAGACCCTCCTCTTCTCTCCTCTCCTCCCTTCTGCAGACCCTCCTCCCCTCCACAGACCCTCCTCCCCTCTGGAGACCCTCCTCTCCTCCCCTCTGGAGACCCTCCTCTTCTCTCCTCCCTTCTCCTCTGGAGACCCTCCTCTTCTCTCCTCCCCTCCCCTCTGGAGACCCTCCTCTCCTCTCCTCTCCTCTGGAGACCCTCCTCCCCTCCTCCCCTCTGGAGACCCTCCTCCCCTCTGTAGACCCTCCTCTCCTCCCCGCTGCAGACCCTCCTCCCCTCTGGAGACCCTCCTCTCCTCCCCGCTGCAGACCCTCCTCCCCTCTGGAGACCCTCCTCTCCTCCCCTCTCCTCTCCTCTGGAGACCCTCCTCTCCTCCCCTCTCCTCTCCTCTGGAGACCCTCCTCCCCTCTCCTCTCCTCTCCTCTGGAGACACTCCTCTCCTCCCCTCTCTTCCCCTCTGGAGACCCTCCTCCCATCTGGAGACCCTCCTCTCCTCCCCTCTCCTCCCCTCTGGAGACCCTCCTCTCCTCCCCTCTGGAGACCCTCCTCTCCTCCCCTCTGGAGACCCTCCTCCCCTCCTCCCCTCTGGAGACCCTCCTCTCCTCCCCTCTGGAGACCCTCCTCTCCTCTCCTCTGGAGACCCTCCTCTCCTCTCCTCTCCTCTCCTCTCCTCTCCTCTCCTCTCCTCTCCTCTGGACACCCTCCTCTCCTCCCCTCCCCTCTGGAGACCCTCCTCTCCTCCCCTCTGGACACCCTCCTCTCCTCTCCTCCCCTCTGGAGACCCTCCTCCCCTCTCCTCTCCTCTGGAGACCCTCCTCTCCTCCCCTCTCCTCTCCTCTGGAGACCCTCCTCTCCTCCCCTCTCCTCTCCTCTGGAGACCCTCCTCTCCTCCCCTCTCCTCTCCTCTTGAGACCCTCCTCTCCTCCCCTTTCCTCTGGAGACCCTCCTCTCCTCCCCTCTCCTCTCCTCTGGAGACCCTCCTCTCCTCCCCTCTCCTCTCCTCTTGAGACCCTCCTCTCCTCCCCTTTCCTCTGGAGACCCTCCTCTCCTCCCCTCTCCTCTCCTCTGGAGACCCTCCTCTCCTCCCCTCTCCTCTCCTCTGGAGACCCTCCCCTCTCCTCTCCTCTCCTCTCCTCTCCTCTGGAGACCCTCCTCTCCTCCCCTCTGGAGACCATCCTCTCCTCCCCTCCTCCCCTCAGGAGACCCTCCTCTCCTCCCCTCTGGAGACCATCCTCTCCTCCCCTCCTCCCCTCAGGAGACCCTCCTCTCCTTCCCTCTCCTCTCCTCTGGAGACCCTCCTCTCCTCCCCTCTCCTCTCCTCTGGAGACCCACCTCTCCTCCCCTCTCCTCTCCTCCCCTCTCCTCTCCTCTGGAGACCCTCCTCTCCTCCCCTCTGGAGACCATCCTCTCCTCCCCTCCTCTCCTCCCCTCTCCTCTCCTCTGGAGACCCTCCTCTCCTCCCCTCCTCTCCTCCCCTCTCCTCTCCTCTGGAGACCCTCCTCTCCTCCCCTCCTCTCCTCCCCTCTCCTCTCCTCTGTAGACCCTCCTCTCCTCTGTGGAGAATCAGAGCTCCAGACTGCTAGTTATTTTCATCACATCGAAGATGAGTGACAGAGACAGATTCCCCCTCACACACACACACACACACACACACACACACACACACACACACACACACACACACACACACACACACACACACCCTTCTGGTGGAGGTGTGGAGCTGCATGATGCACCAGAAAGGAGAGGCGGGCCTCTATCTGCTGGTCCTCCTCCAATCATGATGGAGGATGTGAGGATTTCACAGAAAGTTGGCGTTTTCCTGGCAGAAGCCGTTGTTCTGGACGCAGCCTCACCAAACACCATCAGCTTGGTGCGACCCCTCGCACTGCCGTCTGTCACACTTTGGATCAGGCAGATAAAATCCACTTCATCGTCCAGCTGCACATCAGTGATGGTCAGCACCACCTCTCTGCTCGCGCCGGAGCCGCTGACGCTGACGTTGATGCGATTACTGAACCGTGCGTCCTGGTCTACGATGGTCTGGCTGTTGTCCTGGTAGTAGAGCTTCTTCTCCTCGCCAGCCTTGGTCTCCTAAAGTTGAGAGTTCAAATGCTTATCATCACACATACACAACCCTGAGTTGGTGTGTGTGTGTGTGTGTGTGTGTGTGTGTGTGTGTGTGTGTGTGTGTGTGTGTGTGTGTGTGTGTGTGTGTGAGAGACTCACATATAACCAATGAATGATCATGTTGCTGCTACTGTTCAGCGCTGTGAACATGCAGGTGATCTGAGCCGTTTCCCCCCTGAAGACCTCCACTCGGTCCTCCATGTTCACCTGCACGTCGGCCCACGCTGGACGACACAAACACAACACACCAGTCAAGAGAGAAGAGGAACAGTCGTTAGTCCTCGAGTGTGTGTTCCAGATTCAGGTCGGTCGGCGTTCTGAATGTGTTTCAACTGATTCTTTCCCCAAACGTCTTTTGGGCTTTACGGGTTTGATTGACAGCTGGGAGACACCTTGTGCCCTCTATTTGGTTGGCTCCTCTCAGGACCCGAGCCTTCTTACCCACAGAAACAAGAACTCTTCCATGGGTTTACTTTTTGGGAGTTTCCCCATCATGGGACTAATAAAGGAAGATCTCATCTTTAACGCCTGAGGAATGTTTCCAATGTGACGATGATTAGATGTAAACCTGGTGGATCTTCAGTGTTCAAAACACACAACAGTCAAGACCAGAATCTGATCTGGTCACACGTACAAGCAGCAGTTTTCACTTGTGAAAGTGAACATGTGAAGTCTGCTCGCATTTTGGAATGTTTTCATGGTGTAAATCTCATGTGAACATGACGTCGACCAGCAGGTGGGATGGAAAAAGGCGGGAAAACGTGGGAATTCATGTGTGTGTTGTTGAGGGGACAGGAGGCACAGAGGAGCGAGTCATGGTGGGTCAAAGCATGGAGCCGCTATGACAGGAATGACGAGCCCACCCATGTCCACATTAATGTGCTGCATTCCACTACGGCACCCTCTCCCAGGAAGAAAGGCTCAATTTACAGGCTGCATAGAAGCCCCACTGTTCCTCCATCGTCTGCCTCTGACGAGCGACTGGTTTTCCCCCTCCAAGGTCTCCCAGCGTGATGCAGCCCACCAGTCTGAGGACGGACCCCTGATGGCACATGACATCACCACACAGGATCCACTAGATGTTTGCCATGATCCAAACTGTCGCTGCTGGTGGGGGACAGAGGTTAGCCCCTGACCCCCGACCCCTAGCCTGGAATTACAACTCAACGTCTGCTGTCACATGTGCAGCCGAAAGCAAAGTGACTGTCAGGAAACATGAGAGCTGATGGAAGTTTCACTTAAAACCACTCAATGAGTCTATTACCCACAATCCTCTCTGCCTCACCCATTTACCCTTCATCTTCTGACAGCTCATTTCTTTCCTGCATGAACAACAATCATTAGCTCCTCCTCCTTCGCCCCCCCCCCCCCTTGCTCTGCTGTGCTGCTGTTTACTGGCTAATGGACGGATGCGTCCCTGTTAAAGAAATTCAATTAGCCTCTCCAGCGTTTACATTTCCTGACCATTAGTGACGGCCGGGAACACTGACTCACTCACAGCATCCACCCCACCTGACGGCCGACGACCCAGCGTGGACGCAGGATTGAAAACTGGGCGTTCACTGGAGGCTCCTGAGCATCTCAGCTACATCTCATTGGTAGTTTGACTGGTTTTTCTCTCCACGCTGTCAGAGAGGCTGGCCTCAGATCAGTCCCTGCTGACGACAGCTGGATAATAGTCTCCATCAGTACGACAGGAAGAAGCCGAGCAGCAGAAGCCTGAACGTGACTGAGCACGCTGAGTCAGTGGCTTCGACCGGAGAGGAATGTTGTCGCTGCTGCTGCTGACCAGCATGACCACAATTATAGCGAGCAATGTCAACGCCATCCCTGATTTGTTTGAAGGAAGATTTTAGCCTCAACCAGCTCAGCCTGTCCATCTTGTGCTGTAATGCCACTTTGTTCCTCACGAGGTGGTAGTGAGCCCCTGCAGCAGTGACCAGGTGGAGTTCTGGCTCCTATCTGGTGAAGATCTCCACCGGGGCTGCGGCCAGAGCTGATGTTTGCATCCTCTTCACATGGGAGGCGTGGCTCGGAGGTAGAGTGGCCATCTAGCAACCGAAGGGTTGCTGGTTCGATCCCCACTTCCCCCGGTGACCATGTGCAAGTGTCCTTGAGCAAGATACTGAACCCCTAATTGCTCCTGATGAGCAGGATGTTACCCTGCATGGCAGCGCCTCCATCAGTGTGTGAGTGTGTGTGAGTGTAGCGCTTTGACTGCTGCTAAGGGAGGAAGGCGCCATATAAACACGCGTCCCCTGACCATTCACTGATGCTGCCCTTTAAACGAACCCTGACTGAGGTGCTAGTACAGACACCAAGCTCAGTGCTGGAGTTTCATCCTGAGCTAACGCTAAACAGATTAGCATTGCCTTGGTTCTGACCCTTTGATGACACGCGACGTGTCCAAGGGCTGTTCTCACTCTCTAACATAATTCAACCTGGTAGCAACACGGAGCCTCAGAAACGAAGATGGTCGGACGTCTCGTCTCTCGGGCCGTTCCACTCCTCTTAGTTTCCTCTCTCTTTACGTCAAACATTACAAGGACAGTAGACCACCCGTCCACAGCCACAACCTGCCCAACAAAAGCAAAACTGAGAGCGTAAACTGAGGACCGACCACCTCCAGGCTGCAGATCTGAGCACAAACACGTCTGTGGTCACAGGAAGTGACATCACCCAGTGGTTTGTTTGAATCCTCAAGTTTGGTGTTTATGCTGTCACCATCTTGGCTTGTTGACACGAGGAGGTCAATATTTGGATGAGAGGCTGGAACTGGAGAGAAACAGTAGTTTGTTACAGAATGAAAAAGATGTTGGGGAGGAATTGGCGCCTTTTCCTGACCTGGATAATATAATAAGCGTGGGAGTACTTCACTGTACTGACAGCAGTACTCCAACACAACCAGAGTAGTACACCATGGTAGTACTGGTTCTTACACAGCTGGCATCAACCACCAGCACACACTTGCTGCTCTACTATTTCACAATTTTATTTTATAAGCCTGCTGACAAACAAAGAAGACAAACCTCAGAGGATCGGTTTGAGATTTCTCATGTCTGAAACTTGAATATCTGTCCCTTGTCACCCTCATACCTGCGGGGAGAGAGAGAGTTTCCAAAAAATCTGAGAAGAAACCAGCAAGCAAAATTTTAACTTGTCTGTTTATCTTATTTAAGTTTCCTTGCACTACCCCCCCCCCCGCTATAATAACAGCATTTCCTCAGTACACACACACACACACACACACACACACACACACACACACACACACACACACACACACGCACACACACACACCCGGCCATCTCAGGGGAAAGTGACTGCAGCACTTCCGTCTCACTCTTCCTCATCTGCCTGTTTCTCTCACCACTCCTAAACTCTCCAGACCTTCAGTCTTCCTGCTGCATCATTTAGGGATGAAACTCAAGGAAAAGAGAGCAAGAGCAGTTGTTTGCACTTCGCTGTGTTCTTGTCCAATCTTTCCTTCCATCAGGACATCAGACTTTTTGGTTCTGAATAAATATTAACATTCCAAGACTTCCTCTCGCTTTTAGGCTGCAAATAATGTTTGATTCCCTGACATGCGAGGACATGAGAGAGGACTCTGACTATTACACCTACCAGGAAGGACACAATGACACATTTGTGTGTGTTGTGAACTCAGTTATGCACCCGCAGGTCAGCTGAAAGCCAGAGTGAGTATAAACAAAGTAAAGCAGAAGGTGAAAGGAAGTCTAACCATGTAAAATGACAAGAAGTTCTTATAATATCATCCATCTGATAGCACTGGAACACAAGCAGACCCACCATGTGACGTGTCTGCAGCCCCGTCACTTCTAAGAATAACAATGGCCTATCAGCTTGTTTGCTGACATGTTACAGCGGCTACAGTGCAGCGACCCGGCTGGTACCAGAATAGCAGCCCAGCTTCAGCTCACAGAGAAAGGAGCATGGGAAACCAGAACCACGGCCAAGACGTTCCAGAACAGACGCAAACCAACAGAGCAGAGGAGAAAATGTGAAAACAGTGAAAGACAGACCAGCAGTCCCAGTCCACACGCCTGCTGGTCCACACACCCAAGACATGCTAGTGCAGGGGAAATAGCAGCAGCAGTAGTGGTAGTAGTAGCAGTAGTGGTAGTAGTAATATTGTTAATGTATTTGGGGAAGGACGCTAACTGTAATTCTCTCAAGGCTTACAGAAGGGGAACTGGTTCATTTTCATTCATTTCCACAGAAAATTATAATGTCATGCGATGAAGTTGACCTGTGACCTTTTGGACATCCGATGTCCTCACTTACTCTATTTGACTGAAATGTTGCCATAATTTGGTCAAGTGATATTTGACTGTCCTGTTTCTTCAGAAGTGGGACCCAGGAGGGAAACCAACAAGTACTCTCTCGGGTCGTGTTCCAGGAGACAGAAATCAAGGGTTCAAAGGGAAGGTCATCTGATGAATGACTTCATCAGAAGAATCCACCGGATTCCACCAGGCAGGAGAGAAGAAGGTGAAGAAGAAGAAGAAGCAGCAGCTGAAGGCGCTCAGGTGATGTTTCCTTGCTTGACACGATGAGACTGACAGCAACAGCTGCAGCAAACAGAGAACTGTACATTCTCACCATGCCACAGAGACAGGGTCTCACTCTCTCTCCTCACACACACACACACACACACACACACACACACACACACACACACACACACACACACACACACACACACCACTCAGCGGGGGGCTGGAGCCAAATACCAGCAGTATCCATTCAACATACCATCAGTATGAAGGATTTCCAAAGGTCTGAGGATACGATGGTGCCAAGAATGTAAATACAGCAGAAGGGACCACGGGGGGGGGGGGGGGGGGGGGTCACTCTGTTCTGTGATTTCTTCAGAAGGTCGGACGCTAAGTTCCAATTCAGAAAACCAGCTGCTGTAGAGATCAGCTGAAGCTGAGATCTCAACACACCACTCTACCAACATGTCCCACAGTAATAGATGTGTGTGTGTGTGTGTGTGTGTGTGTGTGTGTGTGTGTGTGTGTGTGTGTGTGTGTGTGTGTGTGTGTGTGTGTGTGTGTGTGTGTGTGTGGGGAGGGAGGTTAAGGGTCTTCCTCCCAATAATGCAGCTCGGGCCTTTAAAAGATCGCCTTGGAAAGGAACTTTTAATCTAAATGACGTCCACCTTCCCCGTACGGAACCACTGAGAGTACAGGAGCAATCTTGAGATCGTTCCTTTTACTGGGCGAGTTCTCAGAGCGTTTGCTTATGTCTGGCAGTGGTGGTGCACTTCTCAGGTACAGGTCGCTCCTTCAGTGGGCTCCACGCCACACAAGTGTTCACACAACTAAGAGAAGGTGGCCAGGTGAGGCCAGAGACCCTCACGTTCAATCCCACCTGTGCTCATAGCCCCACCCTGGTTTTAGGACACATCAGGTGGGGCAAGGGCAAAACTTCTGTTCATCTTTATTCACATTTGCTTTCTGAATCTGCCTTCAGACTCATGTTCAGGCTCCACTGAGCCCTCCAGGAATCACCTCAGATTATAAAACATCTGGGCATGGAGAGGAGGGCTGGACCAGCATCCAACCCCTCTGATTGGTCAGCTGTGAGGTCCGACCCCTGCGAGGAGCAGCGTGGGTCCACAGACCTCCAGCTGCTCCCTTCTGATAGCAGCTCTTTGGTCTTCCCTGCAGAGTTCACTGTTCCCGAGCCTTGGATAACTTGGCAACAAGAGTCACTCGCCTTTACTCAGAGTTTCCACGCTCAGCCATTTGGATGCCCCCCCCCCCACACACACACACACGCGTGTATATAGAAAAAGTGTGTATACATGTGGAACATCTGACTTTACGCAGTCCTCTTCCCATGTCCAGCTCCACTTCACTAATGAATCTCTGCTACATGCATGGGAGTGTTTGAGGGGATCCACTTCCTCAGGCCTGCTCCCCTGGTGGTACAAACACCCCCTCCATCCTCTTTCCCACGTCCCAGACCACAAAATGGCTTCCATCAACCAGAAAGCAGAAATAAAATAACACAAGCTGCTGGGAAGTATGGGAAAGGCCATCAGGGACAGTATTTTTGTACAACGCTGATTGTGACGGAGCAGCAGGAGAAGTCCCATGACACAGCTTCAAGTATGAGATGTACGCTGCTCGCTGCTGGCATACTGTAGCTAAAGATAGACTCCACACACACACACACACACACACACACACACACACACACACACACACACACACACACACACACACACACACACACTGAGGTATGAGCAGCAGCCCTCTCTTTTTGTGGATGCAGCAAGTGGCAATAATGAATCACAAAACCATTCCTTCGCTCTTTTTTTCTCGACATGCATTTGGGTGATTTCGCACCCAACCTGGAGCCACACTGGTGACATCACACCCACTGTGTAAATACATCTAATTAACCGTTTCCTGTTGGTTTTAACATGGACGAATCTGAAGTTCAAGGTTGTTTCTCGTGCTTCTGAATCTGTGCTCCTTCACAAGTGCAAGGGAACCCGAGTACATCAAAAGCGCCAAATACGCACCTGCCACCTGCGCCAGCGTTGGCGGCAGCAGCTATCGGCCCGGTTTGATCATTTTGGTCCAAACGGCCCCCAAGCTTTAGTGCACTCAGTATTTAACCCTTCAAACTCAGAGCACATCTGGTGTCTGCTAACACTTAAGATCTGCTGTGGGACTCAGGAGAAATTTAATCAAGTAACTGTGGAGCTGCACAGCTTGAGTTCTGAGGGTTCAAACACAACCACGTTACTCTGGGGCCGTTCCCCTCATGCTGCTTCAGCATCGTCATGTCGACGCACATTCATGAACGTGGTACTGGATGTGCAGCCACAACATCCTGTCTCACTGGGTGATGCTGACCTGGAGAGGGTGGGGGTCAGATTTAACCCTTCAGATAGAGGAAGCACCGGTGCAGATGACTCACAAGCGACAATGAAACAAAGGGCAAACTGACAAGTTTGAATCAAAGCAGCGTTGAAGCAGCGTACAAAAAATTAAAAGTGAGCAATGAAGAGGTTTGAACTAATCTCATGCTCACATGTTGTCCTCGCCGAAAGCGTCGCCATTATCAATCAGAAGACAAATAACTGGGTTGATTTACAGTATCTCACATGCTGCCGTCTCAGAGGGAAACAGCCCTCCACTGTCTTCACTGGAGCGGCTGATTAAAATGACTTCAACACTGACTGGAGGCTCCGACCATCAGAAACCAATCTTTTGAGGAGGAGACTGACGAAGGGTCAAGTTTTAGAGGTTACGCCAACGTGACATATAAATATCCAAACAATAAAAACCTTGCTTTGGCTTTAATCTGCCATCAGAAGAGGAGGAGAGCACAGCATCAATGTTAACTGGAGCTGAGTGGAGTCAGCGTCACAGCTCAGGCCTGATAGGCTGCATTAGGTTGAAAGGGCTCTAATGTGCATTAGTTCGGCATTATTTCAGGAAAACAACATCCATTATTAAGCAGAGGGTTGAACCAGGCTGGACCTGGACAGACCTCACGTCAGCTCCCAACGGGCAGCTTCACATCCACAGATCAACCAGCTGCTGAAGTAACGAGACCCCACGTCTCCCTACCGACGCCAAACACAGCCCGCACTCAAACGTCCCACCTGGACACACCTGCTCCAGATCCCAGATACGGACGACAGCCTCCCTGGTGATGGATGAGGTTCCCTGGGGAGCCCACCAGCGTGCCTCCGCAGTCATTAGCGGGTCTCTGGTGAACCAGCTGCACTCACGACCGCAGACCAGCTCACAAGAACCCGAGTCAAATAAACTGCCTTGATCTAACATGCAAAGGCCCCTACAGCAGGAGCTGTACCTTCAGTCGCCACGTATTTACAGTAAAACATGAAGCGAAACAGGAACCTCGCCACACATACAGATAAGCCCCCCCAGCTGCTGCTCAGCTTTCTCCCCCTCTAACTGCCCCGATGCTCAAGAGCGAGGAACTAACGAGTGCCATCCAGCTCCAGATGTTCTCAGAGCATCAGGATGTGGGACCATTAGATGGTTGTTACCAGGCCGAGCGGCACCCAGGCAGGTGTCACTCAGGGCCAGGCGGTTATTCCTGTAGGGTTATCAGAGCCAGATTCCATCTAATTGCATCACATTTTATTCCCCAGGGGGCCGAAGGACACCTCTCCATAATGGGTTAATGTGTTAAAGTAGCTTGTGGACGGCCTCAGTAACAACAACGTCACAGGACCCTCACAGTGAGTTTTACGCCTTGTGAGACATCAGTTTTCCTCCAAAATAAACCATGTGAGTTTGGCAACGTTCCCCAAGTGAATGAATTCTGGTCCAGATGGGTTCTATGTTCCACATGAGGCCCACATGTCACGCGTGATCCCGGAGCCCCGCCGACTGTGAGAGCGGTGTCGATTTTGTGTTTTGTTTAAACTACACACCCTGAGAATGGTCGTTATTCTGAGCGCCCAGCGAGCCCCTAGAAGCCATCAGGACACAAAGTGTGACTGACAAGAAGGAACAACTGGCTTTCCAAGGGGCTCCTCCATGACCTTTGACCCTGATCATGAAAACACAAGGGAACCAATTGGAACAAAAACCTCTCTGATGTCCAGCACCTCTCCCGAGCAGCCAGATGAGTCCGTGGTAACTGGACGCACATCCATGAAATGCAGAAATTCACTGAGAGTTGTCGTAAACGTTGAGGCAGCCATGTTTGGGCTGCACCTATCACAACGTTTAATACTGGAAACGCTGGACTAGGGGCCTGTCCGGGGTGACCCACCTCTCACCGAGCTGCCAGTTTGTGCCAGATTTGAAATTCCCAAAAGGTATTGTGTTAGTGAGGAAGGCACGCAGAGGAAACACCTGAAAATAACCAGTACACGTATATAAGTATCCAGACATCTGATATTTAAGGCTCCGATTCTCTAAAACGCCGGGGAAGGAAGTACCGCTCAGCCTTACATTCACTCTTGGCCCTGTGTCGGTCACCCTGGAGAAGGGTTGAGACGGTTTCATATGGATCCCGACCTGCCGCATTTGACCTCTGTGACCTGTAAACAATTTCCAAATGAGACGATATCATGAAACTGTCAGGAGGCACCGGTGCGGTGGTTTGTGCATGAGGACAGGCCGACAGTGCGTCCTGCTTTTCTACAGTGATTAACAGGTTGAGAGGGTTACACAACTGAGGAAACCACTGCTGAGCCCCTGCCGACGACACAGACCCTCCTCACGGTGCCGCTGTGGCGTCCAGTCCAGAGACCCGGCTCCCTCTGAGGAGTCACAGCCCCACGGCAGCCAATGAAGCTGCAAGACAGGAGTTTGAGGGACTTTCCTGCCTCATCATCGTTAGGCCCTCAGGTCCTCGAACAGAACCGGTCACGGACCAGACCCGGTCACAGACCCATTCATGGACCCGGTTGCGCTGTGTCATCAGCAGCAGAACATTACTCCTAGAATACTGACCCAAACCACCAAATACTTCCACACCAGGCATGTGTGTGTGTGTGTGTGTGTGTGTGTGTGTGAGAGAGAGAGAGAGAGAGAGAGAGAGAGAGAGAGAGAGAGAGAGAGAGAGAGAGAGAGAATCTGATCCACGACATACAGGTTATACTTGATCAACATGCAGTACAGGGAGTAAATACTGGCTCAGGACGTTCATGCTCAGTTCCTGACAGGACCATCACCTCTGGGCAAACACGCTGAACTTCTCTCCTCTTTGTGTTGTTGGTTTCACAACCAGTTGGGCCAGTGACATCATAGACAGGAAGTCGTAATGGCGTCAGCAGTTGCACTCATCAGCTGTGATGACAGAAGAGCAGCAGCTGCGGCAGCGGTGATGATTACTGAACAGCTCTCACCTGAAACCTTCCGACCCTCGACAGAGTGAGAGACAGGATGCTGACGCAGCAGCATCAGCCGCGGCAACATCGACACGCATGACTGCTCATTTCATCCACTTCAGCATGTATATGGAAGACTGCAGAGGCTCTTCGTCAACATCGTCCTCAAAGACAGGAGGGAGTCTGGTCATGTCACCATCTCAAACCGGAGGTCACTGAAAAACCTACATTTATCCTCCCAAACATGTCAGACAGGATTCTGCTGCCTCGTCAAGCAACAGCGCTGCGCCAACACTCGCAGGTCTGTAGGGACAGACCACTCTCTCGTTTCTACCTCTGCTTTGGAAACCATCACAATCTCTATCTAAATACATCTAAAAAACTTGTACTCTTGAACTGTTTGATGGCGCTCAAGCATGGAAGCTCTAGCTCTTGCTGAGAAATGATGAAAGTCCTGGTCTGGATCATTGAAGACAGGCAGCGTAAAGCATCATCCGGTCCAGACATTTTTCCAAGATTAGTAGAACTACACCTGAACAAATGGTACTTTCTTAATCCCTCAGCAGTGGTTTCCTGCTGGTGGCGGCGGGATTCTCTCCACTCCATCCACTCTTTCCTCTGCAGGTCTCAGGAACATGTTTCATCGTATCCCTGAGCACACACAGATTAGGTCCCATGTGTCTGTGACCAACTTTCCCCGGAGCACGGTGAGGAACTGAGTCCTGTTCATGAATCGCAAGGGGTTTCTCTGAATATGTGTGAAGATAAGCTGCCTGCAATGAGAGCGCAATCCAAGCTGGAGTGCACAAGAGAGCTCTTCACGAGCACCTGGATCCTGAGTATCAGTGCCATTTTTGTCAGGACTGGTCCATCTGCTTCGAGGGATGAGCAGCCCCTTCATAACCTCATTCACAATAGAAGCAGCTTGGTAATCTGCTGGAAGGAACCTCAGTTTAGTGCTTCCCTTTCCGAGGCGCTGCGCTCTGCTGATCTCCATCAGATTTGCTGTGTCGTGACACAACAAAGGCATTGATTGTAGCTCACGTCATGTGAAGAGCCCGGCGCCCCGCAGCAGCACAGCCATGACCCTTCTGTGACAGGGGTCTAATATGGCTGCTCTTTGACCCAACTTGATTAACTGATGTCACAGGAAGTGAATAGTGTCCTTATCGGGAGTCACCGATACACTTCAACAGTACGCCTGTCTTTCTTCTGATGTCATCATGGCCTGCAGACAAAGATCTGGCAGCGAGACAATGGCGCTCCTTCCGGCTTCACGTGCACATATATGAGCACGAGGCTTTCAACATGCAGCGGGTGTGAGCGGTGCCCACCCACAGCTTCACATGCTTGACTCATGAACCAAAAGCATTCTGAGGGGGAGAAAAAAGCTGAAGCGGCCTTTTGAGTGTGTCACACACTTTTGCTGCATCTTCTCAAGGTTCTGAAGTCGATTGTTCGCCTCAGTGTAGGAGGGACAGAGGCAGGGATATAAACGAAGGAGACCGACGGTAGCAGAACGCACAGACACAATTTATTACATGCGATCATATAAACAATACACAAGTGATAGAAACTAAAGGGAAGCGTCACTTCAGGTTAATCCAGACCAAAACAAAAAACAAAATAAGTGACCTTTTACCACCATTTACTGGCACCAGAGAAAAAAGAAATAAGGGAACAAGCTCACAAATCGAAATCTGACTCCCTGGTCCAACAAAAACAGGAGAAAGCAGGTGATCAAAATAAATGGCGATTTACCCCGACTGCTTCACGAATGTGCGATATACAAAAGTGCTTGTTCACGAAGTGACAAACAAAAAAAGTGACAGAACTAAAAACAGCTAATGGCACGCTGCAAACAAAACGAGTTCCAAGATACAAAAATGAGCAGAGTTGAGGCTCGACACAGGCTAGGAACACAAAACACAACTCTCAACAGCTTCGGTACAGCGGTTCAGGTGAATTAGCCGCTCCCTGAAGGGACTCACACAGTTAAGCACATTGGAGGTGGGACTAACAGTCTCTGACAGGAACTGTTCACGAAGCAGATGGAGGGACCACGCACAGTGGCCACACACGAAGTCTGCAAGACTGAAACCAATGGACTCCTGCACAGTTTCCCTTGCTAGGAGGAGGAAAGGTAGACCCTCATCCCAGTCCTTCCCGGTTTCCAAGCAGTACTTTTTTAACATAGACTTCAATGGTAAATGGACTCCATTTTATAGAGCACTTTAATACCTTAGCAGCACTCCAAGCTCTTCACAGTGTCGTCTCATTCACACTCACACACTCACTCACTGATGGTGGAGCTGCCATGCAAGGCGCCAGCCTACTCATCAGGAGCAATTATGGGTTCAGTATCTTGCTCAAGGACACTTCGAGATGGTCACCGGGGTCGAGGATCGAACCAGCAACCCTTCGGTTTCTCAACGGCCACTCTACCCCTGAACCATGCCGCCCAATGTCTGAAACGCTCCAGCGCACCCTGAGATTAGGGGTGGCAGGCGCTGCTCTGTCTGTGACGGATTGACAGCAACGACACGACTTGAGTGAACAACTTGGAGGTAGAATTTGTGCCTTGGTCAGTTTGGATGTACCTGGGAAGACCAAACGTAGAAAAAGTTAACAAGCGCCCGGACAACGGCTTTGGTTTTTTACATGCGCAGCAGAAAAGCCCAAAGTCAGTAGGTACTGATGCCCAGTCTTGGACACGCGGCCCATGGAGCTGCACGCCATTCCCTGGGTGACCTACACAATCAAGGATTATGTGATTAATTGGTTCACCTAACGAGGAGCAGGAGGGTTGGTTTGGTTAGGTTTCCCTTGGCACACAGGACAGGAGCAGCAAAAGCAGGACCTGGGCCAGAATAAATAACACTAGACGCAATGATAAGTTTTCTTAACCCCTAAATGACCAACATGTGAATTCCGAGCAAGACTAAGAACTTGGGCTTGGAAACTTTGGGGAACCACCACCTGCTGTACTGCATTCCACCCCAGATTACCCTCTGCAGGCGGGTGCCCAATGTTTTATAGAGCAAAAATGCTTTATTTGACCAAATTAGACACCTCCACATCATCACATGTGAACTGCATGCTGGTCATCACTTTACCCTGAAACATACTTCTGATTAGGAAGCTTTAGAGGAGAGAAGATACTGGGCTTTGAGGACTTATCAGAGACCTCCAGACGTCTGGAGGCATCTCAACTGATAGGTGGCCAGAACGGCTGCCGAGAAACCAGCGCTCCTTAAATTTGACAACACGCCTGACCGCCGTTGGCCTATCAGGTCAAAGACTCACACACAGAGTTTTTAAGCTACCTCAGTTCTTACTACTAAACCAATACTGTGTTCTGCCACAAAATAGCAAACACACTTTCTCCTGTGACTCAGCTGGGCCCCCTAATCATGAAGGTGTAGCTGGTGGGACAGAGTTTACCGGTACACAACTGCTGTGCACCACCTAGGTGCCCCCCGAAAACACAGGTTTTAGTTTCCCACCAGCTAGCAACCAAAGCTCAGGTAAGGTCAATGAGTAAGGTCACCGTGAAAGATGAAAAACAGTGAAGGACAGGAAAGTGAGTTAGCTCGGAGAGACAGGCTCGCCTTCCTGGACCAGAGCGGGGGGCAGCGAGGTCGTGGACAATAGTCAGGCTGAACTCCAACAGGAGATAAGCATGGAGAGGGTGGTAAAAGCTCAAAGGGTCAAACAAGGAGCAGGAAAGTGGTGGAAGGTTGGGGGATGTAGGAGTATGAGAGTTAAGTCTCACCACTATGACCTGTGCCGATGCTACAGATGTCAGCTGCCCGAACAAAAACAGGAGACATCTGGGAAACGAGCAAAGTACACACAAACACACACACACACACACACATACACACACACACACACACACATACACACACACACACACACACACACACACACACACAGTACAGACCGCCAAGGTCCAAGATAAGTGTTATTGGGGAATTCCCATTCCTTTCTGGTACTTGAAGACAGCCTGAAAGTCTGATGAACGCCACACACACAGCCTGTCCCCAGTACAAAAAGGTATGTCTCGCTCTGTCATGTTGGAGGACATCTCTTGACTGCGTTGTAGTCGCGTCCTTGTGAATCAAGAGACTTCTCCACCCGACACCTGTGTCCCCATCCTCTGATCCTTCTTATCCACCTCTTTCTGCCACAACAGGGGCACTAAGAAGAAGGTTCTGGGGCGGGAGTCTGCCTCCTCCAAACAAACAAGTCTGAGCAGTAACAGCAGGAAGGGTGCTGGGAGGGCAGCCGGGGGCCTGGGCACCCCCTCCTCACCCATTTCACACCACATCCACAGCCACAGGTCTGAAAATAAACGTCCTGCATCAGACAAGTTCCCCTCCAAGTGTCCATGGCTGTCATAGCAGGAGCAGCGGGAGAAACAGCTACGAGTGACGGGACAAGCGGCACAGGTGAGGGCGTCCCCAAACACACCGCCTGCAGGTATCACAGGACAAGGAGCGAGAGAGAGAGAGAGAGAGAGAGAGAGAGAGTGTGTGTGTGTGAGAGAGTGAGTGAGTGAGAACCAGTCACCCTGTGAGGACCCTCAGCAGCAGCAGAAAGCAGGAAGCTAAAAATACCAGTAGCAACTTCACACCCAAACTTCGTTTTCACGCCCAGGCAACAACTTCTCTGTCTCCATGTTTCCCGCGTGTTCGGGTGCAGGTGAGTCCACCTTGATCAGCCCTCAGCTGCATGCGGGCGCAACCACCGAGTCTTCCAGGCTCGGACACCCGCTGACCTGCCGGGGGCACCAAACCCGCGGGGGGCAGGACCTCTGCTGCTGCGGGGCACCAGCTGACCCCACATCTGTATAAGGACCCCCCCCCCCCCCCCCCCATAATGGCAGACGACCCCAATTTTCAAACTTTATCAGGCTTCTCCCCCTTTGCGCTCCTTCCCTCGTGACTTCCAGCTACAGGGGGCGACTCACCTCCGCAGGTGTGAAGGAGGACCACAAGTCCGGCGAGCAGAGACGCGGCTTCCCCTGCGACCATGGCTGTCCGGTAAGTGCGGGCGTGTGAGCGCGGCGCGGTTCTCCTGAAGACTGCTGCTGCTGGTGCGGGTGGAGGAGGAGCAGCTGATGATGGTGGTGGTGCGGGAGGGGCAGAGACGGGAGGTCCTGGTCAACACTGTAAAAAATGTGCCCCAGAAACGTGGTACAGTGACGGTGGGCTTCCTCCACACCCGCTGAGTCCCGCCTGTGCGGGTGTTTATCAGCTCCGACTGCTGCTGCATCACGTGACCCACCGCTGGATGGCTTTTTACAGTGGATAAATGAGGAGGAAGGAGTGCGAGCAGGAGGGCGGCGGCGTGACACCGCCTCTCTGTTGGTGCCAAAACTCAGAAGTGAGACATTTGTGAATGTGTGGTTCCCAGCAGCTGAAGATGTCAGCAGGTTCAGTTCTCCATCAGATCCACCAGTAAACACCAGACTGGTGGATGGTGGAGGTTCAGTTCTCCATCAGATCCACCAGTAAACACCAGACTGGTGGATGGTGGAGGTTCAGTTCTCCATCAGATCCACCAGTAAACACCAGACCGGTGGATGGTGGAGGTTCAGTTCTACATCAGATCCACCAGTAAACACCAGACTGGTGGATGGTGGAGGTTCAGTTCTACATCAGATCCACCAGTAAACACCAGACCGGTGGATGGTGGAGGTTCAGTTCTACATCAGATCCACCAGTAAACACCAAACTGGTGGATGGTGGAGGTTCAGTTCTACATCAGATCCACCTGTAAACACCAGACCGGTAGATGTCGGAGGTTCAGTTCTACATCAGATCCACCGGTAAACACCAGACCGGTGGATGGTGGAGGTTCAGTTCTACATCAGATCCACCAGTAACACCAGACCGGTGGATGGTGGAGGTTCAGTTCTACATCAGATCCACCAGTAAACACCAGACCGGTGGATGGTGGAGGTTCAGTTCTACATCAGATCCACCAGTAAACACCAGACCGGTGGATGGTGGAGGTTCAGTTCTACATCAGATCCACCAGTAAACACCAGACCGGTGGATGGTGGAGGTTCAGTTCTACATCAGATCCACCAGTAAACACCAGACCGGTGGATGTTGGAGGTTCAGTTCTACATCAGATCCACCAGTAAACACCAGACCGGTGGATGTTGGAGGTTCAGTTCTACATCAGATCCACCAGTAAACACCAGACCGGTGGATGGTGGAGGTTCAGTTCTACATCAGATCCACCAGTAAACACCAGACCGGTGGATGGTGGAGGTTCAGTTCTACATCAGATCCACCAGTAAACACCAGACCGGTGGATGATGGAGGTTCAGTTCTACATCAGATCCACCAGTAAACACCAGACCGGTGGATGGTGGAGGTTCAGTTCTACATCAGATCCACCAGTAAACACCAGACCGGTGGATGTTGGAGGTTCAGTTCTACATCAGATCCACCAGTAAACACCAGACCGGTGGATGTTGGAGGTTCAGTTCTACATCAGATCCACCAGTAAACACCAGACCGGTGGATGGTGGAGGTTCAGTTCTACATCAGATCCACCAGTAAACACCAGACCGGTGGATGGTGGAGGTTCAGTTCTACATCAGATCCACCAGTAAACACCAGACCGGTGGATGGTGGAGGTTCAGTTCTACATCAGATCCACCAGTAAACACCAGACCGGTGGATGTTGGAGGTTCAGTTCTACATCAGATCCACCAGTAAACACCAGACCGGTGGATGGTGGAGGTTCAGTTCTACATCAGATCCACCAGTAAACACCAGACCGGTGGATGGTGGAGGTTCAGTTCTACATCAGATCCACCAGTAAACACCAGACCGGTGGATGATGGAGGTTCAGTTCTACATCAGATCCACCAGTAAACACCAGACCGGTGGATGGTGGAGGTTCAGTTCTACATCAGATCCACCAGTAAACACCAGACCGGTGGATGGTGGAGGTTCAGTTCTACATCAGATCCACCAGTAAACACCAGACCGGTGGATGATGGAGGTTCAGTTCTACATCAGATCCACCAGTAACACCAGACCGGTGGATGATGGAGGTTCAGTTCTACATCTCTTTCCATGGAGAAGCAGGTCAGAGTAACGATCTCCTCTGTTCAGCTTCTCTGCTGCTGATGAGAGCTCCGCCTCAGCGGCCCTGTGACCTGTGCTCACCTGAGTTCGTCCTTTCTTTGAAAACACGTTCAAACTGACACTTTTATCAAGGGTTTTTGGTCCAAATACCTAAAGAAAATTAACATTAAAAATGAATCATAATTATCACAATTATTGAAGAGGGATGCAGCAAATTTGTGAAGGTGGATGTAATATTGATAAAATATTTTTTTTGCCTTAAAAAAATTCTGGCCAACATTTGTTTACTAATTGGTTAACAAATAATCAAAGTTGTATTTGTGTTATTGTTTGTTAGTTTGTTAGTTTTTTTTAAGAGAAAATGGGATGTTTGGGATTCGTCATGTGTTGGTATGCAACAGTCCTGCTTGGAAAAGGAATCTGTCAATTCAAAGGTACTTCCCTGGGAATGATAGTTGTGTAGGAATAGAAAGCAAAGTACAAGTACCACAAATTTGTGAGTACCTGAGCTAATATTGGATATTATAACGAGCTACACACCAAAAAGACAAACTGGAGCAGTTTGAATTTAAAACACTGCAAATAAGCACATCTTTTCATAAAATCTTTACAGAAATCTTTATCTTCAATGAAAACTCCTCCAGTCATTGATGATTGGAAAGATCCAAAAACGCAGATCTATTTTTTCCGAGGTATTAGTTCTCATCACTCAGGTACATGTTGTTCTGGCAGTCCTGGCGTGTCCTCCCAGGGCGACTCCCTCTAGGCCGCCAGAGCTTAATATGGACAGTACATGGGCGCTGAACCCCGCTGACTCCCCACGGCAACTATGTGAAAACACCGCGCCTGCCAGCAGGTTTTATCCTTCACATGAAGCTGCTGACCTGCTGCCCTTTCATCTGCAGGCAGTGTTGGCTGGCAGTGATGGAATCTCTGCAGCTGATGGCCAAAGTGTAACGGAGCGCCTGTTTGGCTGGGATTGAAGAGCTGAGAACAGGTTATCAGGGAACGACAGAGAAGGAAGAACACAAACTACGATGCTGCTGGCGAGGAGACCGTCAGCGGCCCGTCACTGCCACCACTGGCCTCTGTCAGACCAAGTGATACCTGACCTTGTCAGCAGGTCAGAATTCTAAATTGGCCCAAAAACGTCACTTAACAAAAATGAAGCTCTGTAACTTGTATAAGCAAAGGAATTATGAGCCGCAAGAGAGATTTTATATTCATTTTCATTTTAAGCTAACTAGACCTTTGACCTTTGATCGTTTTCATTAAAGGAACTTTGCAGTGTTGCTTGTCGTTCTCTCCGATCACTGGTGGCTGCAAAGTTCCTGGACATTCTACAGAAATGTAAGGAATGTTTTGTGAGAATGCAGCTCGTACTGTAGAGACTATGTTCTGTGTTTGTATTGATGTTACTTACCATCACCCAAACTAACTGTTAGCATGTTAGCACAGAGCATGCTAGCATGCCGGCGTCAGCGCAGCCGGGCCTCTCAGTAGCCAGAGGGACCTCCGGCTGCCACGGACGACTACTACGACTACTGACAGTGAGGAGAAGCTGCCGTCACCGCACTCAAAAGTCAGAAGAGAACGTAATTTGATCCCATGTGAACTATCACAGTCAGTGCAGCTAGAAGCAAATCAGAGGACAGCGATGACCTCTGACCTTCTCCGCTGGAAACACAGCTCTGGCTGCCAAGTGGATTGGAAGTGGAAGGAGCAGACATGATACCCAAGTTGGGTCTGACGCCCCCGGAGGGGAGATCCCAGCACAGACCGCAGACTGGAGAGGGCTGCAGCAGGGGAGAAGGTTGGACCACCATTGCTACGATGCTTTAGCATTTATTATCATTTGGTGGCAACCAAATGATGATGTCATGACGGGGATCTTCCCTGAATGTCTGTGCTGAGGGTGACGTTGACTGTCCCGATCCTGCCCAAACCCTCGTGGTCGGGCTTTGATTCCTCAGCCAAACGCCGCTCCTCCGCTGGCTCACTGATGGAGCTGCAGCTGATCATACTGATCTTCCATTAATCTGCTGCTTATTTCACTGTCCATCAATGAACTGTTGAGGGTAAAATATCAAAGACGTTAGACTAAAGGCTCATCAGGCTTTCCCAAAGCAACGTGTTCGACTTGCTTCTCTTGTTGGTCGAAACTCTGAGTCTCTTCCTTCAGACTCCATGTTGTTGAGTAAAAAAAGAGTCATCACGCTTAAGAAGGCTGAATAAGTTCCTCTTGAATTAAAAAAAGCTTACAAGCGGCGTTTTCGTTGCTCAAGATGAATGAAAGAGGAGCTTCTTCATCCTCCTCCTGTGTGGTTATGCTTGTGATATCAGGTGATTTCGTCGTCGTGGGAGCCCAATACAGCATCGTCTCTGGGCTGCTCTGTCACCTCCACCATGACCCTCACAATGAACGTTATACTCAAGACGGTTCCTGTTCTCGCTCTAATTTCTTGTCAAACACACAGTCAGAGCACCTGAGTGGCAGTGGAACTGCTTAGAACGTCACAGAACAGCACGGAGGCCAGTCAGCACGCTTACATGTCAGGGTGAGGATGGCGTGTTCAGGAGTCTGGGCACTTCCATTTCCTCCAGCGTGAAGCTCAGTCCTCACGCAGTGCCTCAAGTTCTCAAAACAACGACATTGTTCCAAGAGTCAAGGTCAGTAAATTATCACGGAATCTTAAACGGGCGTGGCTCACGGGCTGGTCTGTATACACATATAGAACATGGGAACATTCTTTTATTTTACAAGAATCCTCTTAAAATTCCTTGAGGAAAAAATGTACAAATGTCCCCCTTTCACCCTTTTTTTATATGATACATCCTGGACTGGGCATTAGGGAATTCCAGGGTTTGGGAATGAGACTGAAGGAGAAAAATAGAAGCAGGAAGAGCGCCTCCTCCTCCTCCTCCCCCTCCTCCTCCAATTCGTCCACCAAGTTCCCAGGGATGCCACAGTCAATATCAGCACTAGACTTCTCAGTTCATACCACTATGACTGCTGCTGCTACTACTACTACTACTACTACTACTACTACTACAACTACTACTTCAATCAATTGTAGTAGCAGGGTAACTTATTATCAATTATTTGGTTCAGATGTGAATTTTACATGAGAACTCCTAACTCGTTTGATCTACCTGGAGTTGGAGGGTTAAATGTCAGATGGCTAACAGCCAAGTGCTTGCGCCCCCTGCCTGTGACGGTGCAGCAGGAGACGGGCGTTCGAGTCCTTTCTGGTGTTTCTCTTCAACTCAGCTTAACTGTTTTTGGTGCCTTACCATGAATGCCGTTCAACACTGGTGAGGTACCCTTGTATGAACTACAGCACAATGATGTAACAAGTGGGCGTGGCTTCACCAACGTCTGTGACCAGTGGGCTGGACGTTAGCGTATCCTAGCGTCAAGGCTAAAGGAACCAGCTAGCCTCACTCCAACCCTGTCCAAAAAGACTCTGGAACTCTCATCGTGTCCTTTGTCTTCATTTAATTCTGAGTAAACAACATCAAGGTGATGTTTCACGGGGTCCATTTGGTTTGTGTCATTGATGTGCAGGCCAGTCCCACACGCCACCCGTCCCAGTCCAGCAGCTGGACGCCACACAGGCCTGAATATGGTTCATCACCCCTGGTTGGTCCACCTCTGATTGACCCTCCATACGTGTGCGTGTCATACATGTGTGATTGATGAGTGCACGCTACCTCTGTTTGTCTCTGCACAGCTCACCAAGCCTGAGGGAAGGAAAGAAGTCATTCTTTCCAAGCCACTGAGGCCCGGCCCGAGGCAGGCTGTTTTGGGGGGTGGTCTGCCCAGCATGAGAGACGGCTATTGTCTCACTCCTGAAGAGGGGGGCTGAGTGTGTGCTGGTATTGTGCGGGGGCTGGGGGGGAAGAGTGGGAGCAGAAATTCTGCTCCCATCGACCACAACAACAGGAAAAGTGACAAAGAGACACTTAGACGAGCATTGCATCTCCATGGTGATGCCATGCAACAGCAGGAATGAATCACCAGGCTCCGCCCATCGGACAACAGCCTGATTACTGGGTTTTTCATTTTACATTGAAAACATATAATACATATGTATGACACGCATGTAGCACTGCAGTTACCAACTGTGACCCCCCAGAACAAAAGAGACAAAATAGAAAACATAAGCATGAAAAGCAAGTATGACTTTAAATATTATATCATTAAGATTCTGAGTACAACTAAGAAGCCTCCAGTGGCCTCAGATGAAAATTGTGTAATGCTTTAATATTTTAGCTCTGAGAAAATGTACATTTTTGGTGCTGGAGCCAGAAGATTCACTGATGACTAGAAAAAGCGGCACTGCAGCGCCTCATTGTAAAATTTTGTTGGTGTGACAATTCTGTCCCAGAGAAGGCAAAGAGTTTCCGCAAGGCTCCTGGGTGATAACAATGACCGTTAGCTGCTGCGTCGGTCTGCTCAAGCTCAGAAGTGGCCAAGGAAGGAAAGTCATGCTGGGGGTTATTCTTATCTCTCCGAGTTACACCACTCCTCAAACGGGATCCGTCCGGCTCTTTCCCGGTTCAGGTTTTCCTCTGCTGTGTCCCGCCCTCTGTCATGCCTGCTCAATGGCAGCAGTGAGCTCGAGGCGGAGGGTCACGGAGGAATGCGGGGTCTTGCTCCGAGGTCTCGACCAGTCTGGAGTTTGTGTTTTCCCAGGGAGTTAGCGGAGTTGCCCCCGGTCCTCGCTCCTAAACACAGTTCCACTCCGAAGGTCCGTGTGTGTGAGTCCAGTGTACTGGCCAGCAGCCAAAGTCATCATCTCAGCTCCAAGGCCCCAAATAAACCACAGCATGTGGGAACGCCACGCAAGTCCCGCCCGTATGGAGAAGATGTCAGATTTTCCTTATGGTTGTGCAGCAATGGGGCGATCACCACAACGTCCCTGGGATGCTAGTGGATAACTGAAGGTGCCGCTGTGAGGGAGCCGTTTCCCAGGCAACATGGAGAACTCATCTGTGTGTGTGTGTGTGTGTGTGTGTGTGTGTGTGTGTGTGTGTGTGCGTGTGTGTGTGAACAGTTCTCTGATTCACATGAAGCACATGTTGCCTCTAATGACCGAGTTTTTATATAGAAGCTCCTCATGTATGAATTTTTAAATACTGACCTCCACATGTCTTCATCTGACCATAAAAAGGGTCAAAACTTTATTAACAAAGTTTACAGACAGAAATCGTTTCAATAAAAGAGGAGATAAAAATGAAGCAAAGTGGAATAAAAGAAGTTCCTGTAGGAGAAACAAGCATGATGGTTCATCCATCCATTCATCCATCATCCCTCCATTCATACATCATCCCTCCATCCATCCATTCATCCTCCCATTCATCCTCCCATCCATCCATCCCTCCATCCTTCCATCCATCCCTCCATCCTTCCATCCATTCATCCATCATCCCTCCATCCATCCATTCATCCTCCCATCCATCCATCCCTCCATCCTTCCATCCATTCATCCTCCCATCCATCCATCCCTCCATCCTTCCATCCATCCCTCCATCCCTCCATCCCTCCATGTTCTCCCTCTTCTCCTGTTAAGGGTGGCGGGGGGTGGAGCCTATCCCAGCAGCCTTCCCCCTGGACAGGTCACCAGTGCGTTGCAGGGCGTGTGACGGCTCAGTTACATGTAACTAGTGATACTACTGTAGTATTCAAGAGGCATTTTGTGACTGATGTCTCACCATCTTTTGGCAGTGCTACTACATCTACTATGACTACTTCTACTACTACCACTACTTCTACTACTACTACCACCACCCATTTACCACTTACAGTGTTTACTGTAGTGACTGTTACAAGTAATAAAGTTGATTTAGTAAAAACGACAACTTTGTCATCTCAGTGCATCGAGTCTTGTCTGTCATCTGCCTGTCAGCTCTCTTATCTCCAAATCTCTCTTATCACCGACTCTCAGGCTTCAGAGCTCCAGCCTCAGTTGGTGGGTTAACGGAGTCAGTGGAGGGTTTACAGGAGGGAGGCTGACTCGTTATTTTCAGCCTGGTGGAGGACAGACAGCTGGAGCAGTGAGGAGCTTTTTCTGAGGGTGGAGGAGCAGACAAAGAGGGGTAAGGGGGGGGGGGGGGTCAGACGCTGTGAATGACCCAGCGGGTGAGAAGCTTTGATGATCTCGTCATCGTAGGAAGCACGTGGAGGGTGTAGTTCGTCTAGCTGTCTCAGGTTCATCCTGTACTGGCCCCTCTGGGTTTTTGAGAAGACGGGTAACTCCTGACAAAGATCCAGTGATCCAGTGGCTGCAGGGCGTGTTCCTGCTCGGGTGAGTGACGCAGTGGACGTTTGTCTTCAGCACCTTTAACCTGGTTCTGTCTTGACTCACTGTTCCCACACATTGATGAGAGGACTCATATGTGTTCATGTAAGAGCCTTAAGAGTCCCTGTAGACACCAGCATATGAAAGCACAGTGGTAAGCTCATGTCATGTTGGAAGGAAGGATTTGGTCACCCAGAAAACAAACAAAGGAAGCTGACTACTGGCCTGCTGATGGCTCGAAGGGACGTCAGCTACCATAAAAGGCCAGAGACAAAGCTAAAGCTCCAGGCCTTTTATAGGTTCTTGTTCAGCCTGGACTTATCCCTGTTGTATCATTAAACTAAAGTCTGGAAGTGCTGGAACAGGATTTCCCATGATGGTATCAGTTTCAGTTTCCCCTCAACTCTGCTCCGCCGATGGGGAGGATGAAGCACAAGGCAAGGAAGGAAATACTTGACGGATTGTTCAGGATTGCAAAGCGTTTGTGACTCCTCACCAGTGAATAGCTGAGGAGTGGGAGATTGTGTTAATGCAGGTGGATGGAAACTGCGGGTCCCTGGTAACAGAGGTCCCACCCTCCCATGGGCAGACATGTCTGAGCCCTGCTGCTGGTGTTCGTGTCACTGTTGGCGCGCTAATTTAACGACAGCCATTAGCACTCATGGTCTTAATGAATCTAATCACATGATCACACTGCAGTACTTCAGACGTGAGCATGTGGGGGATGCCTCCCGTCCCTGCTCAGGGTCCCGGGTCCACGCACTCATGCAGCTCCTGACTGGGTCCAGTCAGAGGCTGTTAGAATTGTGGGTGTAGTTTCAGGGACTCAGGAACCAGTTCACAGCTGTCACACCCCAGCCTGCTGTCTCAGGTCTGTTGTTAGCTTCCTCTCTTTCAGCCATTATTTCCTCTTCTATTTGAATACTCACCACTCATCTCCCGGGGGGGTGGGGGTGGGGTGGAGGCATGGAAGGGTGGAGGGGTGGAAAAGGAGCACTGTAGGGTTTTTTATGCTCCTTTTTCCAACATCAGTAACTTGAGCCTTCAGAGAAGAATAAGAGCCCCACTGACAGAGGAGGAGATAAAATATGAAACAATAAACTCAGATCTGATGTTGATGTCCTTGTTTGTTACCCACCCATCATCCATCCATCATCCACCCATCATCCATCCATCATCCATCCATCATCCATCCACCCATCATCCATCCATCATCCATCCATCCATCATCCACCCATCATCCACCCATCATCCACCCATCATCCATCCATCATCCACCCATCCATCCACCCATCATCCACCCATCCATCCATCCACCCATCCATCCATCCATCCACCCATCCATCCATCCATCATCCCTCCATCTTCTCCCTCTCCTCCTGTTGAGGGTGGTGGGGGTGGAGCCTATCCCAGCAGCCTTCCCCCTGGACAGGTCACCAGTCCATGGCAGGGCCAACACATAGAGACAGACAACCATTGGCTCTCCCAGCCACGCCTACGGTCAATTTAGAGTCTGGATTAACCTGGTCCCTCTTGATGTCTTTGGACTGTGGAGGAAGCTGGAGTACCAGAGAGAACCCAGCAGGAACAGGGAGAACATGGAGACTCACCCAGAAAGACCCCGTGCTGCAGCCGGGGCTCCACCCACAACCCTCTTGCTGGGGGGACACAGGGAGGACCACTGCTCCACCGGGCTGCCTGTGTTTGTTTGTTTTTTACCCTTTATTGTTTATTTCCTGTGTTGAAGCTGGAATCTGTTGTAACTCTACCGGTGGCCTGTGGGGGGCAGCCACAGGAGCCACTGGAATTTGCAACAGCAGAAGAAGACGCTGCTATCACTCACAGACAGGAAGTGGAGTGGCGAACAAAACAGACATGTTCGGTGTTTCTGGGACGTAATTCGTCGTATTTTTTGTCAACTTATAACAACTTATAAAGTTACTGTCTAGTTTATGGACCGCGTCTGAACTTCGACGTGCGCGGAGAGCAAAAGCGAAACCCGGAAAACAACCGGAAGTGTCGGTGTGTTATTTGAAAGCAAACATCCGCCAGTGGAACGCGTGTGCTAGCAGCTCGACCTCTCAGCCTCAGGGAGACGATGAAGTAAATCCTCACCCTCGTCTTGACGGTATGTTGTTCTGCTTCGCTTGGCACAGGTGAGGAGCCGACTGTGTGACAGGATGTAGCGGGACGTGCGTCGCTCCATGGCACGTCGGAGCTGAGGCACCGAAGGCAAGCATGGGTCTGCTGAGCTTCATCATCGCTTCGGTGGGAAAGTGTCTGGACGCGGTCTGCTTACTGCTGGACGTGAACTTCTTCATCGTCCACACGGTGGTCCGGACTCTGATGGCGGTGGTCAGCTTCATCCACAGCCTACCGAGCCTCCTCTTCAACGTCCTGCTGGAGGCGGGTAACTTCCTGCTGTTCTGCGTGGTGTCCATGGCCGAGGCGACGTCGGACGTCGCCCACAGTGCCGTCACCGTGCTGGGGAGCCTGGTGCTGGCTCTGGAGGGGCTGCTGGAGAGCCTGAAGATGGTGGGCTACCTGCTCATGCATGTGTTGCTCCGCGGGAAGGAGCATCTGTGTCGGGGTCTGCTGTCGCTGCAGGAGGCCTGCAGCATCGCGGTCAGCCTGGTGGTCTACTTCACCAACACCCTGGTCAACTTTGCTCTCATCGCCATCCTGAACTTGTACTCAGCCGCGGTGGAATTGTGGCAGACAGTGTCCAGCCCGCTGCAGATGGTGCTGGAGCTCACGCTGACCTCCTTCACCTTCCTCTACAGCAGTCTGGTCGGGACATCGGCTTTCCTGTGGTCGCCGTGTAAACTGGTGCTGGACTTCCTGGTCTCGCTGGTGCATATGTTCATCAGCATCTTCATACTCAACATCTATGGACTGCTGCTCACTGTGGTCATCGCTCTGACCACCACCGCCTACCTGAACCCAGAGCTGACCCAGCAGGTGGTGGTGAGGGTTGTGGATCAGCTTAACTCTTTCTCCGTTGTGCGCAGACTTCATGTGGTTTTCCACAGCCTCACCCTAACCCTGCAGAACACCCCGGGCTTCCTACATAGTACCATGCAACACCTGCATCAGATACTCCATCACCTCTACCTGCTGGAGCGAGGACTCTGGCAGCAGCTGTCCCGCCACAGCAGCCAGTTGGGCCTGGCGCTGAGGACACAGCTCCACAGGGAGAACCGGGCACACGGCGATGGCGACCAAGTGGAGGGGAGGCGGGACCCACCTGATGGGAGAGCAGGGGACGGAACCCACCAGGAGTTGTTGGATTTGGTTCTCCCCTCCTCCAGCATGGACCGACCTCTGAAGAATCAGCATTCTTCAGGTGTCAGATCTCCTGCTGAGAACCTGCTGAGTCTCCTGAACGAGCAGGAGGAGAGGAAGAAGTGTGTGATCTGTCAGGACTGCGCCAAGACGGTGGTCCTGCTGCCCTGCAGGCACCTGTGCTTGTGTCGAGGCTGTACAGACATCCTGCTGAGACAGCCCATCTACCAGCACAACTGCCCCCTCTGTCGCCACATGATCCTCAACACCATGGAGGTCTACCTGTGAGGGGCGTGGCCTTGTTTTGAGTTCACGCGTGCAGTGCTGGTGTGTGTCAGCTGCATCAGTGTCTCCGTCACTGATCAGCACCACTTTACTGGGATTTATCAGTGATAATTGCCAA
The DNA here is from genome assembly GCF_037954235.1 of Aulostomus chinensis. Classification (NCBI taxonomy): domain Eukaryota; kingdom Metazoa; phylum Chordata; class Actinopteri; order Syngnathiformes; family Aulostomidae; genus Aulostomus; species Aulostomus chinensis. The sequence continues at coordinate 722,173 of NC_141329.1, forward strand.
CTTGAAAAAGAGCCGTTAGAGGAAGTTCCAGTGTTGCTATGACATGTCTCAGGTTTCCATGGTAACTCCAAGGTTCCCTTCCTCCCCCCCATGATGAAACATTTACTGCCGCTAATGTCTTTATCCTGAAAGCTCAACTGATGTGACCAAAGCGGATATCAAGAAATCAGAGGAGGTTTTGCTCTTGAACAATCTACAATACAACAATTTAAAAATGATAGAAATAATGGATTCACTAAAGTGCTTGATGTGCATGAAGTGATTGGTGAGGTGGCTGGGTGAAAGCTCTCAGGGTGACAGCCTGGCCTTCGTCCGCCTGTGGAATGACGCGACACTGGGCTGCCCTCAGATGTGCCTGCTGGCCAATCGGCCTCGTGAGCTCCATCACCGGGAGCTTCGATTCACCCGTCAACCTCAACTTAAAAGACTTTGTGGGTCCAAACGTCTGAGCCTTCAAATGATTCCACTCATTTAGTCTGTTAAACAAACACAAATCGCCCTTTTGTTGCAGGGCCAGCTGTTGTTGCCCCCTTGGCCCAACTGTTCTCTGCATTTAAGGAAGGAGACTTAGAGTCTTCCAGTCAGCGAAGGTGAAACAGGGCCTCATTCCATTTAGCTGCTCGATTGATGTTCCAGCAGAGGTGCACTCACAGACACTAAATCCATAAAAGGTTTTCTCTTTCTTTTGTCATTGTTATAAAACAGATTTCTGTTGTATAAAAGGACCATAAACTAATCAGGCTTGTGATTCCATTTGCATCTGTTTTTTTCTGAAGCTGATATTTTGATATCGATCTGCTTGCATCACTGTGATATCACTTCCTGTCTTATTGATGCTGTAGAGAAGGAAAGTGCCATTGTCTATCAGGCCTCTAGAAAAGTCTCTCTTTAGTTTGACTGTTTTGTGGCTGGGGCTGTGACACGGCATGGTCCACATCATGCAGACTCCGCCTCCTCTCAGGTATCGCTAACATGCGTCAGAGGTCATTCCAGTGTGTGTGAGCAGAGTGTGAATGCAGGATGGACTCACAGACATGAATGTCCCTTTGTAAGTGTGATGATGGCTGCCGCTTGGTTGGCGATTCAAGCGTTCTCAATAAAACGCAAAACAAGCAACAAAATTCTCTCTTCTGATCTTTGCCAGTGTCGATGGACATGAAGTGTGTTTGTGGGTGTGTATCCACAAATACCTGCGTCCCGACATGAATGTATACATGCATGTGTATATGTATACACACATACATATACGTGTGTGTGTATATAGGTATATAAGTATGTGTACATAGGTATATATGTACATAATATGTATGTGTGCATGCATGTATTCATATATACACGTGTATTTTTATGTATGTATATGTACATGTGGTTATACATACATGCATTTGTACATACATTTGTGCGTGTATATATGTGAATGTGTGTGTATATGTATATGTATGTAGATCTGAGTATGGGTTCAAATTATTTATAGTATTTATCCAGTCGAACATCTGCTGTGAACCCGTCTGAGCCTCTGTCTTTAGTCGAGGGGACGCTGGACGGTTTGGTTCTGGTTCAAGCTGACGTGCTTGGTGAGGCGTCCCTCAGTGAAGACCACCACAGGTCCTTCACATCCAAGTGCAGCTTCATTTTTGAGTCGCTTCATGGAACTTTCAGAGCCGAGCTTTTAAAAAAGATGAACCGCTCACTTCAGACGGGGCCTTTAGAGAGGAGGTAGTGAGGCCCCGTCTGAAGAAGAGCAATTACAGACCATTGTGTGTATACATGTGTGTATATGCGTGTATTTGAATATATTTGTATATATACATATGTACTGTATATGAATGTACATATGTATGTGTATATATATGTATGTATGTTTATATGTATATATATGTGCATTTTGATGTATATAGTGATGTGTATATATGTACACATTTAGGTATGTACATATGTTTACATATGTATGTATATACATTTTATATATGTACATATATTATGTGTATATATGATAAATGGATATATTTATATTTAAGAATATAAATGTAAGTGTCTGCACGTATGTGTATATACATACATATTACATATAATACACATGTATACATATGCAGACATACATATACACATTTATGTGTATATGTATGTCTGCATATGAAAATGTAAAAAAAAATGTATACACAAATATAGGTGGAAAAGATATATGTAAATGTATATATACACATTTCTAAACATGTACGCTGATTTCAATACATATAAACTCAAATATATGCACATATATAATATATGTTTTCTCACCTATATACATATTTGTAAATGTGTATGTACATATTTATATGTGTATATATATATATATATATATATATATATATATATATATTTATATGTATATATATATATGTACATATTTGCATGTATTTACATATGTATGACTAGACTGGTGTATTTATGTGTATATATGTATTATTGCATGTTTAATATGCATATGCATGCATATATAAATACATATGTGTATATGTATTTGTGTGCATGTATCTTTAAAATATAAATATGTATGTATACGTACATGTGTATATATGTATTTTATATGTATATATACACACATTCATAAACATAAATTATGTGTGTAAAGTACAAATATGTGTATAAAAATGTCTATATATGTTTCTAAATATGTAAATACATTTATATACATATAAATTCAAATATTTATATATGTGCATATGTGTGTACATATATAGATTATAAATGTATATATGTATAAATATGTATGTTTGTATGTACATATTTGCATGTATGTATATTTATATATGGATGTGTATATATTTACATATGTATGAATGTACAAACATATTTGTATATGTATATACATGCATAGGTAGATATATTTTGTATATGTGTATGAATATATGTGTATATGTACATGTGTAGATATGAATTCCGTTATGACTATATATGTATATAAATTTATATATATGTGTGTATTTATATTTCTACTGGGCGGTCCAGTGGAGCAGTGGTCCTCACTGTGGCCCCCCAGCAAGAAGGTTGTGAGTGGAGCAGCGGTCCTCACGGTGGCCCCCCAGCAAGAAGGTTGTGAGTGGAGCAGCGGTCCTCACGGTGGCCCCCCAGCAAGAAGGTTGTGAGTGGAGCAGCGGTCCTCACGGTGGCCCCCCAGCAAGAAGGTTGTGAGTGGAGCAGCGGTCCTCACGGTGGCCCCCCAGCAAGAAGGTTGTGGGTGGAGCAGCGGTCCTCACGGTGGCCCCCCATCAAGAAGGTTGTGAGTGGAGCAGCGGTCCTCACGGTGGCCCCCCAGCAAGAAGGTTGTGAGTGGAGCAGCGGTCCTCACGGTGGCCCCCCAGCAAGAAGGTTGTGGGTGGAGCAGCGGTCCTCACGGTGGCCCCCCATCAAGAAGGTTGTGGGTGGAGCCCCGGCTGCAGCACGGGGTCTTTCTGGGTGAGTCTCCATGTTCTCCCTGTTCCTGCTGGGTTCTCTCTGGTACTCCAGCTTCCTCCACAGTCCAAAGACATCAAGAGGGACCAGGTTAATCCAGACTCTAAATTGACCGTAGGCGTGGCTGTATATGCTGGTACACATTCATATAAATTTGTATAAATATTTACACATATGTTTATGTTTATGTGTAACACCCGCAGCACGACGGTGTTGGCAGATTTCATCCTACAACCTCCAACTCAACGCTGGCGCGTGGATCAGAGGACGAGGTCAGAGGTCGTCTGGTGTGTTTACGTGTCGCTGCTTAGCCAGGATGCCGTGAACAGAGGAGAGGAAGTCTCATGTCAAGGGAAGAACAGGGAGGAGTAAACTGAGGAAAGCTTCATGCTCCAGGGATTTGACCTCCGTGTTCCCAGCCTGGGAGCAGTGTGGGAAATTGCCCCCCCCCCCCCCCCCCCACTTTTTAGAGCCGTCTGTCACTGAGTCCCTCAGACGTCCACGCACGGAACCCTTTATCCCAGAGGAAGATCTCCCAGCTTCACCACTGAGCCTGTTCTCAGCGCCCCCCCTCACGCATCTCAGCTTGGACCATGAACACAGCAGACGGGTGGTCATGTGACCTGAACGTCACTCCGTGCTGGATGATGATGTCATCAGGTCACACAAATTAAAGTGCGGATGAACAGAAAATATGTTGCAGATCTCTACGAAAGGACCTGCGTTTAACGTGTAGCCACACCCCCGCCCGTCGACATCCACACCCCCGCCCGTCGACATCCACACTCCGCCCCGTCCGCGTTCATGTCAACGACCCAGTTGTCCTCTTATTTTTGCTCACTGCTCATGTGGTCTCGTCCGTCACTGAGCTGAGTCTTGTTGTTGAGTGGAGTGTGTTCGGAACAGAAGTTCCCCTGGGGATGAATAAAGGATTCTGATTCTGATTCGGAGTTGTCACGTGTGTTGTTCAGGTTACCGCCTCACAAATAGAGACTCTTGATGACAGATGTATCTTTTACAGGCTGGTTTGAGGGACAAGAGTGTAACGGCCTCATCAGTGTGACAGCAGCTTGACTATCTGACATGTAAAAGTAAATTCAGTATTATAACATATTTTTGGGAGAAAAAAAACTAAACGGAGCTGATTCGTTAATGCAGGAGGGATTGAGGCGCTTCCTCCAGGCTGAGGATGAGGAGGCCGGGCGGCGGCGTCATGACGCTCAGCTGCAGAGGTTCAAACAGAAATGCTGAGAAAGGGTGAGCGCATGAAAGACGCTTGATCTTCAAAGCTGTACGTGGACGATGACGTCGCCTCCCACCGTCTCTGGCCGCCGTCTTGAACAGGGCAACAGTGACGCCACACTGCCCCCTGCTGGATGACGTCGTGTCTTCACCTGCACAGGATTTCAGCGGACCGATTGAACGCGTGATCGTTTCAAATCACTGAGGAAAATGAAGCGATCGCGCGTGTTGGGTCACTCGGTGCTTGGGTTCGGTCAGTCAGGGGGACTTCTGTCCACCCGCCGCCTTTCAGACCCACGTGACAGCCGGTCGGTGCTCCTGGTGATCACTGGTCTGCTTCAACCAAACCAGTGAAAAGTAGGAGTGACTTCCGGGTCTGGAAACGTGAGTCAAAGACAGAAACAGCATTTCACCCAGACAGAGACATTTTTCCATCTCGTGACGAAGCGTTTCAGCGATGTCACTGCAGCAGGTTGGCAGGCCGTGAACTCATGGAAAGAAGGGGAAGAGCGTGACTCTATCACCCTGGAGGGAGGCTGGGAGGCTGAGGGAGTGAAGGGAAAGAACATGTCCTCCTGTTGTGGTCCATCTCTGTCAGGGACCAGGACACGCGGCCAGGAGGCCGCAGACCAGCTCGCCGCTGTGCACTTCGATCCTCAGACGAGGATTCAGCGGAAACTTTCAGTGTTTGGTCTCTGGGTTTCTGTGTATGTACTTTGGAGTTGGATGTAATGAGGTATTTCTGCCTTGTTGTACTTTTACTGCAGTCGCTCATTCCTCCGGTGGAGCAATCTGGTGAAAGTCTGTCAAACAGATGCTTCCAGATGTGGGCGCGTCGTACCTGGAAGGAATGTCGCTCGTGCGCCAGGAGCCACGCAGAGCTCCGCCCCGGCGGCTTCACCTCGTCCCACCGAGGTCACGTGGTGACTCATCAGCTCCTCAAGCAGAGTGAAAGTTTAAGATTGTGTGTAATGAAGTGACGTCACCTCACAGGTGTCGTGGTCAAACACGCAGCTTCGGACACACAACCAGGTTTTATTTGTGCTGCTGTGGTGACACGCAAGCAGGAGTTGTTCACATATGGACGCACGCCGCCGCGCTGCGTCTGCTAGACACCGAACACACGTCAGAACCGGAAGCTCAGCTGGCGTTCATCGGTCGCCACAGACACAGGTGACCTCATCACAACATCTCATTACAACATCGCTGATAGGCTAAAAAATGTTCATTTCCCAAAGTGGGAGGTGTTTCTGGCGCATCAGGCGAACACAGCTGAGTTTTTCCAGTCCGAGTGGACCAGGAAGCCGTGGAAGGTGCTGTCTGTTTTGGTGCTGGAGTAAAATCCGTTGTACTCGCCCAGCGCCATCTGGACCCACACGTGGTCCCCGGGGACCAGGTGCAGCAGGGAGCCGCCCGACAGCGACGCCGGTTTGGGCCAGTTACCAAAGAACTGGAAATAAGACGCCACTGCGTGTCCATTCTTCATGAGGTCAAACTGCAGGCTGGTCCGGTAGACCGTGGCGTGGACCGAGAAGTAGTAGACGCCAGGAACTTTGCAGGTGAAGCGTCCCGTCTCGGAGTTGTAGTCGCCCTGCTCATTGAGAAGGACCTGATCGAAGCGGACGGTGTCCCCTGCGGCAAGCGGTAGGAGGTGGCCCTCGGAGAGCTTGGCGCTGAAGGCAGATTTAGGGGCCACGGCGCACTCCCCTGGCTGGCCCCTCTCCCCCTTCTGTCCAGGGTCCCCTCTGTCCCCGGTCAGGCCTCGCACTCCTGTCTCACCTGTGGAGGAGGAGGAGCACGTAGCCGATGACGGAATGATGAGCCTTACACATACGCAGACAAAGGAAACACCATACCTGGATCTCCTCTGTCCCCCTTTTGTCCTTTTTCCGCGGGAGCGGCGTCCCTCCCATCTCGTCCGTCCCGCCCTGGCTGACCGGGACTGCCGTGAACTCCGGGCGAGCCCGGGATCCCAGGCTGCCCGGTACACAGACTGGGAGGGATCTTGTTGTCCTCTAATGGGCTGGAAAGCTGCGCTCGTAGGACGAGGAGGGACAAAGACAGAAAACTGACGGGCGTCATAGCAGCGTCCCTGCTGGAGACGAGAGTCAAGGTCAGGCAGCACTACATGGGAATAGCACTGTAGTACTGAGTACTGCAATCTACTGTAGTACAACAGTACTGTACAGTGGTACAAAGTACTGTACTGTACTTTACTGTAGCACAACGTACTGCACTGTTCTGTAGTACAACATACTGCACTGTACTGTAGTACAACATACTGTACTGAAGTACATCGTACTGTACTATACTGTAGTACAACGTACTGTACTTTAGTACATTGTACTGCACTGTTCTGTAGTGCAACATACTGTACTTAAGTACAACGTACCGTACTGTAGTACAACGCACTGTACTGTAGCACAACATACTGTACTGTACTATAGTACAATGTACTGTACTGTAGTACAACATACTGTAGTGAAGTACAACCTACTGTACTGTACTTTAGTTCAACCTACTGTTCTGTAGTACAATGTACTGCTCTATACTGGAGCAAAACATACTGTACTGTACTATAGTATAACGTACTGTACTGTAGTACAACCTACTGTACTGAAGTACAACGAACCGAACTGTAGTACAACTTACTGTACTGTACTGTAGCACATCATACTGTACTGTACTATAGTACAACCTAATGTAGTGAAGTACAACGTACTGTACTGAAGTTCATCCTACTGTACTGTAGTACAATGTACTGCACTGTACTGGAGCAAAACGTACTGTACTGTACTATAGTACAACGTACTGTACTGTACTTTAGCATATTGTACTGCACTTTTCTGTAGTACAACATACTGCACTGTACTGTTGTACAACATACTGCACTTTAGTACAATGTACTGCACTGTACTGTAGTACAATGTACTGTACTGTTGTACAATGTACTGTACTGTAGTACAATGTATTGTACTGTGCAGTTGTACAATGTACTCTACTGTACAGTACTATAGTGTAGTAGTATAGTGTTTTACCCTATGGCATCGTATTGAACGCATTGCATCAATGCACTCCATCATATTTTAGTGTTGAGTTGAATTGTATTGCATCATAACTTTATTGTACTATATCATAATATAATATCACGTATCATATAATGTATTGTATATAATATCACGTATCATATAATGTATTGAATATAATATCACGTATCATATAATGTATCGTATATAATATCACGTGTCATATAATTATTGCATAGAATATCACGTGTCATATAATTATTGTATATAATATCACGTATCATATAATTGTATAGAATATCATGTGTCATATAATTGTATATAATATCACGTGTCATACAATGTATCGTATATAATATCACGTATCATATAATTATTGTATGTAATATTGTGTATCATATAATGTATTGTATATAATATCACGTGTCATATAATTATTGTATATAATATCATGTGTCATATAATGTATCGTATATAATATCACGTATCATATAATTAATGTATATATTATCACGTATCATATAATGTATCGTATATAATATCACGTATCAGATAATGATTGTATATAATATCACGTATCATATAATTAATGTATATAATATCACGTATCATATAATGTATCGTATATAATATCACGTATCATATAATTAATGTATATAATATCACGTATCATATAATGGATCGTATATAATATCACGTATCATATAATTAATGTATATAATATCACGTATCATATAATTATTGTATATAAAATCACGTATCATAGAATTAATGTATATAATATCACGTATCATAGAATTATTGTATATAATATCACGTATCATATAATTAATGTATATAATATCACGTATCATATAATGTATCGTATATAATATCACGTATCATAATTAATGTATATAATATCACATCAGATAATTTTTGTATATAATATCACGTATCATATAATTAATGTATATACTGTCACGTGTCATATAATGTATCGTATATAATATCACGTGTCTTATAATTATTGTATATAATATCACGTGTCATATAATGTATCGTATATAATATCATGTGTCTTATAATTATTTTATATAATTCACGTATCATAGAATTATTGTATATAATATCACGTATCATATAATTATTGTATATATCACGTATCATAACTATTGTATATAATATCGCGTATCATATAATGTATCGTATATAATATCACGTGTCTTATAATTATTGTATATAATATCACGTATCATAGAATTATTGTATATAATATCACGTATCATATAATGTATTGTATATAATATCACGTATCATAGAATTATCGTATGTAATATCACGTATCATAATTATTGTATATAATATTACGTATCATATAATGTATTGTATATAATATCACGTATCATAGAATTATTGTATATAATATCACGTATCATATAATGTATCGTATATAATATCACGTATCATAGAATTATCGTATGTAATATCACGTATCATAATTATTGTATATAATATTACGTATCATAGAATTAATGTATATAATATCACGTATCAGAATTATTGTATATAATATCACGTATCATAGAATGAATGTATATAATATCACGTATCATATAATGTATCGTATATAATATCACGTATCATATAATTAATGTATATAATATCACGTATCAGATAATTATTGTATATAATATCACATATCATATAATTAATGTATATAATATCACGTATCATATAATGTATCGTATATAATATCACGTATCATATAATTAATGTATATAATATCACATATCAGATAATTATTGTATATAATATCACGTATCATATAATTAATGTATATAATATCGCGTATCATATAATGGATCGTATATAATATCACGTATCATATAATGAATGTATATAATATCACGTATCAGATAATTATTGTGTATAATATCACGTATCATATAATTAATGTGTATAATATCGCGTATCATATAATGGATCGTATATAATATCACGTATCATATAATTAATGTGTATAATATCACGTATCATATAATTATTGTATATAAAATCACGTATCATAGAATTAATGTATATAATATCACGTATCATAGAATTATTGTATATAATATCACGTATCATATAATGTATCGTATATAATATCACGTATCATAATTAATGTATATAATATCACATATCAGACAATTTTTGTATATAATATCACGTATCATAATTAATGTATATACTGTCACGTGTCATATAATGTATCGTATATAATATCACGTGTCTTATAATTATTGTATATAATATCACGTGTCATATAATGTATCGTATATAATATCATGTGTCTTATAATTATTTTGTATAATTCACGTATCATAGAATTATTGTATATAATATCACGTATCATATAATTATTGTATATATCACGTATCATAACTATTGTATATAATATCGCGTATCATAATGTATCGTATATAATATCACGTGTCTTATAATTATTGTATATAATATCACGTATCATAGAATTATTGTATATAATATCACGTATCATAGAATTATTGTATATAATATCACGTATCATATAATGTATTGTATATTATATCACGTATCATAGAATTATCGTATATAATATCACGTATCATAATTATTGTATATAATATTACGTATCAGAATTAATGTATATAATATCACGTATCAGAATTATTGTATATAATATCACGTATCATAGAATTAATGTATATAATATCACATATCATATAATGTATCGTATATAATATCACGTATCATATAATTAATGTATATAATATCACGTATCAGATAATTATTGTATATAATATCACGTATCATATAATTATTGTATATAATATCACGTATCATATAATGTATCGTATATAATATCCCGTGTCATATAATTAATGTATATAATATCACGTATCATATAATTATTGTATATAATATGACGTATCATATAATTATTGTATATAATATCACGTGTCATATTTGTATATAATATCACGTATCATATAATTAATGTATATAATATCACGTATCATATAATGTCACATATATAATATCCCGTGTCATATAATTATTGTATATAATATCACGTATCATATAATTATTGTATTTAATATCACGTGTCATATAATGTATCGTATATAATATCACGTCTCATATATTTATCTTATATAATATCACGTCTCATATATTTATCTTATATAATATCACGTGTCATATAATGTATCGTGTATAATATCACGTATCATATAATTATTGTATATAATATCACGTATCAGATGATTATAGTATATAATATCACATGTCATATAATGTATCGTATATAATATCACGTATCATATAATTATTGTATGTAATATCACGTATCATATAATTATTGTATATAATATCACGTGTCATATAATTATTTTATATAATATCACGTATCATATAATTAATATAATATCACGTGTCATATATTTATTGTATATAATATCACGTATCATATAATTAATATAATGTCACGTGTCATATAATTAATGTATATAATATCACGTGTCATATAATTATTTTATATAATATCACGTATCATATAATTAATATAATATCACGTGTCATATATTTATTGTATATAATATCACGTATCATATAATTAATATAATGTCACGTGTCATATAATTAATGTATATAATATCACGTGTCATATAATTATTGTATGTAATATCATGTGTCATATAATTAATGTATATAATATCACGTGTCATATAATTATTGTATATAATATCACGTATCATATAATTAATATAATGTCACGTATCATATAATTATTGTATGTAATATCACGTGTCATATAATTATTGTATATAATATCACGTATCATATAATTAATATAATATCACATGTCATATAATTAATGTATGTAATATCACGCATCATATAATTAATATAATATCACATGTCATATAATTATTGTATGTAATATCACGCATCATATAATTAATATATCACGTGTCATATAATTATTGTATGTAATATCACGCATCATATAATTAATATAATATCACGTGTCATATAATTATTGTATGTAATATCACGCATCATATAATTAATATAATATCACGTGTCATATAATTATTGTATATAATATCACGTGTCATATAATTATTGTATGTAATATCATGTGTCATATAATTATTGTATATAATATCACGTGTCATATAATGTACATCATATCATGTCCTTTTGTGTCGTATGTTTCAGTATTGAACGGTAAGTTAACGTATCATCACATCAATTTGTGATGTAACGTATTGGAATAAATCCTATTGTACTAATATTGCATGATACATTATTACATCATATCTATCATACCAAATACTGCAGTACCCTCAGGTAACCTGACATATCGTGTTACCACAACCTAGCATAGCACGTTGCGTCTTACCGAGCCAAGTAACTCATCATCTGCAGCTCTGATTGGCTCGAGTTTAAATCCAGATGAAAGCAGGACACTGCTGACCCCTCCCCCTCCCCTCCCCCCTCCCCTCCCCCCCTCCCCCTCCTCTTCCGCCTCCCCCTCCCCCCCTCATCCCTAACCATCAGAACATCGGGACCCTGGAGGTCAGGCCTCAGCCACCTGTCTTTGCCACCTCTCCAGTTTTTCATGACTGACACTGAAACACTGAATCTGAGAGTGCTGGGTTTATTTGCTTCACTGCTTTTGGTCTGAGGGGAAAAAAGAAACATCAGTGAGTTCATCCAACAGGAAGTGGCTGGTAACTTAAAACAGATGTGTGAGGTAGCTTGTGTGTGTGTGTGTGTGTGTGTGTGTGTGTGTGTGTGTGTGTGTGTGTGTGTGTGTGTGTGTGTGTGAGTGAGAACCAGTGATTCAGTTTCCTCTTAAACAGGTGGACGACTGTGAGGAACAACGTGGTCGGTCTCAGCGACGTGATGGAAAGATGAGAGAATATTCCACAATGGCCGTGATCAAATGATGTCATAGAAACACTCGGCCGCTGGCGTCTCTCAGTCACGTGGCGGCGACCATGATTGTTTGTGTCTCCACTCTGCAGTATGATGATATTTAACCTGACTGATCCTGGACCAGATGCTACAAGTTTGACTCGATGCTGAACACCAGACGGCCGGCCGCCCTCTGCCTGGTTCCTGATTTGTTCCATTTCCCATCAGTTAAGCCTCAAACCTGGTCGCTGCTGCTCGAGCTGCCTGGAATAATCGACTCCAGAAAGCTTTGGTGTTAAAACCCTGACACTTTTCCTCCTCATCCAGGAAATAAGACTCAGCTGGTCTCAGCTCCTGGTGGCGTTTGTCTGTGGGTGTGTCTGAGACGCCGCTGGGCTAAAGAGAGCTGCCAGTGACCAAGATGAGGAAGGGTCAAGGTTTCAGTCTGAGGAGGAGGAGGGGGAGGAGGAGGGGGAGGAGGAGGGGGAGGAGGGATGTTAGAGAGGAAAAAGATAGAAAGCAGCATTCCTGAAGAAGAGGAGGGCAGACAAAAGAACAGCGGCGCGCCTGAGATGATGTTTTCATGAGGAGGAATCAGCTGCGTCTGGACCTCCAAGCAGTGAAATCTAGAGTTCGCTGCCAAACCCCAGCATCCAGGCAGTGGGGGGTCGTTCTTCTACCGTTTGTTGAAAAGCAGCAGAAGAAGTCACAAACCCTCAGTCTGGAATCAGATTTGTTAACTACAGTCAAGAAGACGCGTCCCCTGCGAGCGTGCAGGGACGGTGCTCATTTATTACACTGAACAATAAATAATGGCCTCACCCACAGCTGGGAAATCATGTGACTTAACTTCTGTACTTCAATTCTATGTTAAGCTTCTAGTACTACTATATTTTTACAGTTTTACAGATAATGTCACTAGTTTTTGGAGAGAAATGTACTTTTGACCCTGCGTCAGTCTGACTGGCTTACAGATTCAGCTTTTATATAAACTAGCGATGCTGCGGCGGTCGCAGGACGCAGTCCTGATGGACGCTGCCAGGGGCTTTGACGCTTGGACTCTGCTGATATGAGGCGTGAACGCTTTGAGAGCAGCAGGACTTTGATCCTCCTCATCTAAGATGCCTGCTGGGGCGGCTCCGTTCCTCCTGGCTGCTTGTCTGCGGCGCCGCTGCAAGGCTCCACCCTGACAGCACATTCACCTGTGTACCCCCACGACACTGAAGAGCAGCTTTAACTCACGTTGTTTCACTGAATAAAGAATCCAAAGTGAACTTACCAGATGTTGCTGCGAAGTCTCTGGGAGCTGCTGATGTCTGAGACGGTCGGAGGAAAGCTGCTCCTCCCTCCGTGTCTGGCAGGAGCAGCTGAGAGGAAGCGGTAATGAAATCCAATTAGAAAGTGGGATGGGTGGGAGAGGAGGAGCAAGGGAGGGCGCAGAGGAACATAGCTGATGTTCATCCAGCACAAATATGTCTGACACAATGTGACTAAATCAATTGCATAAGAGAGTTTGTGGAAACGCTCCAAAACACACAGTCAGAAATGTTCTGCAGCTGTGGGTCGTCTGAAACTCCTCGAGTCTCACGGCGCTCAACAGGAAGGCACGAGGAGGAGCGTCCAGCAGAGGGACACCTCCCTCTGTGGTTGTTGTGAAGCAGCTGATCCAGGAAGGATCATCCACTCAGTCCTCCCGCCGTCAAGATGTGTCTTTATTGGCCAGGATCTAACCTCCAGGGACCTGGAGGTCACAGCTTCCTTGGATTTGAGACGGCCCCGCCTACCATAAATGGGCATGGCCACAGTGCACTTCGTCTACCTGTGAGGGAAGAAGTTCACGGTCGAGGAGTTAAACTGTTAGAAACAGAGCTCACACCCTGGAGGTCAAGGGTCAAAACTAGACTCAGCGGAAGCAAACACGAGTTGTACAGTTGCCTCCTGCTGCTGCGTTGCTGCTGGAGGTGACGGACGCCTGCTGAGGGAGGGAGGAGGAGGCTGCTGAACAGGAGCAGCAGATGCGAGGCCTGCTTCTCGTTAGCAGCATCAGCAGATTCTGGTGTGAGACGCCAGTTTCCTGTCAGCCCTGTAAACTGCTGCTGCTGCGGGAGGGCCTGGAGGAGCGTGTGGAGGGAGGCGTGGAGGAGTGTGTGGAGGAACGCGTGGGGGGAGGTGTGGAGGGAGGCGTGGAGGAGTGTGTGGAGGGAGGCGTGGAGGAGTGTGTGGAGGGAGGCGTGGCGGAGCGTGTGGAGAGAGGTGTGGCGGGAGGGCGTGGAGGAGCGTGTGGAGAGAGGTGTGGCGGGAGGGCGTGGAGGAGTGTGTGGAGGGAGGTGTGGCAGGAGGGCGTGGAGGAGCGTGTGGCAGGAGGGCGTGGAGGAGTGTGTGGAGGGAGGTGTGGCAGGAGGGCGTGGAGGAGCGTGTGGAGGGAGGTGTGGCAGGAGGGCGTGGAGGAGTGTGTGGAGAGAGGTGTGGCGGGAGGGCGTGGAGGAGCGTGTGGAGGGAGGTGTGGCGGGAGGGCGTGGAGGAGCGTGTGGCAGGAGGGCGTGGAGGAGTGTGTGGAGGGAGGCGTGGAGGAGTGTGTGGAGAGAGGTGTGGCGGAGCGTGTGGAGAGAGGTGTGGTGGGAGGGTGTGGCGGGAGGGTGTGGAAGAGCGTGTGGCAGGAGGGCATGGAGGGAGGTGTGGCGGGAGGGCGTGGAGGAGCGCGTGGAGGGAGGTGTGGCGGGAGGGCGTGGAGGAGCGCGTGGAGGGAGGTGTGGCGGGAGGGCGTGGAGGGAGGTGTGGCGGGAGGGCGTGGAGGGAGGTGTGGCGGGAGGGCGTGGAGGAGCGCGTGGAGGGAGGTGTGGCGGGAGGGCGTGGAGGAGCGCGTGGAGGGAGGTGTGGCGGGAGGGCGTGGAGGAGCGCGTGGAGGGAGGTGTGGCGGGAGGGCGTGGAGGAGCGTGTGGAGAGAGGTGTGGCGGGAGGGCGTGGAGCGCGTGGAGGGAGGTGTGGCGGGAGGGCGTGGAGGAGCGCGTGGAGGGAGGTGTGGCGGGAGGGCGTGGAGGGAGGTGTGGCAGGAGGGCGTGGAGGGAGGTGTGGCGGGAGGGCATGGAGGGAGGTGTGGCGGGAGGGCGTGGAGGGAGGTGTGGCAGGAGGGCGTGGAGGAGCGCGTGGAGGGAGGTGTGGCGGGAGGGCGTGGAGGAGCGCGTGGAGGGAGGTGTGGCGGGAGGGCATGGAGGGAGGTGTGGCGGGAGGGCGTGGAGGGAGGTGTGGCAGGAGGGTGTGGAAGAGCGTGTGGCAGGAGGGCATGGAGGGAGGTGTGGCGGGAGGGCGTGGAGGAGCGCGTGGAGGGAGGTGTGGCGGGAGGGCGTGGAGGAGCGCGTGGAGGGAGGTGTGGCGGGAGGGCGTGGAGGGAGGTGTGGCGGGAGGGCGTGGAGGGAGGTGTGGCGGGAGGGCGTGGAGGAGCGCGTGGAGGGAGGTGTGGCGGGAGGGCGTGGAGGAGCGCGTGGAGGGAGGTGTGGCGGGAGGGCGTGGAGGAGCGTGTGGAGAGAGGTGTGGCGGGAGGGCGTGGAGCGCGTGGAGGGAGGTGTGGCGGGAGGGCGTGGAGGAGCGCGTGGAGGGAGGTGTGGCGGGAGGGCGTGGAGGGAGGTGTGGCAGGAGGGCGTGGAGGGAGGTGTGGCGGGAGGGCATGGAGGGAGGTGTGGCGGGAGGGCGTGGAGGGAGGTGTGGCAGGAGGGCGTGGAGGAGCGCGTGGAGGGAGGGAGCTGTGCAGGAACATGTGGAGGAGTGGCGGTCAGGCCAGCAGGCTCAGGGTGTTTCATTTTACAGTAAAAAGGACTTGAGAACACAGAGGTTCTCCTGGTAGAACAACGAGCTTCAGCGTGGAACCTTGTTACGAATAGAAAATCTCACGCGTGATCGTGAGAACTTTGCCACGGCCATCAGGAATGTTGGAGCTCTGAGGAAACTGGGATCTAAACCCAACAGGGGACCTGGAGCCGGACCACGGATCCAGAACCGTCCCTGTAAACGTGAGAACGCTCCCGCTGTCAGAGAACTATAAACGTGTAGGAGGCAAGGGGGAGAAGTTCCAATGCTTGACCTCGTAGTAACTCAACGACGCCTGCCAATACTGTAAGTCCTACTGTTAGCTGCTGTTGTTAGCGAGTGCTGCTAGCACGTACTCAACTCTTCTGTCCGCGTGCTGCAGGAACCCAGAGAACTCATCAAGACACAAGAACGAGTAAAGGAGACATGTTTATTATTTAAACTATCACTTAAATAAAAAAGTGCATAGAAAATAAACATGATTAGAAACTTTTCTTTTTACACGTATGTACAGCTTTGTTTCCTCATTATACATTCAACCAAGTAGTTTGTGGTTTATTTTCACTGTGGTTTTCCTTCATTTTGTGTGTTGAAGCCGGGAGAAGAAGTGACTGCTGAACTGATGAACGCGTCGCTCCAGAGAGCAGCAGGAGTGCTGATAAGACAAAGGTATATTCAAGGCATAAGACATGAGCCTGATCCGTCCTCGCCGTCCTCGCCGTCCCGCCGTCACACCACACCCACCGAGGCTGACGAGTTCTATACAAGAAACAATTAGAAAACTACAAATACATGTTCAGTACTTGTTCCACCTCTCCAAAACCATGACTTGTAAATAACAATTCAGGGTGGATGTTGCACAAAATAAATAAATTAAAATGTTTTCAACATCATCATCATCATCATTATTTCAGCATTACGACTTTCTCTGAAAACAGTACATGATAAGTACAAAGCGTGGGAGGAGAGCTGCTCGGGAGACGCCACAGGCTTCCAAAAGGACAGCGCCATTTTGGTGGGAACTCAACACTCCTGGTTCGTCTCCACAAACCAAAATCTTAATTTATACCACATCAAGTACGCCGTCTAAAAGTCCCTGTGATAACGTACGATGAAAAACAAACAAACAAACAAACAAACAAAAACAAGAGAAAGACATTCACTACAACAACCAGGGGAAATCAGATAAATGGCTGACCTCAAGAAGTTCACAACCACATTAATACAGTTACACTTCTCATCACATAAAACCGTTCCTTTCCAGAAAGAAAAGAAAAAGAGAAACTGCGACGTTCCTCCCTGATGCAGGAACGTTCACAGGCACAGCAAAGTTGGTACTGGGTATTAATATACAAAAGAATGATGCACGTTAGTTTCTTCTGATAGTACTGTAACACAAAACCATTATAGAGTACATTGAAACATTGCTATTAACCATTATAAATCTGCTGTTTTGCTACTGTAACTAAGTTTGTCTGTCCATTCCATATATTGTATAGATACTAAAGTACAAGAAATTACTATGCATGTTTCCGTATATTATGTATTTATAGTATAGTTACAGGTAATGACGGAGAAGCGCCACTGGTGTGGCCCAGTGAAATGAAGTCCAAAGAAACAACAGAGAGCATTTCCTTATTGTATAGACGCCGTTTAACTGTCCAGGAACCTGCTGACCCGGGGGGCGGGGCTGAGCCCTTGACACCGGGGAACGGTTCCACCTACGCTAGCGGGAACCAGGCTGACTTGCACTGCTGCCGCCATCTTTGAGGTCGAGTCTACGTGTAGTCCAGGTCTACCGTGTGTGTGTGTGTGTGTGGGGGGGGGGGGTATTGGCACATGACTGAACACAAACAGCTGACGAAGCAACAACAACAACAATCTCACATCGGGTGTGAAGAAGATTTTACATTCATTGTTGAGCTTAGCAGCAGAAGCCAGCGCCCAGCCAGCTCACCAGTCTTGGTGGGCGGGACTTTGACAACACCTGAACTGAAAAACAAAGCCAAAGCCAGGTTATGCACACTGTGGTGTGTGTGTGTGTGTGGGGGGGGGGGGGGGGCTGCTGGCATGGTCCCTGCCTGTTGCAGAATAGAGTCAAGTGCACTTTACTGGAGCTTCCAACGTCACCGTCACAGGTGGCGAAGACCCAACCGGCGCTGACTGACCTCTGACCTCTGCCACTATCTGAGCTCGTGATGTCAGCCTGGTCAGTGCCTGCGTCACCACTTTGATTTCACAACAGCAGGAGGGGGCCTCAGCACACAGAGAACATCTGGCAATGTAAAGGGACACAAAGTAATCGATTACAGTCACTGAGAGGAACCAGCCAGTCCTACTGGGTTAGGGTCTGGCGAGGGGGGCTGACTGACCACAGAGGGAGACGCAAGGAGACCAAGAGGTGGATCCACCAATCAGGGCTCACCGTGATGCAGTGGTTCTGAACAGAATCAGGTGTGGCGAATGCTGCTGGCAGCATGAAAGTAAAGGCATCTCTTTGAGGACCAACTGTGAGTGGTAGCAGCAGCCTGCCAGGGACCGGGCCGGGCCGGGCCGGGCCGGGCCAGTGATGGGTGTGGAGACCATAAGGCTGGAGAGAGGAGATCTATCTGCATGGATCAACAATTGAAACTCTCTCAAGTGCATAAGAAAAGTTCATCGGACCGACAGACTGCCGGCCAGAACTGAACTACCAAAAATACAAATAATCATAATAATAATCAACTTCGACCGGGTGAAGAGCGACTGGTGGACTGAAACCGACAGGACCACGCCACAGACCAGCGCCAGTCTTTGGAATCAAAGAAAACATTCAAGCTACAAACCAAAAAACAAAAACGACAACAAAAACAACTTAGAAAAGGCAGCGGAATACAAAACAGAGACCAAGCATTAGTGTCTGTAAACCTCTATTTCCTACAAAAATGACACTAAAATAAATACGACTTCTTTAAAAAATATAAATACCATCATTAAGTGCTATTCACTAGTGAGTGCTTTTAAGTCTTTTTGTAGAAAAATATATATTATTTACATTTATTTTCAAAAGCAAGCATGATATTTCCTTGTCCATGATAAAAAGACAGATAACAGACAAGACTTTAAAAGACCGAATACAAGAAGGAACATTTCAGAATAATGGTGATCACAACAGACCAAGAAAAACACAAGCTGTGAGAAAGGTTCAGTTCCAGGGCGTCATGTTTGGTTCTCTTTGCGGCTGTAATTTGGAACGTGATTCAAAAGTCCCAGCGGATTGAATCAGTCAAACCTGCAACATGGCGCACGTTGCGTGACTCCCTGTGGATCACGGCTCCACCAATCAGTGAATCACACGTCTACTAAAGCACAACAGCAGAGCAGTCCCGGCCCTCGGCCGTCAGTCCACCAGCATCTCTAGCTGCCTTGCTCCCATCAGTAACTCGCCTGCACAGCCACTGAAATGTCCCACTCCAGGGGTCAAATTCACAACGTTGGATGGCGTCGACTGTCACCAACAACCACCAACAACCTTCTTACATCTACGTTTCTCGCCTCCCTTTGCTCCGTCCTGTGGCCGCCGCTCCACCTGCTAACGCTGTCCGGTGTACCTGCCTCCCAGCTGTGACAGAGGGTTCCACTAAATCCCCATGTGGTTCTGAAGGCATCGGGCCACATTCAGACAGGGAGATGAGCATCAATAAAACTCCTGACAGCGGGATTCGTTTTTTACTAAAGAAAGAAATTCTATCAAGCTTCTTCTCTTTTTCTTTCTCGTAAAATTTCTGTTCTGAGTCCCTTCATCAAATTGCACTTTGGTGTAAAATGGAACCAAGTTCTTTGATTTTTTTCTCCTAAGTTTTTAATTTCAGCATTAATGGACCACAACAACTTCAAGAATGACGCATCTTTCTGGAACGCTCGGGAGGATGGGCCAGTGTAAAAAAATGATGGAGGAACAGTTTCTCGTCCGGGTGTAAATAAAGTAAATATTGCAATGAGAAGCGTCACCTGACAGCAGGTGGAACCTCCCGCGCCAAACGGAACTGAGACGAAAAGGAGGCACGTTATGTTTGAATTCTACAAATGGCCCCTCCTCCAACATGGCCCTTCCTGCATATGAGGTGCGACACAGAACCGCGGTCGCTGCCGTGGGCCGCAGCCCTGCAGGGGTTCCCCCCACTCTTCCTTAGTCCTGCAGTCCTCATCAACCTGTTGTCAGTTGAGGAACTTGCGGCACTTCTTCGCACTGCAGTTGCAGGGCAGCTTGTTGCTGGCGTCCTCGATGGGGAACTTGTAGTCGTACGTGAGCTCCTCTCCACAGAAGATGCGGCGAGCGGCAAAGATGACGATGTGCTTCTGGCCGTCCACTGAGATGACCCGCGAGTAGCAGTTGGGCTCACAAGAGTGGTTGATGAAGCGGGCAGCATTGCCGTGCACCGTGGCGTCCACCACCTCGTAGTCGTCGATGCGGAACATGTAACAGCCGATCCCCTTTGGAGAAATAAAGACAGGAGAGGCAGGATTGATGCTTCTGAAGCTCTCTGGTCGTTCTCGTCTGCAGAGGTCCTCCATGCTCACCTTCCCATCATAGTATTTCTCCCGTTTGTCAGTGAGCACAGAGCGAATAACATTTCCGGAGTATTCAATGACCATGTCGCCTGCATCGATGGTCTTCTTGCAGAACAGTCCTCGGCCGTGAATGGGAGACCTGCCAATCAAAAAAGCTGATGTTTTGTGACCATTCCATTTTGAATACCTGTGTGTCGTCACGCGTGTCACGATAACAAGTGTCGAGCAGATCTAACCTGTAGACCCCGATAGTTTCCTTGGAGGTGGTCCTGAGCCGCTTGAACCTCTCAGCCAGTGGAAGCTCCATCGACGCCCGTCTGCAGCCACAGCAGCAGAAACACATTTTACAGAAACATAATTTCTCTGTGTTCTAAAAATACAACATGAAAGCAGATTTGAAGACTGGTCGTTCTCCAAGCACAAGTGCTATCATAGCGTTTGGTCTTCAGGGTGACTGACCTGGCAGTCCTCAACTGTCCCTCCTCATTATCATCATCCTGCGGCTTGTACTCAGGAGGCTGGCGGTGTTTTGAGGCCAAGAAATTGAACATGTCAAAAACAGACCTCCTGGAAGGCACACAAGTGGAAAGGATTGAAATCAGAGATGAGGACTTTATAATTCAGAATATTCAATATTGCAGGAAAGAAAATTATTGCTGGGAAGACGACTGGCCGCTCTCCGGCAGGTCGGCCCAGTGAAGGAGCAGTCTACTGACAGTGCGTCCCTGGATAAGCAGCACGACATGGAAATATGAGGTCATCATCACACAGTTATTATGTGCTGAAAGTGCTGTAAAGAACTCCACCTCTTTTCTACACTTTTGACTTTTAAACAACAGATCCAAGTGCCTCCGGCTAAAGAAAAGTTACAGCCAACAAAGACAAAGGATTTTTCAAAGGTATGTGGAACCTGCCAGGAGAGCGGTTCTACAAACAGCTCCAACAATGAGGGTCCTGTCCTCACCTGTGGTGGATCTCTGCACGTGCTGAGCCATGGGGGTTGATGGGTGGTTCGTCGGTCTCCTCTGGTTTGTGGAAACGGAAGCGGTAGCTCCGACAGTGTCTAGAGCCGTAGAGCTGCTCCAGTAGGAAGATCACCGCCTCATGGACGACTCCCAGCATCCTCAGTCCGTTCACACCTGAGAGGAGAGGAGGAACCGGCCCACAGTGAGAAAACAGGACTGTGGAATGGTTTTATTTTGTGGTCGGTTTGTGGTCCGCTACCTTCAAAAGAGACCTGTTGGAGTTGAGCGTTGGAGCGAGCTTCCTTCACCTTATCAGTCAGCGACTTCCAAGCTTCTACAGAGAGAGAAGATGGTCACTCTGTTCCCTCCACTGTGATTGGTTACACCGAATCAGCAGTTCTATCACAGTCCATGCTAGCGTGACAGTTAGGAAATCAGATGCATTTTTGGTCAAATAATCTAGTGTGATGTTCCAAATGGTCAAATTGGAGCAGCCACAATATCCACAGGGAGACATAATTGGCATTAGATATTCTTTCCAGTGGAATATCAGCAGACATTCTCACCCTCGATACTCTCGCAGCGGATGTGGAAGCCATCCTCACTGCAGATTTCAAAAATGATGCCCTTCCTAGGTTTGCTTTCCAACTCTGTGTCCTTGCTGCCGCCGTCCTGGTCGGGTGCTGAAACCACTGGAACATAACCCGCTCCTTCAGCTGCTGATGACTCGTCCTTCTCCACAACTTTCCCCGGTAAAACTGAACCCTCAGAAGTCTTCTTTTTTCCAAGCACACTGGAGACGGTTAAAAGAAAGCATTAGAAGACTGTGGAACAGTGAGCATGGAGATGGGGGGAAAAGGCGGATGACCTCATACCTCCTGTTGGTGGCCTTGTCAGGGGGCTTGCCAGTGTCCATGGGCTCAGGTGAGCTCAGGTCTTTAGAACTGCTGGCAAAGAAGATGAGGATGAAAACGAGAATATCGTCTAGGAGTTTTATAGTTGGAATTAGTCAAGGTGGGATATTTCACCCGACAAAATCAGTGCAACATTTTCCTATTTCTTCATGTCAACAGAAATAAATCCAGCACACAAAATAAAGCTCAAGCAGCCAAATGAACAAGCATGTCACCTTGGGCTGGATGGGAGTCGTCCCGCGGGGTTGCTGTGATGCTCCTGAGACACCTTGAGCTTTTTCCCGCCGCTCACATCTGGACTCTGTCTGGTCCTCTTGGCTTTCTGCTTGCCCTTTTCTGCCCTTGAAGCAGCTGCTGACACCACGACAGTGGAATTATGTGGCCTTTGTTCTGAGGATCTGGAAATGGGAGTTGTTCTGCTGCTTTGGGAGTGTGAAGTCTGTGTTTGGGTGAACACGCCAACAACACGTCCTTTGGCTGGGCTTAAAGGTGTAGCAGGAGCTAAAGTAACAGCAGTGTTTGGACCCGAGTCCACAGTTTGAGCTCTGTTAAAAGGCTGAGACTGATGCTGTATGTGGATGTTACTGCCCTCTGTCTCTCCTTGCTGGTTCACAGCCATGCTGATGGACTGCTGGGAGGGTAGCACACAGATGCTGCTGGCAATAGACGTCTGGACAGGTGACCCCAGCTGTGACATCAGAGGAGCTGCCCCTGCGGACTGAAGGACCACTGGCTGATCGGACAGGCCCAGCCCGTGAGGGCCTGCCTTAAACAAGAGACTGCTGATTGGCCCTGTGATCTCAGAGCTGAGGACAGGGGTAGAGAGGGAGACGGATCCTGAAGCCAGAAGGCCAGTACCACTAGGGGGCACTGACACAACATTTAAAACAGACTGACTGGGGTTGAGGCCAGAGACTGAGCAAGGTAGAAGGTGGGTGGAGGAGTCATGACCCAGGATGCCAGGCTGGGCAGGACTAGGTATCCTCTGCTGAAGGAGAGTAGTGGGATCCAAGTACATAACCCCTCCTGATTTTGGTCTCTTGATAATATTGGGGACCTTGCGCTGGGAGTTGGAGAGGGTGCTCAACTCAACTAGGCTGCCAGGTTGGCCAGGAATGCTAGCGGTAATCTGAGGAGATGACAGGTTGATGAGGGTCATGTTAGGGGGGCCAACATCAGACGGGGCCAGAGTGGGTTGACTGCGTGAGCGGGCCAATTTTTTGTTTTTTCTTGGCAAGAGACGAGAAATAGGCCTCTTCTTGCCATGAGCCGAAGCAAGTATAGTTGGGGAAGTAGCGAGAGAGGAGGGGCTGGACACTATGGTAACACTTGGACCCAACTCATGTGGCCGGCCGGCCTCAGAGACCAAAATCTGGGACTGGTCATGAGACTGTGAGGGCAACCCAATGAGAAGCCCTGAGGTGGTGCTTGGAATTCCAGTCTGGAAGCCTGTCTGAGTGGCTCCACGAAATGTATGAATTTGGGAAGAGTGGGGCATAGTTCCCAGGACCTTGCCACCAGCAGGAAATATTGGCTGGGCCGGGGATAAACCAGTGTTCAACCCTGTGGTGAGTGTCATGGAGCCCAACACAGAGCTAGTGTCCATCACTCCTGTGGCACTAATTTTCTGTGTGACTCCGTTGGGGACAGTCTGAAGGACATAGAGGGGCTGGAACTGCTGATTGACTACAATTAGTTTGTCAGGGCCCGGTTTGATGACAGCTGGGCTAGAGACTTGAGGCTGGGATGGTCCTGGGCCAGGGACCGGACCAGGGCTGCCTGCTGCTGAAGCTGATGTGGGGAGGTACTTTTGGCTTTGAAGAGGCAAGGAGGGAGAGCTTGGCAAACCAGGAGTGACAGAATTCCTCGGAACATCCTGAGTGACTGGAGTTTCAACCACTTGGCCAATAGCAGGGCTAGGAATAAACTGCTCAGGAGTCATGTGACCTTCAGTGACTTGTGTATCCCTGTTTCTCAAAGTGGCAGCATCAAGTTGATTCTCTGATGGCGACACACCTGCCCCAGCTCTTTTCTTGTCCCCATTCTTCTCTCCACTGATGGTCTCTGGATCAGATGTCAAGCCCAGCATGGTGCGGTCAGAGGTGTCGGGGATGAGGCTCCCGGAGGTATGGTTCTGACTGGTGCTGACTGAGGGACTGCGGGTGGTCAGGACAGAGAGGTCGGAGGGCAGCTCCAGAGGAAGATAGGGCTCCTCAACTGAAATAGAGCTATTCACGCTACTTTCCACAACCCCTCCACTCTCGGCACTGGGCAGTGGCTGGGAAAAGTCTTCAAACAAAATATCTTTGCGCCGGTTGACATCCACACCGACATAGCCCTCATCCAGCAGCAGCTCGGAGGAGGAAGGCTCAGGCTGCTGGCCCAGGGCCTGCATTGACATGGAAGGTGTGTTCAGGACAAACTCCATGATGTCTGATGGCAAGATGTTACCGCAGTCATCACTGTTGTTGTTATCAGAGTCTGACTTAAGCAGGTCTGTGCTGAGGGACAGCTGGGCTTCCAGAGGATCCTGACTTTGTGGCTGGGACTTGACCCCGCTTCCTATAGCGAGACAATTTTCCTTTTGGTTCTTCCTACCTTCTCGTGTGTTACTGCTTACTGCTCCTGTTGCACCGCCTCTGCTGTCAGCCTCCTTGCTTGATTCGTGAGAGTCCAGTTTCTCGGCGTGCCTCTCCCTAGCCCTTCTCTTAGGAGTGCTCTTCTGTGGGGTGGAGGAGGACGTGGCTGTGGTGGTTGTGGTGCTGGTGGTGCACATGCTTGTGTCGCTCTCTGAGCCATCATCAATTCCATCAAGTTGCCCTATATGCTGCTTGCCCAAAGTCCTGTTGAACAAAGCCACAACAATGTCAGAAAGTAACCAAGATTGAAAATAATGGCAAATGCCAACTGATGCTACACTTAAATATATACTTCGTTCATGATATGTACTTACAAAGCACTCAGCATGTCTTCTTCAGCTTTTCCTTGCGCCCTCTGTTGCTGCTGCTCCTCATCTTTAAGAAAGCGCTGAAGCTGGGAGCCTCGCCCCAAACACTGATCTATGCCTTCTATGGATGGAAGCCCCTCACCGGGGTTAATAATTGTTCGTGTGAAGTTATAGTAATAAGGGTCCTTGACCCTGTGTTTCATGCCGCTGTCCTCATCCTCTCCACTGTCCGCTGATGAAGAGGAGGTGCTCATGTCATCTGCTCCATCCACTTGCCCCTCAGCTGACTTCTTCCGCCCACCGGTCCTCCTCTTAACCACGGCTCCGGATCCATCTCCGCCGCCGTAGAAGGGAAGGTCCTCTTCACCGTATGAGCGAACCCCATAGAAAGGTGTAAGTCCAAAGAACATGTTAGAGCGTGCACGGGCACTGCGTCGAGGGTAGCGTCGCTTTGCTGACCCTGATCCATCGCTGTCCTCCTCATGTTTATCGTCCATACCTCTGTCATGGTCATCTTCTGGACCATCAGCCTCATCCTCAGTGCCTTGAGAAAGGAGGCTGTGATGGTCTCTGTGCTCGCTGCGCGGATGATCTTTGTGCAAATCTTCCTCCTCTGTTGGGGTTTGGGTGTCGGATTCAGAACTGTCACTACTGCTGGCAGAGGGTGAAGAGAAGAGGGCTGAGCGGGCGGAGCGACGGGTCCCCTGGCCAGCAGGAGAGACAGTGGAGGTAATGGTTGTCGGACTGGAAGAGGAAGTACTGCCGACGTTTGCGGTGCCATTAGAGTCAGTCTTAATATCAGTATTTGGAGGGGTTACAGCAGGGGCTTTAACCGGTTTCTTTTTCTCTCTGGAGGACAATGGCAACTGGTTACTTGTTGGTTTGGTGTGAGACTGAGAAGACGTCTTCACGCCTTTCTCTGGTGCTACACCAGCCTGCTGGAACATGTCCACACTGGAACTGGTCATTCTCTCATGACAGGAGAAAATTTCTCTGCCCTTTGAGGATGACCTCTCTCCTCCCTGATTCTCAAGCTTCTCCCCTTGACCCTTCCCATGGGTTTTGGTGCTGCCTCCTTGTGTCTGAGCTTTACTATTGCTGTTGGTGTGAGAAGTGGGGTTTGTAACATGTGTGTTGGAGCTGCCTGTAGCTTTAGTGTTATTGTTGAGAAGAGGGGCTTTGTTGCTGTTGTTACTGTTTTGCAGACTCTTCTCCCGTTCATGGTCTTTGGACAACTCTCTGTTGCCTCTTGTCTTGACTTTGGGGTGTTTGTCTTTGGCAGCAGGGGTTGCAGCTGGGGACACCAGTTGCATGGAGCTTCGTTTGACAAGGTCATCTTCTGCTGGTGCCCTTGACAGCCAAAGAGGCTTCAAGGCTGCTGCAGTGGCTGGACCCGATGAGTAATCGATATTCGATTTACGTGCAGTCATCCTCTGAAATGAAGGCTGTGGGGAGCATGATTTCCCAACAACTGTGTCCTTATGGAGTGACGATGGCATTACATTTCCAGTGCCACTACCACTTTCCTTCCCTGAGTTGGGTTTGTCCTTAGATTGGATAATGCTGGAGAGGGGGGTAGACCGGTGATGAGGCAGTAAACTTAGGTTTGCAGAAACATTCTGGTCTTTGCCTCCGTGCTTTCCTTGCTTATCAGCCTGCTTGCTGCTGCCACCTCTCTGCTGACTTGTTAAAACAGCAGTGCCCACAGGAGGGGAGGACTGGCCTGAGCCTGCAGGGGCCCGTCTGGGGCTCTTACTTTCACCTCCAGCCTGTTTGGACTGACTACTAGGATCGCCATCTTTCCCTGAGCCAGTGTCTTTGATTCTGTCTGTGCTTCTATAACTGGACTCTCTCGAGGGGGGTCTACCCTTGTCAGAGTCTCTGCTAGATGATCTATCTTTCCCTGCTTCTCTGCTGTATTGTCTTTGCTTCACACAGTCCTTTAAATCTCTACTGAGTGGCTTGGCTTTTTCATTGTCCTTACAGCTGGGATCTCTGGAGGAGGATTTGCTCTTGTCAGCCTCTCTATTGCTTGACTCTCTGCTGGCATGTTTCCCCTTCTCAGAGTCTCTGATTACTTGTCTCCCCTTCTCTGAATCTCTTAAAGGGTCTCTCCTGAGAGGTCTTCCCCTCTCTGTTTCTTTCAGACCTGAATCTTTACTCTGTGGTTTCCGCCTTTCTTGCTCTTTGGCTGGTGGTTCTCCCTTCTCAGAGTCTTTTTGTCCAAGGTCTCTGGATGTTCTATTCCTATCGAAGTCCTTGGAGGCTTGGTCTCTACTTGACACTCTTCCCTTGTCAGCGTTTCTCAACCCTTGGTCTCTAGATGACTGAGATCTACTTCTGTCAGCGGTGAACAGTCTCCCTCTGTCGTCGTCCCTCTCGATTGACTCTTTGTTGGGGTGTCTGGCCTTTTCAGGGTCTCTGGCAGGTGAGGGGATCAGGGGAGGAGGTGAGGTAAGGGGTCGTGACAAAATCTGACGAGGTGAGGTTACCCCTCTCTGTTTGTGCAGCTGGACAGGAGAGAGAGAGGGGGAGCTGTGGCGTCTGGAGTCAATATTCCTTATGCCAGGGTTCAAGAGGGAGTCTCCAACTGCCAAGATCTCATGACTTTGGGGCTGAGAGGAACCTCCTAAAAAAGAAAGTACATGTAAATACAAATGTACAGCTTTGAAATCACAGGACTCCTTTCTCAAACCCCACAAATTATGACTACTTAAGACATATCGCAGGTATGTATATTTGTACCTGGAAAAGGGATTGGCCTGGGTCCTGAAGAGCGCTGGCAAGGTGGATAGCTGGGGTGACGGTTCCTGGTGTAAACCCTGAGCTTGGGGGTGTTAGCAGGGGAAAGAGTGTCTGAGCGCCTTGGAGACTCAAATGGATCAGGAAAATCTTGATTTGAGAAAAAAAAAAAAAGAGAAATTGACAAACATGTTGTACTTTCAAATATGGAATACGTGTAGTGTGGTTCCTGCAAACAGAGTGTAGACAGAGTGTCGGTTACCTGCTATAGGAGGAGGGCTGTGTGCTATCGTACGATTCTCTTCAGGAGCCATCGTGCTCTTCAGCTCAGACTCTACCACTGGAGGATGGCAAACAAGTATCCTACAGGTATACACACAGCGTTTTCGAGCATCTAAAGTACTCCAGTACACCCTGGAACACCTGGAAACAAGGAATTCATTCAGTATTACCAAACAGACCTGGCCATGGCAAGCTCCGGTAACAATTAAATCAGATATATACATTAATCACTAACACTGGTTAGAGGACAAGGACACGGTGTAGAATGGAATGGTTGATTTTTAATGTATTCGAAATGATTTATAGTTGAGATCCATGTTTATTTGCTGGACGTCATCTTGTTCCCTATGTATCTTGGAGCATGTCTGCCACCTGCACATCAGCATGGCAGACATGAACACATGAAACATTTCTAAGTCAAAGTGTTGGCGTGCGAGTTCCTGTGTAGATTGTGAACCTGGGATAAAAATGGGGGATTGTAACACCAACAGAGAATATAACAAAATACTAGTACTAATAATATGTGTCAAATTCATCTCAGAATACTTCATTTTGTGTTTAAGATGAATTACAGTCAAAAGACAAGTGTAGTGTTGTTTATGCACCAATTGCTGGCTAGGGAGCAGAATCAGACTCTCAGCACGTGACAGAAACATATAAATGAAGAGACAACAACTTAAAATAGCAAAAAAACTTTAAGAAAGCTGACAAATAAATACTTATACTTACTGGTATCCTACGGGAAAGAGTTTGCGTTCACAATCTGAGAGTTCAGTCAGTACCCCCAAACAGTCGATGGCCATGGAGCCTATTGAACACAGCATGCCTTTAATACCTTTAAATGAGCATTGAGGACATGTGGCAACACATCAAGCACACAGCAAGACAGACTGTCCTCCTCCTCCAGCAGCCACCCTACCGATCATCATGTGGACATTGTCAGGCTCCAGTCCCGCCATCCACTTTCTCCTGAGACTGAGTCCCTCCAGGTCAACCAGGATCCTGCGAGTCACCTCAAAACCTGAGACCACCTGGGGAGAAATGCACAAACTCAAGTAAAATGAGGCAGAAATTCAAATTGCAGCTGAACAACATGGCCGTATGTATGTGTGTGTGTGTGTGTGTATATATATATATATATATATATATATATATATGTATATGTGTGTGTGTGTGTGTGTGTGTGTGTGTGTGTGTGTGTGTGTGTGTGTGTGTGTGTGTGTGTGTGTGTGTGTGACTGATGCCATGTTCTTACCGCTCCCTTGATTAGGTCCCTGTGCTTTGGACAGTAGACTTTCTTGTCCTCCAGGAAGACGCAGTGGCACTGGCGGGCACACATGAAGTGGTAGTTACTGGTGCAAGAGGTCAAGCAGCAACCGACGGTGGCGCCTGGCTTTTGACACGTCTCGCATTGCTGAGTAGAAGCACATGGATGTCAGGTGCATCTCTGACACAAAGACACTTTATACAGAACTGGAAGACTGGTCTTACCAGCTGTCTTCCCCTGAGAACAGCGATGTGTACATTTTTCAGAGAGCCATCATCATCCTCAAACACCTCAGCAGACCAAAGGGCACAGTTCACATGGGTCCACTCATTCTGACCCATGTACAGCAACCTGCCACCCTCCTGAAACACACAGCATCTTATAAATGACACACTCAACCCTGTGTGTTTCACCTGGCTCATCAGATCTGTTACTCACATTTGTGTTCTCGTCTCCATATTTTAGACACAGGGCACATTGCCTGTTATCACTAATGCCTGGAGGAGGAGGAGGAGGAAGCTCTGGGCTGTCTTCACCATCTGAACAGAAAAGAAGTGATGGTGGAACATCAGAAACCTATCAGTGATGAGATGGTCTGCAGCCTGTGTGAGCACATATTTTAAGTTTACCTTACCTGGTAGAAGTGGAGGTGGTGGGGGCAGAGATGGAGGAAGAGGAGGAGGAGAGGCTGGAGAGTCTTGCTCACTGGGGGTCTTAGGCCGAGGAGCTGGGATAATCTTTTTCATGAGGTGGGGGTGCTCAGCACGGGAGAGCTCCTGTCTCTCCTGCCACTGGGCGTAGTTGTGGTCAAGGGAAGGCGGCAGCACAGCGTTGGGAAGGAGACCACTGCTGTGAACGTCAATCCACACGGACAGTTACTGCTGGTGCTCCTACTACCGAGTAGTGTTCTTACATCTAAACAATACTGAGCACAAGTCAAACCTCAGACCAATGAGCCATCAGGTTATGGAGAGCAACACCTCATCAAAACAGTTTCCATCACAGCCTCAAGCTGATGTGGAACAACAACTACAAATGACACCGATGTCCTCATGTAAGATCATGAACTGATCATGAACTGAAAAACCCACGTGTTTGACAGAGGTTACTCTTATTCTGAAGATTGCATGTGTTAGAAATAGTGCTGGCAACATAAAAACATTTTCAACTAATTAATTATAGAATAAAAAAATACTACTACGAGTAAATGCTGTTAACCACCTTTGGTTTTGTATGTCAAGAGCTGTGAATAACCACTAGAGGGAAGCAATGGGCCTCAGTGGCGTCTTGTTGCCGGACAGTAAAGAAGAAGAGGGCGCTCCCACTCATCACGACCAGGCTCAGTGGTGAAACCACGACAGAGGCGAACCTTGTTGTTACTGACAGCACAACTGTGGTCTGAGATGCTCATGCTTGTGATGGTTTGGTTCATCAGTGTCTTTGAACAGAAGAACAGTCTTCTGACAGATGGTAAATAAAAAGATTCTGACTTCTAAAGTTGATCTATTCTTTGTTTCACATATTTACCAAAATGTATTTGAATTGAAATATTTTCAATGCTTATTAGCTTAAATGTTTGGATGGCCAGACAAGGGGGGGGGGGGGCACCCACCCAATAATCAACCCAGGAAGTTTCCAGCTCAAATTCTCCTGGTCAAGGTGCCAGCGAGGTAGGATCAATGGTGCGATGTGTGGTTTATGTTTTCTCATCAAGGCATTTATTGATCCAATAACAGCTCAGAGATCCACTCGATGGATCATTTGTTTCTTGGGCGGAGGTTTGATACACAACACAACAGACCAAACTCACAAGTAAACCACAATCAGACCACAAATATGAATCAAAGAGCCTTCGAGTGAAATGTGACACTGTTCCAGTTCACCTCCCTCGAAGCCTGGAGACAATAAATGATCTGGGAGGGTTAATAGCCAGAACGAGTGAGTGTGTGCGTGTGTGTGTGTGTGTGTGTGTGTGCGTGTGTGTAGTGACACTTTACCATCCATCTACAAAGTAAAGATTCATGTTGCATGACAGGGATACAGAGAAGGACTGAGGAGCCCATCGTGCCTGTAAAGAGCATCCATTATTCAGCGGGATCGTTTTATTCTAAAGCATTGATGTGAGCGTGCTCATCAATATCTGCTCCGCTCCACGAGAACACTCCAGATCAGACCACCACCACGACAACCAAGCCTCTATGGGGGTTTCTTGAGTTTATCCTGAGGAGGTTTGTGGGGAGCTGGAGCCAATCCCAGCAGACACCCTGACACTGCAGCCTGTGCACCACAGTGGTGACCAACATGTCTTCTACACGTCACACCAGAAGGTAAATTCACAGGCCGGGAGGTCTTCCACTCTCCTTGTTTGGGTCAGCGTCGACAAGCAAAGCATCATTTTGGTGTGTGTGTGTGTTTGCATTCATACATGGACAATCTAGAGTCACCCTGATCTACATGTACTCAGTCCACAGGAGCCACGCAGGCACACAAACTGCCAGGTCCAAACCCAGAACCTCCTGGCTGAGGCAGCAGTGCTGCCCCTGCCCCACTGTGCCTCCCAGATAACCATCATCTTCGCATTGTTTTGTGTTGTCTCTGGACCTCTGAAAGGTCTTACTAATGACTCTGAGCTTAGGGTCAAGTCTTAGCCTCTGACATTCACCTTCACTGAAACTAAACGTCACTTGACTCTGACTGAAGCTACAGTCGAAGACCTGGGGAATCCACTTTGTTGGTCTCCTCCCTTTGGTTACTGAGGCCCTTTAAAAGAGTCCCAGTCTTAAGTCCTCGACCTCATGGGCCAGGAAGTGTTTCTCAATGTTGACCATCACACAACTGTCGAATGAACTGGTCTGAGTGACAGAAAGCTAGCAGCAGTTATGGTGGTGGAGGTGGTCTCCCCGTATGGTGATCCACCCGTCTGCCATGGCCGATCTGCCTCTGGAGGGGCCATCATGTGAAACACTCATCTTACCTCCTGGCTAGTATTTTTACTAAGTATCTCAGAGGTTGATGGTACCAGCAGCCCACACATTTTATAAATATTAGCTCACTGCTCTTCAGTTCCCTCCTTCACACAGATGATGGTATAGCTTCTCCTGGAGAAACCACATCTGACTCTTCATGTCAGTAATTACAGAGCGACGGTTCTTCTCCCCACGGTTCAGGCTGGGCTCACATTACATCAGTATGAAACTCCACTGGAGTGCAACACATCCCTCACACAGAGTTTATTAAATAACTTAACTTTGCCTTTTGTTCTTGTGCCTGATTTTCTTACTGTTCAACGAACACAAGTGTGATTCTCAGACCACTCTCTCAAATGATTAGGGCCTGAGCCCGAAGGTACTTCGGGGCAAAGACCCTCTTGAGTTTGCTCGTTACATCATGAGGTTGTGAAAAGAATCCAACAAACAAAAAGATGGCTTCAATAATTACAAGTATGAACAGATGGAAACTTTACACTGAGCACAGTGCAGGGAGTTCAGTCTCCTGCACTGACTCCGGTGTGGCACACACTCACTTGGAAGAAACCTTTTGCCTTTCCCAGAACCTGGACTCTGTTGCTTTGAACCATGGGAAGATTCGGCCCATTTGCTGCAACAGAAATCATTGAAGACAGAAACAAAAAACACGTGTGTCAGTGACTTGACCACATCCTAGTCTATGCTCCAAATACATGATCAATCCATGTCAAAGTTTACGAATCATGTCGAAAAACTTGATGAACAGGCTTGTTTTGGTTTTACCGAAGCTATGAGAACTCAGTTCTACAGTTGATCGGAGTTTCTAACCTGGATGAAGTAAGACTTGACCATACTGTTGGCCTTCCTGCTCTCAGGCTGGCCACAGTCACCGTTGATGGCTGTCTGAATGATTCGTGCAATATCATCACTGAAGTCCAGCTGAAAGAAACACATGTAGACTTTCCTGTACCCTGAGTCCTCAAAGCATCCTCCACTCTCAAACTCTTGACGCTGAACAGCAAATGAACACTGATGGAAACATCTTTAACAGAATAGATGCAGCATCACGGGGGGGGGGGGGACTAACTAACTCTAACTAACTCAAGAGGAAAACTAACTTACCACTGACTTGTAGTGGCCCTGATCCATCTTCTTCTCTACAGACTCCAGGTCTGGAGGCAGGTCGCTAGAGGGTGGGGGGGTGACTTCTGTTAGGACTGGAGGATCCGGACCCTCGGGGGAACGACGGGATGGGAGGCTCTCCTCTGTCTCTGGGTTCAGCTCTGGAGGCTTCACCGCCTGTCACAAGCCCAGAAAGATTCTTTTTCAGTTTAATGGTGAATTTATTTGCTCACTTAGTTTGAGCTTCTACATGAATCCTTCTGACTGGGTCATCTGGATGCTTTCATCAGTGGAGCAGCACCATAATAATGCCACTCTTGAAAGGATAATGGAGATCAAATGAAAGAATGAATATATAACCATCCTGTCTATGAAACACCGATGAAGAACCTCAGCGTCTCATACTCAAACTGCTGTGTGGCAGCACGTCTGATTGGAGGAAACAAACAGAAACAATCCTCAAGGGCTGTGACAGAAGAATCCTCGCACCTGTCTGTAGCGTAACAAGTGCGTGGATGTGCGTGAGTTGAGCAGTGCAGTGAGGACATGGCGGATGCAGCCCTGGAGCTGCCTCTCCAGTGCTGTTCGCCACTCAGCTGGTTGCCGTTCAGTGCATTTGGTACATGTGTAGGCAACGCTCTCCGCCAGCTTGGACAGCAGCTCGTACATTTCATCTGAGGGACAGTGAGAGATGACGGGTCAAGATACGGCACGTAATAAAATTTCAGACCATTTTGAAAACTCATCAACATGACAACCTTCTCATTACAGGCACTTGCTGCACAGACACTGACAGGACAAATGATGAGCTAAACCCTAAATCAAGGGCCCTACTTGGAGCAGATCTGTACTTCACTATTCTTCCACCTTTCTGAGCTTCTCTCACCTGTCAGATTCTCACATTTGGCATGAACCCAATGCTTGCAACGGCCACACTGCATCATCTTGCTGTCGTAGTCTTCATCATCGCCACAGTTCTTGTCACAAAGTGGACAAAGGTTCCCTGTGATAGAAGATGACAGCATGTTAGCACTTATAAGCTTTCTAGATTCAAATATTTCTCTTTAATAGTTGGCACTTTTCTCTGAGTCTCCTAAACACAGGTTTTAGTCTATCAAGTCTCTCCTTTGAATACACATTGTTTTACTGGCTACTCACCTTTAGCAAAGAGTTTGGCACAGTCATGACACATGGAGAAGTCATGTGACCACTGGGCGTCCCAGGACTTCCCAGGTTTAGTGGCTCCACAACTCTTGCAGCGCACACACTTGGTGCAAATCTGAAAACAAAAACCACACCAACAAGCTGGTGACTACACGAGTGAAACTTGCAAGCAGGTGTGTAAAGAACATGAATGGTGTAAGAGTGACGCTGTGAGAGGAGTCAAATGTTTCCACCGCCACCGAGAAGCCAGTCGATAGATTTCACACTGTTGTGAGAAGCTGGATAAATGTGTGAACAAAAGGAGAGGCTAAAGAAGAATGTGTGAGCGCAAC
Source organism: Aulostomus chinensis (assembly GCF_037954235.1). Classification (NCBI taxonomy): domain Eukaryota; kingdom Metazoa; phylum Chordata; class Actinopteri; order Syngnathiformes; family Aulostomidae; genus Aulostomus; species Aulostomus chinensis. Next base: position 757,855 of record NC_141329.1, read on the forward strand.
GCAAAGGTCTGTGACAGTTCAGTGGACATGGTGGTGAGAAGCTGGTGAGGGTCTCTGAGAAAGCATGGAGAGCATTCATACCCAGAGTCTCTTCTTTTTGGTGGGTCTTGTAGGGTGGTTGGGACCCAGGCACTCCGGGTGATAGCTGTTACGGCACTTATCACACTCTAGCAGCTGCTGCTGCAACCAGAGATCAGAAGTAGGATGACATCACTTAAATATCAAACAGCATCCGTCAGTCCCAGCAAACCACAGCGCAAGTTAGCAACAAATGCCATCTAGTTAACATGACCAGCTGCAACCCAATGACTTCGCTGTAACATTACAGTGGATTGGTAACCTCAGTTCTCCCTGCAGCGTTCGGTCAGGCACAACTATGATGGACGGACATATTTTTCTGTGGCATGACAACAGCTTTTTTTTCTAACAGTAGAATGGAGCCAGAGCCTTCAGCTATCAGTCTCTCCTCCTTTCTATCTCTTTATCTCTGTCCCTCTCTTTCCTTCTGTCTCTCTGTCTTCCTCCATTCTCTGTCTTTGTCTCTGTCCATCAGTCTCTCCTCCTTTCTATCTCTTTATCTCTGTCCCTCTCTTTCCTTCTGTCTCTCTGTCTTCCTCCATTCTCTGTCTTTGTCTCTGTCCATCAGTCTCTCCTCCTTTCTATCTCTTTATCTCTGTCCCTCTCTTTCCTTCTGTCTCTCTGTCTTCCTCCATTCTCTGTCTTTGTCTCTGTCCATCAGTCTCTCCTCCTTTCCATCTCTTTATCTCTGTCCCTCTCTTTCCTTCTGTCTCTCTGTCTTCCTCCATTCTGTCTTTGTCTCTGTCCATCAGTCTCTCCTCCTTTCTCTCCCTCTTTATCTCTGTCCCCCTCTTTCCTTCTGTCTCTCTGTCTTCCTCCATTCTCTGTCTTTGTCTCTGTCCATCAGTCTCTCCTCCTTTCTCTCCCTCTTTATCTCTGTCCCTCTCTTACCTTCTGTCTCTCTGTCTTCCTCCATTCTCTGTCTTTGTCTCTGTCCATCAGTCTCTCCTCCTTTCTCTCTCTTTATCTCTGTCCCTCTCTTTCCTTCTGTCTGTCTGTCTTCCTCCATTCTCTGTCTTTGTCTCTGTCCATCAGTCTCTCCTCCTTTCTCTCCCTCTTTATCTCTGTCCCTCTCTTTCCTTCTGTCTGTCTGTCTTCCTCCATTCTCTGTCTTTGTCTCTGTCCATCAGTCTCTCCTCCTGTCTCTCCCTCTCTTTCCTTCTGTCTGTCTGTCTTCCTCCATTCTCTGTCTTTGTCTCTGTCCATCAGTCTCTCCTCCTTTCTCTCCCTCTTTATCTCTGTCCCTCTCTTTCCTTCTGTCTCTCTGTCTTCCTCCATTCTCTGTCTTTGTCTCTGTCCATCAGTCTCTCCTCCTTTCTCTCCCTCTTTATCTCTGTCCCTCTCTTTCCTTCTGTCTCTCTGTCTTCCTCCATTCTCTGTCTTTGTCTCTGTCCATCAGTCTCTCCTCCTTTCTCTCTCTTTATCTCTGTCCCTCTCTTTCCTTCTGTCTCTCTGTCTTCCTCCATTCTCTGTCTTTGTCTCTGTCCATCAGTCTCTCCTCCTTTCTCTCCCTCTTTATCTCTGTCCCTCTCTTTCCTTCTGTCTCTCTGTCTTCCTCCATTCTTTCTTTGTCTCTGTCCATCAGTCTCTCCTCCTTTCTCTCTCTTTATCTCTGTCCCTCTCTTTCCTTCTGTCTCTCTGTCTTCCTCCATTCTCTATCTTTGTCTCTGTCCATCAGTCTCTCCTCCTTTCTCTCCCTCTTTATCTCTGTCCCTCTCTTTCCTTCTGTCTCTCTGTCCTCCTCCATTCTCTGTCTTTGTCTCTGTCCATCAGTCTCTCCTCCTTTCTCTCCCTCTTTATCTGTCCCTCTCTTTCCTTCTGTCTCTCTGTCTTCCTCCATTCTCTGTCTTTGTCTCTGTCCATCAGTCTCTCCTCCTGTCTCTCCCTCTCTTTCCTTGTGTCTGTCTGTCTTCCTCCATTCTCTGTCTTTGTCTCTGTCCATCAGTCTCTCCTCCTTTCTCTCCCTCTTTATCTCTGTCCCTCTCTTTCCTTCTGTCTCTCTGTCTTCCTCCATTCTCTGTCTTTGTCTCTGTCCATCAGTCTCTCCTCCTTTCTCTCCCTCTTTATCTCTGTCCCTCTCTTTCCTTCTGTCTCTCTGTCTTCCTCCATTCTCTGTCTTTGTCTCTGTCCATCAGTCTCTCCTCCTTTCTCTCTCTTTATCTCTGTCCCTCTCTTTCCTTCTGTCTCTCTGTCTTCCTCCATTCTCTGTCTTTGTCTCTGTCCATCAGTCTCTCCTCCTTTTTCTCTCTTTATCTCTGTCCCTCTCTTTCCTTCTGTCTCTCTGTCTTCCTCCATTCTCTCTTTGTCTCTGTCCATCAGTCTCTCCTCCTTTCTCTCTCTTTATCTCTGTCCCTCTCTTTCCTTCTGTCTCTCTGTCTTCCTCCATTCTCTGTCTTTGTCTCTGTCCATCAGTCTCTCCTCCTTTCTCTCCCTCTTTATCTCTGTCCCTCTCTTTCCTTCTGTCTCTCTGTCTTCCTCCATTCTCTGTCTTTGTCTCTGTCCATCAGTCTCTCCTCCTTTCTCTCCCTCTTTATCTCTGTCCCTCTCTCTCCTTCTGTCTCTCTGTCCTCCTCCATTCTCTGTCTTTGTCTCTGTCCATCAGTCTCTCCTCCTTTCTCTCTCTCTTTATCTCTGTCCCTCTCTTTCCTTCTGTCTCTCTGTCTTCCTCCATTCTCTGTCTTTGTCTCTGTCCATCAGTCTCTCCTCCTTTCTCTCCCTCTTTATCTCTGTCCCTCTCTTTCCTTCTGTCTCTCTGTCTTCCTCCATTCTCTGTCTTTGTCTCTGTCCTGCTCTCCTGCTCTCTCTCCGTCCCCACTGATCCTGGATCTGCTCCACCTTCCTGCTGGTAAAGGAAGGTTCTGGTGGCTGCTGTTGCAGGATGTGCTGCTGATGGAGAATTGTTGGGTGGAGGTTCATTGAAGGAGGGAGGTGCTGGACCTGCTCTACTTGGACAGTCAGGACAGAACTTTGGTTGGGGTTTGGTGACACACTGATGAACCTGACCTGACTTTTCCACCACTGCAGAGCCAACCTGCCCTACACAACTCCTACAAATGCATTCACAGACAAGTTAACAACTGTTTCATGAGACTTACTGTCAAGCAGAGAAAAACTCAATGTTTAAAGGTGCTTTAGGTGGAATCTTTATAATCGTATAGCTCCAATATGTCTATGAGTTGCTTCACCTGCAGCTGGGAGTTCAGCCTCCAGGCCACCGCAGCGATGAGGTCAGAGGGAAGTCAATCAAAGTCATAAATGACTCCTTCCTTCAAAGTATTTGACTGCCTTTCATGAAAACTATCATAATGAAGTAAACAATGCTCCTACTGTCTACAGTATCTAAGTGATTTGAATTAACTGATAACATCCAAGTAGGAGTCCAAACAGTGGACAAAATTCTTTCTACTGACTTCACTGTCACCCTGAACAAGAGAGGCACTGACTGATTGGCCGGCAACTGGAGTCTGGTCTCCAGTCGGGGGCAGTTCAGCTGAAAAATGGCAGCTAACCAGGCTCTGTGCATCAGTTTGGTTCTGGTCTAATTTATGGGCACAGATAGTACAGTGGCACAGTGTAGAAGACACACGTGTTGCAAATAGCGGGCTTTGTAAAGCCAAAAGAAACAACCACAAAATGTGTCCTTTCTTCGCTGAAGAAAAGTTTCAAACATGATTTTTAACACATTCAGTTGGACTTTGTGGCTTAGAAAGACAATGGGGAGAACAGGTGCAACTCTAGCCACGCTGACATGCAGACTTTTCTTCATTCCGATTGAAGAGTTCGGGTCTACTGTTTACATGTGATGGGATCATTCCGATCTGGTGTTTACATGTGCCACTTCCTTTAATCGGAACCGCCGTTTTACGGCTGTGTGTCACGTGCAGAGCGACGTAAACATCACGTGACTGATCAATGACGGAGGTCCATCGTGTGATCAGCACAGTCGTTGCAATTGTGTTGACACATTCATTTAGTTACACATTTATAAGTTGGTGGGATCATATCCACTTTTGTTGTTGTGCTGTTTAGCCTTGTAGTGGCCGGTCTTCAGAGTTTTCCAGCAGTTTCTAATTTGTTCGACGCTTTGGTCGATGCCGGCTTCGTTGAGTTTTTCGTGGACTTTCTGAACAGATCAGAATTTCTTGTTTTCCTGCCGCCTCAGCGTGCGATAATGTTCAGGTCTTTGAGAGTTTGTATTAAAAATAAACTCTCCGCCACAGACCAGTTCTGCGTGCACTGCCGCTTGGAAGCCACCATTTTTATCAAGTGAGGAAACGTCACTGCGCATTTACGTCAAGACGGAGCATGAAAGAACCCAGCCTGACAGCATTCCAATGTTTCACCGTTTACATGATAAGATCTGACATCTGATCGGTTTGGGAAAAGGAATATTCTTCCCCTGTGAAACCGAATGAAATTCCATTCGGTTTAGGCCTCTTTATTCGGATTGAGGTGTTTATATGGAACATTTTTATTCGGTTTGGGCTTCTAATCCGATTCCAATTGGAATATTAGGCTCCATGTAAACCCAGCTTCTGTCCAGCCAAAGATGATCAGACTTACTTTAGTTTTCTGGTGCTGACGCCCACATGCCTGGCAGAATCGGCACCGTCGACAACACCAGTTCTCCAACTGCTCCTGGAGAGGACGTTCAGATTCCCCCAGGCAGAAGAGATGGAACGGTTCACAGCATACCTGGCAGAAGACAAACTACAGAGGCAGAGGAGCAACAGGCTTTAGTTGAGTGTACCAACTACACTGTTGTCGATTCCCAACACTACTTTGGTTCATGAATAGGAGCCTGGGCCCATTATCAACCTACTTTCTAGAAATAAATAACACTGTATTATTTTCTATTAAGAGGAAAAAGCACATATTAATAGAAGAGAACAAGAACAAAAGGAACTTTATCAAAAATGGCATTGTGTTTTTTGTTTTGTTTTTTTACCTCAACATTTCCACTGCTTGCACATAGGAAGCAGAGCACCCTGGGTGTGACAGGCACCGAGGTGAGCAGGCTAAGGCCACCGGCCTCCCACACCTTCTCAATGTCATGGTCCCTCTTGAAATCCACTCTGATACGATGCACTCCGTCGCAGGGTGCTCGGGACTTCGTCTGGCCCCTAGTCGAGGGAGTGCTCAGCCAGTTTAAAGTACAGCTGCCGGGGGGTTTAGTGGTCAGCGTCTTCTCATGTTTATCAGAAAAAGAGGAAAAGGCAAGGTGAGTATTGGAAATGATAGGTTGTCCACACAGTGAGCATCACACATTATGGGTTTCCTCGGACACAGTCTAGAAAACAAAAAGACAGTGAACAGGAAAACAAACAAAGCAAAGAATAAGCTTTAGGATCTTTTATCCAAGTGGATAATAATTAACATAATTTACAAAATGAACTTAATATATCAGAACCGGACACCACGTCCCCTCTTTTGTACAGTGAAGAACAGCACAACGTCTTACCTTGTCTTTTGGTTTCTGTTTAGGAGATGGAGGGACAGAGCGGGAAGTTGGCTTTTTCATCTGCTTTGAATCAACTGGAATAAGATAAAGCAAAAATAAAGAGTAATGTTTTTATTGTTTATATATCAATGACAATGCACAAAAAAAGTGTGAAAAGATTCTGACCTGCGTCTGATGTTGTTGTCATGGAGCTCTGCTGATGCGATGAGTGCTGAAGGGGCTTCTTCTTGGGCTCGCTCAGGGGAATTTTGGAGGAGGCGTCTTTTTTCGATGGCGCCTGACTGATTAGTGGCCGTTGCTGCTGCTGGGAGATTTGATGAGACTGAGCCAACGGAGAAGGGGAATTCTGGGCTGAGGACGAGGAAGATGAAGAGGAGGATGAAGAAGAAGATGAAGTAGATGAGGAGGGGGATGAAGAAGATGAAGTTGGTGCAGGCTGCTGCGGTTTGTGGGCCTTCTTATTAGAGACACTGCTCGAGACAGAGAGCTGTTTTGGGTCGGGGGTCGGGGCTGGAGGTGGAGTCTGGGCTGTGACTGTGCTGGCTGTCTGGGGGGCTTCAGCTGAGGGGGGGGAAGATGACAGTGATGGAGATGATTGCTTTGACGATGGCTGGTGCCTCGACTTCTCCTCTCCTGGTTTCAGAGGAGGAGTTTCGCTCTTTTTGCGGGGAGGTTCGTCCTTCAGTGGTGCCGTAGTGAGTTTGGGGCCAGACTCCTGGTTCTGTCCTTTTACTGGATTGAGACCCTCCTTCTTCTCAGACAATTTGTTCTTCTTCTTGTCCTTCTTGCCTTTGCCTTGCTTCTGAAGAAACATCTTTGACGGCATCCACTGCAAGTTCTGACACTTCCTCATCCTGTGGACAACGGCACAAAATTAACCCTTCAATATTCAGTCAAAACCAGTGAGTTACATAACGTTGTATGAAGTCAAGACTGAATGGAAGGTAGCGATCTCTTGGGACAACCATTTGATCAACAGACTTACTTGCAGCACTGCTTTTTGATGTTCCGTCCTCCAAATTTGGGCTTGTCGAGACAGTTGGTACAGACACCACAGTCTTCTGGAACCTGGCAGCCGGAGCACTGGCCACAGCGTCGGGACCGACGGCCCTTCTTGGGGGGAGCTTCTTGAACAGCCTTTTGTCGTGTCTCCCGTGGCTTTATGGGAGGGGACTGAGGCTCTGCCTCCTCTGATCCTGCTACTGATGACTTGTCTGTAAGGAGAACATTCTTGTCTTATGCCTGGTCACAAAACAAATATCCTTTGCACATCTTGTATTGACAAATGCTGAACTAAATGATAAAAAGATATGATGAATTAATAACTCATCATCAAACATTAACCAGAGATTCCCCCCCACTACTCACCATCATTCCCCATGGAAGATAGGATCTTCTCTCTCTCCTCCCAGGGCAAGGCACTAAGTGTGGGCATGTCGTCGGGGAACACTGCCCGATTTCGGCCGAGAGCCACAGCTGCACGACGACATACATGCTTGATGCGTGGACCGCGGACTGAGGCCTCTGATGAGTCACTCTCTTGACCCTGCTCACGTGCACACATTTCCACAAGTAACACAGATTGTTAAAAACCAAGCTTGATGATAATACCAAGTGCAGGCATAAGAGCTGCTGTTTTAGGACATTCTTGGAATGAATATGAAATTGGTGGCAGAGGAGAAGGAACAGGTGCTGGTTGTTTGTGTATCGTGCTTGATAGAGACAACTATGTGTGCAATGCCCATCTATACCTCACGAAGCTGGGACCAATCTGAACTATAGAAGAAACTGTGCTGTTCAAAGGGTTACTTTCAAAATCACAGGCGGAGCTGCGTTCTGCATAATGTATGAGGCCTGCAGAATTCCCCTTAAGCAACACCCTCAGTGGGACTTTCCTGTTATCAAGTTTCAGTTTAAGTACAAGTGCAGATTTCTATTTATAGACAATATTCATAGCATCATGCCAAAATCACTTGCTTGTGGTTAAATGATGAGAATGAGAGAAACAGAAACTTATTGTTCGATGAAGGCAAGACATTAACAGGAAAACTGACCTGGATCTTGGTCTGGTCTGCATGCTTTAGCTTACTCTTCTTGATCTCGAAGAGCTGAGCTTTGGCCTTCTTCAGCAGTCCAACTACCCGCTTGTCAGTCACAGGTTGTTTCTCTGCTTGTGCCAGCATTGATCCTAGAGAGGAGACAGGAAGCTGTCTGCCTGGTTGCCCTGGAAGGGTTGTTGTCTGCTGGGTAGGAGCACTTTGTTTTTCTTTGTCCTTCTCTCCATCCTCCATCTCTGCTCCCTTCTCAGAGGGTCTGCCTTTCTTCGGTAGACGTCCTTTAGCAATGGAAATGGGAAAAGTGGAATGGAGACCACATAGCTCTGAGGATGCAGTGTCTGAAACCATGTCTACTGATACTGATTTTTTTCTTCCAGGAGGTTTTTTTGGAGCAAGAGATAAAGGAGCATCTTCAGAGTCTCTCCCATCCACTGTAAAATGGCTGGAAGGTGCATTGGGGGAGCCATCCGGGGTAGAAACCTTACTTCTTTTCTCAAAATCCTTCCTCCCTTCCCTCTTATTCTCTTTCTCTCTGTTTTTCTCACAATCCCTTTCTTTTTCCTTCGGAGAAGGTTCCTGGGAAGCTGACATGCTTTTATCTTTACTTCCTTTTCCAGCTCCTCGCCCTGTGTCCTGGGCACTGGAAGGAAAGACAGGAAAAAGTGGCGAAGAGGAAGATGATGCCGTTGACAAGGGAGGTGGGTTTACAGCAGCCCCTCTCCTGTTGTCAGGTACGCCTTGTGAGGTCAGACCCATAGACACTGTGGAGAAGGTGCTGAAAGGAGCAGGAGTTAAGGCACTGGTAGCTAGTGGACTTGTAGAGACACCCGGCAAAGAACTGGGGTTACTACTGGAGACAGAGCCAGTCAGCACAGACATCTCAGAAGACCCCTTCCCCACAGAGATTTGTCCCCCTATTTGGCTGCTGCGCCTTGTCATTGAATGGGAAGGAGACCGCGGTTGGCCACGTAGTGTCCTCGAGACCAGTCGTCTCCGGCGCCGGGATGTTCTGCTGGAACTAGTGGATGTCTGGTGTGGGGAGAGAGACCCAGGACTGCTCCCAGAGGATGAGTGCAAAATAACAGACTCAAATATCCGAGAGTGGGCCTCGCTGGGCGTGAAGCGCGGTGCACGGAGCAATGGGCTACGCTTTTGGAGTGGTGCATCAAAGCGGGATGATGAGGGGTGTTGGTGGTGGGTGTGGGAGTGAAGAGGGGCAAACAAACGATTCCCCGTCCCTGCTCCGCTGCCTTGTGCAGGGAATGTAACTGGGGCAGCTCCCCCTGCTGCACTGACACCTTGGGGCAACAACCCTACGTCTTCAGCTGTGAGAGGGGGAGGACGGAAATTATCAAACACAGGCTTGCGGATGAGGCCCTCCTTGGCATATTTGGCAGAAGAGAAATACTGCTGCTCAGGGTGGGACAGGGACTTCCAGCGGAACGTGGGCTCTCTCAAAATCGAACGGCTTCGTTTGTCTGACAGGCTGGATAGCACTGATGGCCCAGACATGAATGGAGGGAGGGGGTGAGACATCCAAGGTGACTGGGGGTGGTGCTCACTGATAGTAGTTGCATTGGAGGAAGCTGACTGGGGAGGCTGTGGAGGGGTGAGGAGGGGGGGAGGGGGAGGGGAAGAAGAGGAGGAGACTGTAGATGAAACTTGTTGGGAATTTACAAGTGTGGAGGAGGGCATCAGCACTCCTGTGGGGGGGCTGATGATGGGCTTTTTGGCCCCGGTGGTGAGTGTCTCTCTCACGCCCTGACTTCCTCGTCTCACCCCCTGCCCTCTCCGGCCACGCCGACTCCTCTCAGACACCACATGCTCTGGCTCTGAGGGAGGGGTGGGAGGTCGTGAGCTGTGTGACAGGTTGGTCTCTCTCTCTCCTTGTGAGGAGGGAGAGTGATCCTCTGGCTCCGACAAAGCTTGTGTAGCCTCAGAAGCCTGGGAGTCGCAAGAGGAGTCATCCAAGCTGGGGCTGCTGGACCTGGAAGACTCTGCAGAGGAAAGCTGGGAGGAATGCTGGGACACAGCACTCGAGCCACAGGAAGCTGCACTACTGCTAAATCGGCCATTAGTGGCGTTGTTGGTATTGCTGTTGAGCAGACTGGCAGCTGTTGATGGAACACTAGAGATGGGGGCAGGAGGTGGCGGAGGGGGGAGGGCATCATTGGGAATAGTTGTACCTGCACTGGTAACTGCAGGTGTAGTGACCAACACAGGAGAGGGGGAGGGAGAGGGGGAGGTGGGTGGGGCACATGTGGAGACAGATGAGGTCATTGTTTCTAACCTTGCCATCTTTAAATGGGGCGGCGGAGGTCCAAAGCTGCCCTCATCTTCAATGAAGCGCTTGGGTGTCTTGATGATGCGAAGGGACACCGTGCTTACCACAGGCATGATGAACTGCCGGATGTTTTTCAGTTGGGTCTTCCTGATGCCACCCTCTATGGCCCCTGCCCCTGTACCCCCAATTGCTACAGCTTCCTTCTCCAATCGCTTCTGTGCTCCTTTTTTAGCACGCTGCAGCAGCTGCTTAGCGATGGTTGCATCAGTGCGTTTAGAGGAGGGGACAATCCTGACAGGCTTTCTATGGCGAGGGCTTTTTCTGAGCCCCACTGCCCTCCCAGGCTTAGAGGGAGACATTGAGGCAGGAGGAATGGCTGAGTCCTGGTCCTCAGCATGATCCACATTCCTCATCATGGGCTGCTGGGGAGTGTGTGATTCCATACCTGCTCTGTCCCCACCTCTCACCTTAAACCCCTTATGTTTCCCCTCCCCACATTCCGTGGAGGTAGACAGCTGTGCAGCAGCAGCTGCTGCTGCCTCAGCTTTGAGGCGCTCTGCCGAGGGCGGCCGTCCACGTCTGCGCCGGGGCACACCAGGTAAAGTCTTGAGCCGTGACTTGAGGGGGGCAAATGTAGTTGCTCTCTTCAGGTTGGTACCTTTGGATTCGCCCCGCCCACCTTTGGGAAGCTTGGCATCAGTGTCATGTGGCTGAGCAGAGCTCAGTGGCATTCTTTTGGTGCCCTTTCTCTCCTTGTCCTCCTCTGCGTCAATGCCCAGCTCAGACCCAGCCTGCCTGCTGTCCTCCCCTGCCGCATGACTGCTGGTACCCCAAGCTTTCTTGGAACTTGAGGATGGCGGGCGGCCTCTTCTCTTTTCCCCAGTGCCAGGTGGCCTCCCAGGCAGCCTTTTCACCTTCTCAGCTGGCCGTTCAGGGCCTTCAGGTTTTGTTTGTGCTGGGGACAGAAGGGAGGAGGAAGAAGGTAGACTTGCAGCAGCTTTATGGGCAGTCAGGGCCCGTGGTGGACGGCCTCTTGGCTTCTTTTCAGGTACAGGTGGGCCAGCTGAAAAAAACCAGAGGACATCATTTTGGCATGCAGCTTGAAACGTAGCCACACATTCAAGAAATATCCAGAACTACCGACCTGCTGATGATAATGACTTTTTCAGAATCTACAACAGTTGGTGTCTAAACATTCCTTTCTATGGCAAACAACAATCATATGTGAGAAGTCTATATTCTAATGATTTTGGGTTATAATGTTAATGACAGAAATAAGGTGGGAAGTACCTGCAGAGGTTGTTGAAGGACTCTGTATTCTTTTCTGCTCAGTGCCTGTTCCAAATCCTCCAAATACTTCTTCCTACAAAAACAGAGTGAAAGCAGGTCAGTCTTTGTGACACTGCAGTTGAAGCAATGGTTGGGTTTCAAGTAAAATTCCAGCTTCCATCACAGCACATGTTTATCTGTTGGCTTGGATGTGTAACCCTTGAGTCATTTTTGAAGTCTCTCACATGAACACCAAAATTATCACGAGATCATTTATTTAATTTGAGGGTTACCTTTGTGCTAACAGGATAAGCGGAAGAAAATGGATGGATGGATGGATGATACCTTTGTGCTTTGTAACGATGGACTCAGAAACAAGACATTTGAGAACATCACCTTGGGTTTCAGAGGGGCAGCAATTATAATTTACAGCCAAAGAATTATTCCTGAATATAATAATTAGAATAGTGAATGGGAGTTTGCCACTTGCTACTCAATTTCACTTTAGCTTATTGGCTTCAATAGAGTTTAGGATGACATGCCTGCTATTTGAGTAGACACAAAACAAAAAAGACAGTTTGAATTGTAAACATCCCAATTTCAATTGGTGACTAACACATAGGAATGCTTTCCAGCTCCCTCAGGAAACATAAATGCTCAAGTGGTTGGTCATACGGATGCAGCTACACAGACAGCCGGACCGAAGCTCAGGCTCAGGACTATATCCTCAACCATGGCTAAATTTCATCTGTCTGAGCCGCACTTTTACACAGCCTGCTGAGGTGGGACAACTTCATCACTATCACACCTCGCTGCTGTGTTCTGTGTTGAACAGACCAGGAGGGACTGAGGGCTGCTGTGCCCTGTTCTTGAGCAGGTAGCTGCAGCAGTCGCTGTCCTGTCTCAGAGTACAGACACGCCAGCACAGTGGACGGCTCTACAATAAACACTGACGACGTCGTCGCACCTCCAGCCCGCCATCAGCCAGAGGGCTGGGAGCTTTTGGATGCCAAGGCAGAGTCTGATCATATGTTTTAAGGACACGCCGTCATGGAAGGAGAAATGACTCCTGTTTTACACAGGTGACTATCACATAACCCTCTTCAACCTTTCACCTTCAACCCTGGATACGAGACGTGGGAAGCAAGCAGAGTGACACGCCAAAGAAAGCCAAAGTTAGGGATCATGTTAAGGTCTACGCATGAATGTAATCTTACCATTCAATCTAATTATGATGGTCTGTGAGCCGCTTAGTCAGTCAATGTGTGTTTCTGAAACACTTCCACATGGGTGTTTGCTGAACACACCAGCTGATTGATCACCAGTGACCCAGCAATTAATCAGAACAAGTTTTCCCCATTATGCTGAAGAAGATGACCAAAAATGCTACCGACAAAAAACCACTACGTAATATAAGCAACAGACATGTTAATTATTCAAAAGGTAAACCAACTAGACTCACTCAGGTGATTGAGTGGTTAGAGCGCATGTCACATACACAGCTAACCCTGGTTCGAATCTCGGCCAAGGTCCTTTGCCGCATGTCACACCCCCCTCTCTGTCCCTTGTTTCCTGTCTGTCTACTGGTCAATAAAGGGATCTATGCCAAAAATATTCTTTAAAAAAAGAAAGTAAAACAGTACATGACAAGTATGTCAACTACTGTTCTTTTAAAAAGGGCAATTTTTTTTTTACCTAAATTGTTTAATGGAATAATCTGTAGAATACTTGATGACAAGAATAACTGGGCCATTGAAGCCTTAACCTGAACGTTCTCGACATTTCAAAATGAATCCAATGTATATCAATCGAATCTGAACAATACGTTACACATTTACAAAGATGCAATTTCTGAAGTTGAAAAATTTCAGGGCGGCCCGGTGGAGCAGTGGTCCTCCCCGTGGCCCCCCAGCAAGAAGGTTGTGGGTGGAGCCCCGGCTGCAGCACGGGGTCTTTCTGGGTGAGTCTCCATGTTCTCCCTGTTCCTGCTGGGTTCTCTCTGGTACTCCAGCTTCCTCCACAGTCCAAAGACATCAAGAGGGACCAGGTTAATCCAGACTCTAAATTGACCGTAGGCGTGGCTGGGAGAGCCAATGGTTGTCTGTCTCTATGTGTTGGCCCTGCCATGGACTGGTGACCTGTCCAGGGGGAAGGCTGCTGGGATAGGCTCCACCCCCACCACCCTCAACAGGAGGAGAGGGGGAAGATGGAGAGAGGGAGGGATGATGGATGAAAAATTTCATGTTCAATTTGTGAAACATTTGGATATCAAACTGATTTGTGTTTTGGAAGCTAATATAAACAAGATGGCGGTCTGTGTTTATTTTTTCTGAGAATAATTCCTGGGAAAACGTAATGAAAAGTATGCAAAGATGATCCATCCATCTAGAGTTGTGCACCAGAGACCTCGCTGGAGGATGATTACCATCCTAACCTCCGCTGGGAGCCACTACTTCTCGCAATCAAGGTGTATGTGTTCAAGAGTGGAGGTGAGAATGGCATCTCATCATGTTTATTTATAGCAGTGCGCGGGAATGCAGTTGAGGTCTTGTTGGCCCAGTTTGCAGAGCAGCTGCTATCCAAGTGTAGTCCACACAAATGCGAGCACATGACTACATGCTAACCACAAGCTAACAGCAAACCCTCCTCACAACAAATACATGCGTGTGCCTGACACATGCATGCTATGAAACCTCATTCACAAACATAAAATGTATCAATGTGAACAAAACTGTTTCATCAGCTGTACATATAAAAAAGCAAACAGATGGTGGCAGGCAATCCTAACGTGAGCATCTTTTCCCTGTCGTGGTTCTGCCTCCACAATCAGTCACTAAGTATCCCTCCTCTTCCTCCCTGCTCATTAATTCCAGCCTCAGGAGCAAGCTGCTACTCCTGGTAGGTGTTGTAGCAGAGCTTAGGGGGGCGCGGTACCAATGGACAGAGCTGACTGGCTGTGATGGTGAGAGCGGCGCTCAATGACATCACAACACTAATCTGGATGCAAGTGCGCAGAGTGGACTGCATGGGTTCATCTCAACAAACATCCATGTACACCCTCACGCTGTCAGACGCACAAACACCTCACACATGCGTACATCTTGACTGTAACTAAAACGCACACACACCCTGTGCATGAAGAGCAACGCTCGATGTAAACAAGCAAAACATGGCAGTGAGTATGCGGGGGAGGGGAGCACAGGCAGAGCAAGCAAGCATGAGTAAGGAGGGGAGGAGGGAGAGGAGGAAAGAAAGGGAGGAGGAAGCAGCATCTTGACCACATGTACCATCAACAGAGTGTGGACTCATCTCCTGGGAGCGTTGAGGATGAAAGGGGTTTGGGGTTCCAACATGCTCATGAAGACGCTTGCCAAATCCAACCTGAACAGGCTTCCCACATGCAACACAGCTCCCCTTTCCTCCCCCTTATTCCTCCTCTCTGCCATGCTCCCAAACACATATTCAGTCACTCAATCATCGCTTGCTTCCCGCCCACTGGATGCTGAACCCAGAACAGCAGCGTGTGAAACACAAGGCTCCACACGAGCTGGAGAGCAGGCCAGGAACAGGGAGGTGAAGTAAACAAAGACTGTAGTAGAAGAGAGGTCCGGCTCATGGACTGGTTTGCCTCCTAACATGCAGGCACAGACGCCATATCCTGCTTCATCTCATGAGCACAAGGATATTTCGGTACAAAACTGTTCAAGTTCTTAATTTCTGCGGGCTTTTACTTTCGCCACCAGAAGCCTAGCACTGTGACTTCCTGCTGATTTATCACGTCGCATCTACCTGATCAGAGTAGAGGTGAGAAAAGGAGACCAAAGTGATTCATTGTGGAAGGAGGGGGTGAGAGGGGCTGTCCCTGGGCAGGGTTTGACGGATGTGAATTTGTTTTGAGGCATTATCTCTGTATCACTTTGACTAGGCTTCTGCAAACAGTACACTAATGGGACTTTTGCAGCCCTTGAGCCATGCACAAGTCTCAAACAAGTGGGTCTGAACAGCATCTAAATTTTGGATGTTTGACAATAGAATCTGAAACAGTCGTAATCATGCTTGTCCTCATTCGTGAGCGTATATTCGGGGTGCAATGGTACTTGGTTTTGGGACATGTTAGGAAGGGGAACAACTCCAGATTGTGGACATTTAGTTGGTCCTCGGTTTCAGATTTGTTACACCTACAGAACATACATACATTATTAAACTTGGTGGCATTTGACAACTGACAAAAGGAAAAATGACAGATGGAAAGAAAACATTCACAACTGACACTTCCCCGACCTGCATCCAGGGCCAGCATTAAAAATGTAGCGGCCAGTTTTGTCCCGCCAAACTTTCCTAATTAACCAGATGCATTTCTAAACTGTAACAGGAACTTAGAAGGTCCTTGTGGGTTTTTTGCTGGAGTACATTTGGTGATCTAGTTTAGCATGTTATCATACTATCTATTCCCCCATGAAAAGGAGGCCATCCGCCAAGTGTGGCTGAGATGTACACATATGCATGACAATGGAGATCTTTCACGTAACACCATGTTTGGGAGTCAAAATAACTCAGAGCTCAAAAGGCTTGTTGAGGACAAGAAGCTCCTATTTTTGGTAGAAAGACACAAAGTGGAAGAGAAATGTTGCCCCTCCTCCTAACAATTCAACTTTGGTTCCACGGTTCAGCACCAGCAGAGACAATGGATGCGTTGCCAGATCTCACAAGATCGTGTTGCTGAGAAAGATGCCATGGCAGATCTGGTGAGAGTCCGCTGCTCAAACAGAGACTGGTCGCCAATAAAGTGAACTTTGTCCCATTTGTCGATTGGAAACACGCCAATTACAAGTCAGAAGGGACCAGTAAGATGTGGGACTTGTGAAAGACGGGTCCAGTCTTTACTTTGGTGACTGAGTGTTAGAGCACTACAAGTGCTATTAAGACACAGGACAAACCCACATAGAAGACAAGCTCCTCTCTTGGCTTGAACAGATGTTGTGTGGTTACGGAGGACGTGGACACGGTGGATATTTTACTAACAGGCACCAAATATTGGCTTGCTGTTATTGTCTGTCACACTTGTAAATGTTCAACACTCCTGCTGCCAGTTGCACCACAGTTAGAACCTGATTCGAGGGGAAACACTGCACACCGCGGGATTAAATTACAGTGAATTATTGACTCACACCATTCAAACAATCAGTATTTTCCCTTGTAGCGACTGACTAATATCACATTTATGTGAACCAATACACAGTTTATAGTCTTTGCGTTCAGGGTGAGACAAAGCAGTGGGACAAGAAATTCAGTTGAAATGGGCCATGATAGAAACAGTAGAAAATGTACTCTAAATCTGTAAACACTTTGTTTCAAAATGACTTGCATTTAAGAACTGAGAGTTTCTGTGCAAGGGTCAAGAGTGGCGCTGCTTTAGAACCTCAGGTAAGACGACAGTGCTGTGTGTCGGGTTTTAGAACGCAACATTCTGCAGACTTTAACATGAACAACAGAAGTGTGGACGTAGGGAGCATTAAGATCGACATATCACTCGCAAGTTACTGTTATACACCAATTCACTCTCTACTTAATTTTCTTGGGTAAAACTGTCCTTCAAACTGATGGGTCCCAGTTCAATTCAGGCTTAAATACACTCAGGAACTGGTATGATGTTATGAAGAAGGGCACTGAAAAAAGTGCCCTTCTGAAACACATACTGAAGTCCAGGTTATCTGTGCTGATATTAAAATATTTGTCCCTCCACATAGTTTTACAAAGACAAGAACTTCTGTAAGAACAGTGTTCCCACCTTGAGAATTCAGAGGAAAAGGGGAGGGACAAGAATGAAGATGACAAATAGCTGTGCAGGTTTTCAAGCTATGACCACCCCATCAGTCACTGACGTTAAAAATCAATCCATCTTGATATCAAGAATGTCTTTTCACACATTCCAGGAAGCTTTGTGTTTACGGTACAGACTCTGTCTCACCCTTCTTGGAATCTAACTTGGAGGTGAGCTCATATACAGTATGGCCCAGCGATGACACGCTCCCCTCTTAAAGGCCACAGAGGAATCCCAAGAATTGCTACTACAAATACAATCAGCTGTACAAAGAAGGCTCTACGAGTACTATTAAGGAGACGGAGTGAAAATTGAGTTATTAGTCATTGATTAGAACATTGTGTTTCCTCCCAGACAGAATCCCACTCTGGTACAGCTTTGTGGCCTCTGTCAACCCCGAGCAAAAGGTGGGCTTTTGTCCCAACAATGGGAGCAACTGTTCCACATTTGCCCCACAGCCCACCAACCAAAACAAACCCTTTCCAGAGCAAGACGACTCCTCTTCCCACACCTCGCACATAAGGAGAGGAAGACTCAGTGGACAAAGAGAGGTTGGCACGTGTGCAGGGTGTCTTGCACGCTCTCTCTCTCGCTCTCTCTCTCTCTCTCTCACACACACACACACACACACACACACACCAAGCAGAGCATGAACTGAAGTTCTAATCAAAATAAAGACAAAGAAGACACGCCTACCACTGAGTGCACTAAGAGACGTGAAGGGGACATCCCTATCCCAACCCCACACACACACACACACACACACACACACACACACAAAGCTGAAGACAGATGACACAATTGCTGCCTTTCTATGAGTCGGGCAACTCTTAAAGCAGAGGTGAAAGCTCCTTGCCCGCCTGCTGTAGCAGAATAAAGCCATGGATGGGAGGGTCTGTGACTAATTCTCCTCCCAGCGTTGTCCTGTGGAGAAGAGGGGGGTCATCCTGCACCCTTTGATATCCCCGCCTGTGCTCTTTCAGCAGCCTGCACTTTGTGAGAGCTGGAATAAAAGCAGACACAAAGCTTCCTGCTCCAATCCACATGCTGTCTCTGGGATGGGTATGCACGTTTGTTTGGGGTGGGGTGGGGGGCTTTCCTTTTAAATAGGCCAAACACCTGCTGGACTGAAGCCCCTTCTGCTCAAACACACCATTTCTCTCAAACTGGTGAGGCACACAGACATTTGGGTTGATACGTCTATTCAGCTGCACTTTATGAATGATTAAACATTTGTTATAATATGTCAATGAAGTGGATGCAGCAGAAGGCAGGACAAAACACACCAGGAATAAAGACAGAAAGCAAGGCAAAGACTGACAGGATGGACTGTCAGGGTGAGGAAAGACAATGACCAAAACAAGTCAACATGGACAACACTTTGTAGCAGTGAAGCAGAGCCATTTGGAGAGATCAAGAAAATGAATTCTCTCCACACATACAAAAGCCAACAAATGCCTTCATTTGAAGAGCAACAGCCGACATGCACCCTATTGAGCCACTGCAATAGGCTCTGTAATCCATTCCAATGTGGCAGCTGTCAGAAGAAAAGTTGCTATGCTTCTCAGACAGAGTTGTGTGTCCAAGTTGGATTTGGGTCTTTCTGCCCGGATGGAGGAAGGAGGGGTGGCAGCGCGTTCGGCTGGCACCCTGTGAGCTCAGTGGGCTGCAGCAAGCCTCAACAATCCTGCCCCGGTCCAGCCAAACGGGGACTAGACTGATCCTCAGTGAAATCACTGTGTTGTTTCCAGGGATTTGATGATCTCCACACCTTCACTCCTGCTAAAATCCATTGACTGGAGGAGGGTGAAGAGCTGCTCACCGTTACTTCTTATACCATTTACCAACAAATGTTTCTAACAACCCTGATCTTATGTTTAATTTATGGTACATCGGTACTTGAAACCAATGAACTCCCTCTACTCCATTACATCCTCAGTAGGTGTCAAACTAATACCTTCAACACAGTGTCACTGTGTCAAGGACATATTTAGACATTTTCAGCACAAAATTCATCTCAAGTCAATCAAATCTTAATTATGAAGCCATAAAACACGAATCACAATTTGATTCAAGGGGATTTACAATCTGTACCAGTCAAATTCGTTCCTCAAGAATATTATAAAGGCGGCCCGGTGGAGCAGTGGTCCTCACTGTGGCCCCCAGCAAGAAGGTTGTGGGTGGAGCCCCGGCTGCAGCATGGGGTCTTTCTGGGTGAGTCTCCATGTTCTCCCTGTTCCTGCTGGGTTCTCTCTGGTACTCCAGCTTCCTCCACAGTCCAAAGACATCAAGAGGGACCAGGTTAATCCAGACTCTAAATTGACCGTAGGCGTGGCTGGGAGAGCCAATGGTTGTCTGTCTCTATGTGTTGGCCCTGCCATGGACTGGTGACCTGTCCAGGGGGAAGGCTGCTGGGATAGGCTCCACCCCTGCCCCCCACCCGCACCCCTAATAAGGAATAAGTGGAAGAAGATGGATGGAAGAATATTATACAGTATTTATTGAGAGTACAGTTGTGCTTAAAATTAGAGGTAAATGATTAGTAGGTTAGCTGATTAATAAAGATGGTTACTGGACTTACTGAGGAAATCAATAACCAACACTTCTGCCCATGAGGCTGATTACAGAAAAATAGCAAATAACATCTTAAGACACCAAGCGAAAAATAAATATGAAAATATTCTTTGGAACCAGAGGACAGAGATGCTGCCGGCTGGATGCTTCTGTAGGTACCAACATTGTTGACTTGGATTTTTAAATACTTGTGCAAGTTTACAATTGTTTACAGTTGTTACCTGTGTCCAGCTACATCGAACGAATGCTTGTTTCAGCTCAGCAATCTGCTCTCTCATTTTTTCATATCATTATTATTCTATGATAATAATCAATATTGGCCACTGAAATCCCTGGTCAATGGACAGGAAGTTAAGCTTAAGCTCAGAGCCATCTTGGGATGGAAGGTTCAGTCAGTCTCCACATATCAAACATACAGCTACACTCTAAATAACAGGAAATGACAAAATTCTTTCATGCGTTTCTTCAGATTATCGCTGTGTCAAAAATACATCAAGAACTATTGCGATGTATTCCATAGAATCTGTAATATTTCAGCTCCTAAACGAAAAATAAAACGAAAATGTGCTATAAACATGGCAACATATGCAAAACTAGCATGTATGCGAGCACGCCTGTATTCCAGCGGCGGCTGGTAAACAGTCTACTCCCACTGCAATGAAGGCGTGCTGCTCATCATGGAGAAGGAAGATGGTAGTTCGCTAAGGCGAACACACCCCCACATCACACGGCCCGTCAAGAACAGGCTCCTTGTTATTGTAGCAGCCCCGCACGCGCACTCCCTCAATACCAAGTCCCCTTCCTCGGTCAAACGAAGCAAAATCAAACGCTAACCCGCATCCAAGTCCTCTTGAGACCGATGCCAGAAGCTGAGTGACGTTATGTGGATGTAGATCGAGGCAAAGCATTAAAATCACGTATCACTAGCCGTGGGATGGTAGAGTACAGCGGGGCAAATGTTCACCTCCCATTTTCCAATGCATCAGCAGTAGCCCCGACGGCTAGCGTGGCGTAGTGCGTAGCATGCTAGTTATCCTAGCTCAGACGTCAGTGGAAATATCCTGGGTAGTCTACGAGCTCCGCTAACTTTAGGCGATGACCTGCTGTGTGAGGATAAGCAAGCCGTGGATAAACAGTTCAGCCTGTCGAACAACCCCGCAACTGCCTGCCATAAAAATACTGTTATAGTTTTAGCTATGTAGACAGCTAGCCTGCGAGCTAACAGCCAGCTACCTTCACCAGTCCCACAGCGAGCTAGACGTTCCTGTAGTAATTACCAGCTAGCTAGCAGCGAGCTATCAGGGACCTCTAAGAAAAGCCAGAACAGGACAGCCCATTCACACAGACAGAAGCTAAGTTCACATTAGCTCGGTTACTATTCACTCGTGTGCTCTCGCACCTGGAAGTTGACATATCGTGTTTTCAGAGCCATTACCCGCTGCCTCGGAGGTCCGGGGCGAGCGCACCGTCTGTTCTATGAACACCGGAGGTACAGACAAAGCGGCATATTAACGCTAATACACGATCACCAAATATTGAGTCGTGTAACCCCTCGAGCTGAGGGCAACATGTTCAGCCTTACAAGCGTCACGCCGAGCTAATGTCAGGGAGCATCGGCTGAGTCGTAGACGAGTGGTTACGGCTGAGTGACATGGTGGAGGCTCGTCAACACCTCCGTGTGCTAGTGAGTGTCGCATGTGTCCGCTAGTGTATTTCAAGAAAGAAAAGGACAAACAACAAACCAAGAGGTCCCTTCGGTGTTGTGGTTAGCATGCTAACGTTAGCACCCGTGTAGCAGCCTCCTCGTACTCCACTAAAGGAGACGAAAACTTTATGGAGCTGATGAGACCACCAGTCTGTTACCCGTCTGGCGCTCGGGAGTTCCGGCTTAATCCAACGTTATAACGCGTCGGCGTGGAGCTTCAGGCCACGGAGCCAACACAAAGTTGACTGAGGTCCAGGCAATGACAAGTTTGCTCTCAGCCACATTCAGGTAGTTCTACCGCGATGGTGAGCTGGACCGATGGTCATAAGAACCGTTAGCTTTCATCGGGATGAACGAGGCGGCTTCCCCGTTACACCGACCCTGCAGCTGGCTGACCGATGCACCACTGAGCTGCTTCTGCCCTGTGCTGTGCTTACCTCCCCGCTGCTCGAGTCACTCGATTCCCCCAAAACATCCCGAAATTTCTGCAGGTTGCTCCCGATAACCGAAGAGACCTGTAGTGCAGCATCGAACCCGGGTCCAAGCCCAGCTGCGTTGGGATGGGCTCCTGAGACATTCTGCAGAGAGGCAGTAACCCTTGTTCGGCCCGCTCTCCTCCCGGTACCGGAGTTGCTGCTCCCTCCGGGCCGAGCGGGGAACCGCCACCGACAGCTGTGCGCCATTTTACACTCTGCCTGTCTGCCCTGCGATCGGAGCTGCCTCGGTGGGCGGAACCCCAACCCAGCACTTCACATAAACAAGTCCGCCACAGCGCTGCGCTCTCACTGGTCTGCATGTCGCTATGCAGGTTGCGGGGCTGAGCTCCAGAAACCCCGACAATGCATTTGCTCAGCCGGCCTATTCCTCCGCTGCACAGGCGAATGCTATTCAGGTTCCGGGGATTTGCCCGGGAAACCAGCGGCGCACTTGAATCACAAAGAACCACACCGCTAACTTAATTTAGCCAGAGGATGGACTTGATCACTCTAGACTCTTCTCTCTAATTACTTACATATGACAAAACAGTGAAAGGATTGAAAAATATTCCATTTTACGGGAAAAAACACAGAAGCAATGCGTCATCAACATGATTAGGGGTTACAAGAAAACATGAGCCATGTTAAACTGATGTGCTGTCCTCCACAACCTGCTGGCTGCATCGGAGCAGCATCCAACATGAGGACGGAGAGCCCCTCCCATTAAACAGAATATCGAAATTGCTAAAAGTGAAACGTCGTGTTTCAAATATTCACTAATAGGATGCTTTAGCTGCATAGACGCTTTACTTCTGTGACTCCTCAGCGCAGGAAGAGCCAGACATGTCTAGTTAGCTTGAAGCTAACGGAGAAGGTATGCTCAATAAACCAGAAACACTTTGTTCTGAGACTTTCAACAAACTAGCAGTTACATTTCCGTAGCATTACAGAGGTGGCTCCGCTGCAGTAGCCCGTGGGTCCCAGTGGGGAGCCTTACGGTTAGCACCGCTCGCACCGGCCTGAACGCGCCCCGGACCCGAGGCGGGCAGTCTGGGGTCACAGAGAGGCAGCATGTTCGTGAGGGTTTTGAGTCATTTGAAGGACAACATTCATTTTTTTGGAGATGATCTGGATCCAGTTGTAGATCCCTGATCCTGAAGAAAGTTCCAAATTGTGACGGACGACTCATGAACAGGAAAGCTGCTGTCCTCCGGTCAACGGCATGTCCTCGGTGACTCGTTTCTGCTTTTACTGGTACACAGAGCTTCCATTACACCCATAAAGAAGAAGAGAATCCCTCTTACGTAACATGTTAGTTTTATTGTAATCATACTGTACATCCAAAATAAACACTTTGATAATTGAAATACAATATTACATTTAATTCATGTGGTAGATATTCAGCATACATTATGAAAGCATGAAAATTAAAACATCTTTCTCTGTCAACGTTTTTCTACAAACACATCATTTAAATTAAAACTCCTGAACTGAAAAGTCTTGTTCTGGTCTTCAGTGTAATGTTCTACCTGCAGTTCTTCAGTTGCCTCAAAAGGAACAAACAAAATAAAGTTCCGAATGTCAGAACCGAGTTCGTTGACTCTACTGCAAGGCTCGTGGTTTCAGGCACTGATTCTGTTGATCGACCATTTCCATATATTACCAACATGTTTGCACAAAATAAATTCCTTTCAAATGCTGAATCAGTTTATCAGATGAATCCTAACGACGTAAGGGGGAATGAGGGAGGAGACCATTACACACACTGCTTATCTAATATTATCTTCACCCGATATTTTAACATTTTAGTTCAAGCTCAAGAAACAGGAAGTGGAAATTAGACGCTAACTTGCCCTGTTGGGTTTCTCTGAGATGTGTTGCCCGAGAGGCAAATGTTAATGTTGCCTTCTCTTCAAAATCAAAGATTGTTGATGATGCAATGACACAAATCCAGTATTTGCAGGCTGACCACCAGTTTTCTTATTGAAAAACTGTTAGCTAACAAGACACACTGACACTGAAACTTACTGCGCTATGGTATGTTATTGTGTTTATGTTCAAGTTTCAGAGTTTTCGATTTCTCAAAGAAATTTTCCGATTCCTGAACATTTATTCTTACCCTTCAAAAACACCAGGCACGCACGCAGTGCATCGTATGGGTGAGACGGAGCGTTTATTTTCCTGCTGCACCAACTGGGTGGATGAGTTTTCCCTGTTGGAGAACCGCAGAGCTTGAGAACCCTGAACCGCGTCACACAAAGTTAGGGGAATCTGGGAAGCACCTTTGAAAATGGTGTTTTGAACAATTTAAAAATATAAAAGGCAACATATTGATTGTGATCATGGGTTTTTCAAATTGCTTTCAATAAAAAGCAGAGATTAACTGAAGAGTTTTTCTGCAGGTTGCGTTGCATCCCTGAAATGCTGAGCTGAATGAGCGCTGGCCTGGGACAGCAGCGTCCACATAATAACAGAACGATATAATTTTCATGAGTGGGTGGATCCAGATCCAAACAGACAGCGGGTTTCACCTACCACCAACACAGATGGTGCAGTAGCAAACCCCCCTCAGGTCAGGTCACATAAAATAAAAGCCACACACAAATAAATTTAGTTGTACCTTTAATTTCTGAGTTCATCATCCACTGATTTTCACTGAGCATGCAGCTTAAGGTTCAACTAAAAGTGTGAAAATATGGGTGTTCCAAAATTTTGAAAAGGCTAATACAGGTAAAATCCAGGTGAAACAGTCACCAGTTTCTTCCTTGTTCTGCCATCCAAGTTCCAAAAATACTTCCATCACAATATGAAATCTGGGGCCAGCTGGAAAGTCACAAGTCCATAACGTACAATCAAGTCCTGCTGAAGCGATGCGTCTGACCACAGAATGCCTTAACCTCCACCTGAATGGTGCAATAACTGATCATCGATACTGAGGACTTCCTGGTTATGTTACCATAGGGTGGCATGGAAGCCAAACACTGCTCTGTGTAAGTGTGTGTGTGTGTGTTTTAACTTATCACCAGCTGGGGGGCTCCAGTTCACCTGGGCTGCTGTCACAGAGCTCATCCACTGTGCATGAAGGCTGTATGAAAGGCTAATGCAATATTAGACGGACTAGAGGAGTCCGTAAAAATCCACAGAGACAAGCAGCACACCATGGAGCAGCCGGAAAGCAGGGGGAGCACACTAGATGTGGGCCAGGAACACGGCTGCAGTCACCAAAGACCGCAGCAGGGATGGAGGCTAGCCGCTAGGCCCCAGCTGCAGACGCTCCTGCTTGTGCTTATCCAGCCACTGTAAGATCTGCTGTTTGAGTTCCTCGTTGGGCCGGATCTGGTCCATGGTGAGAGGGCTGCGGTTGAATGGGTCTGTCTGGTCACTGCAGCGATGACAAAATTACCAAAACGGTTGCTAACTTAACACCTGCACACCAGTTTTATGTGTGTAGATCACACTTCGTAGCCTGTGCTCAAGATATCCTACTTCTCTTCCTGGAAGGAGAGACATTATTTGACCACGCTGGAGAAGAAATGCTAACTTCTAGGTATCAGGAGAGAATTTCAGAGCTCAGTAGAAAGCAACCAACCTGAGGAGATGCCTTGCAATAGTGGAGCGATCAACTGTGACATTGGAGGAAGGTAGAAGAACAGGATCAAGCATCAGCGTGGACATGATGGGGTCTAAGAACTCATCAGGGGCGTCTGAATACGTCTCCTCTTCCTGCTGCTGTCTGTCTGCATGGGACTATAAAATTACAACATAACGTTTCAAAGTATTTCCTGTTGCATAGTTACGATTAATAAGTCAAGTCAGGTTCATTAGTGCGTCACCAAACCCCAACCAAAGTCCTGTCCTGACTGTCCAAGTAGAGCAGGTCCAGCACCTCCCTCCTTCAATGAACCTCCACCCAACAATTCTCCATCAGCAGCACATCCTGCAACAGCAGCCACCAGAACCTTCCTTTACCAGCAGGAAGGTGGAGCAGATCCAGGATCAGTGGGGACGGAGAGAGAGCAGGAGAGCAGGACAGAGACAAAGACAGAGAATGGAGGAAGACAGAGAGACAGAAGGAAAGAGAGGGACAGAGATAAAGAGAGAGAGAAAGGAGGAGAGACTGATGGACAGAGACAAAGACAGAGAGTGGAGGAAGACAGAGAGACAGAAGGAAAGAGAGAGACAGAGATAAAGAGAGAGAGAAAGGAGGAGAGACTAATGGACAGAGACAAAGACAGAGAATGGAGGAAGACAGAGAGACAGAAGGAAAGAGAGGGACAGAGATGAAGAGGGAGAGAAAGGAGGAGAGACTGATGGACAGAGACAAAGACAGAGAATGGAGGAAGACAGAGAGACAGAAGGAAAGAGAGGGACAGAGATAAAGAGAGAGAGAAAGGAGGAGAGACTGATGGACAGAGACAAAGACAGAGTGGAGGAAGACAGAGAGACAGAAGGAAAGAGAGAGACAGAGATAAAGAGAGAGAGAAAGGAGGAGAGACTGATGGACAGAGACAAAGACAGAGAATGGAGGAAGACAGAGAGACAGAAGGAGAGAGAGGGACAGAGATAAAGAGGGAGAGAAAGGAGGAGAGACTGATGGACAGAGACAAAGACAGAGAATGGAGGAAGACAGAGACAGAAGGAAAGAGAGGGACAGAGATAAAGAGAGAGAGAAAGGAGAGACTGATGGACAGACGGGGACGTGAGCAGGTGGAGCTACAGGTGGCAGCTGGAGCCTCTTCAGGTCTGGAGCCTCCTCCAGCAGCACCTGATGTGGTTGTTTAAAAATGAGTTCTGGCATTATCAACCATTTTCAAATCAAATGATACCTTGATTTTATCAGCAAGGAGGCCAAAAGCCACGATCATGTCCCCGGGCTTGCTGATCTTCTTCAGCACCCTGACTGTCTGGGAGAAGAGGGTGGGAGAGTACGAACGCCCATCCTTTGGCACAGTAGCACAGAAATTCTCTTCATCTCTGCCAGAGATAAAAACCAACACTTTAATTTGGAAGCCAACCACCGAGCAATATGGTGTCGGTAAAAGATTAATGACAATATCAACAAACACTGCTGGATGTTTTTTCAATATTGTTTCTAATTTTATCATCTTACATGAAACCATGTATATTTAAAAGGAGGTGAGAACATACCCCAGGTTCAGGTAGATGGTGCAGATGTCAGAAACAAGCTGCTGGGGCTTGAAGTCAAACTCACTGAAGTCCTTGACTTTAAGGGCCCCCATCTTAGGACCCACCAGGTGCTGCAGGAAATAGTTGAGCATGGATATGATCCTCTCAGCCAGGAAAGGGTGCACAAAGATCCCCTTGATTTCTGGAAATCAGGAACATTGTTACAAAAAGCGGGGTGAGAGGGTGAAAATGACCTGTAAAGGATTTGTTATCTTTTCTGCTGACCTGAGGTAAGGAAGGCCAGCGTGCCGATGGTCTCGTTAGACATGATATTGTGGAAGCGGCCCAGCTGCCCAAACATCTGCAGGTTTGACTCCTTCTCTCTTCTGGCATCAGGAGCCAGATCATCCCACTCCCCTCGATCCCGCTCCAGCTGCAGGATCTTAATTTTGCTCAGGTACTACAAGATAAAAACATAGGCTTGCTTAAAAAAACCAAATCCTACCTTAGCATTTATTTATCACTCATCTTTCTATGCAACAAAAAATGTGGGAAGATAGACGTTGGTGTGATGGAAAAACTGACATAATGGGTCCTTAACTTAAGTGAGGGAGTTCAAGTTTTTCAGGGTCTTGTTCTGGAGGGGGACTGAGGGGCGTGAGACCACGACTGAAAGAAGGAGGTCACAGATACAAGCAGCCAAAATGGCGTTTCCTCAGGAAGGAGGCCCCTATCTCCCTGAGGGATAGGCTGAGGACATCTCTGTCACAGGACCACAGAGGTTTGGTACCCTGTAGACCTCAGTTCAAGACCGTGTGTGTGTGTGTATGTGTGTGTGTGTGTGTGTGTGTGTGTCACACACACGAGTCATCATATGACTCCTGTGTGAGAGCCTCCAGAGATGAATGATGGACACACAGTCTGGAGCCCAGGTAGCGTGCCTGTGGGCTTCATGTATGTACACATCCCCCACACATCCTCCACCGCACGCACGCACGCACGCACGCACGCACACACAGGTGCTTCTGGGTCCACCATATTGTGGGACAGTTCTTCCCCCTTCTAGAGATCTCAGACCCTTTACTGCTTTGCATTGTTGGTACAGGAGTTTTTACTTGGAACAAAATGACTACAACATATAAAATAAACCAAATAAATGCAATTAAATTACAACTAACTAACCCCAGCCCACACAAACAGGGAAAAGCAGACTAGACTGGAGCGGCGAGCAGTCTCTGCATCTCAGTCAACACCTCAAACATGAGCGCGCCAGCCAATGGAAGGAAGCTCAGTCCTTTCTCCGTTCACCTTTTCACATACGTCGTTTCCACCAACTGCAAACGTGTTTGCAAACCATTCTGGTTCACAGAAAGTGTTGAAAATGTAAACAGGAAAATGAAGTCGCACCCACAAAATTCTCTTTATCCCGAGGTCGATCCAAGAGAGAATATTAATCAATATAATTAAATCTCACGATGACAATTAATTACGTCCCCAGGACGATGGGGGGGCCTCAGATGACCTCACAGCAACTCATTCCACTTCAGACGCCGTATATATCAGAGCTACGAGGACCCTGGTCTTGACGCGATCAGAGTAGAGTCGCTGCTTCTCCAGTCTTAAAGGTGATACGGGCATCTATCCAGGATGTCACCTGGGCATCTCCCAAGGGGGGAGTTCCAGGTATGTCCAGCTGGGAGGAGGGGCGGATCCAGGACCAGTTGGAGGGACTTCTATCTCGACACTGGTGTGGGAACGCCTCAGGATCCCCCAGTCAGAGCTGGACCATGTGGCCAGGGACAGGGACGTGTAACAGGAACCTGCAGTCTCTGAGACCTGACCCCAGATAAGCGGTTGAAGATGGATGGATAGTGAAGCGCATTGTTTTGTCTCACCTGAATGGCCTCGTCCAGTAGGAAGATGGCATCATTCATCAACAGGTTGAGGAACCGGAGGAACAGAGGGGGGTTCATGGCCTCCAAGTTGTCAGATGCATAGTCCGCCAAATGCTGAAACAGATGTTCAGCACCAAGTGTTGTGAGAGCCATCTGCTCATAAAATACAGTTAGAATTATATTTGTAATTTAAACTACTGCAGTTCCCTTTTGCAGCACAGAGATGACACCAGGTGATCCTATATTCTCACTATTCTCATTCATGTCTTTGCTCTACTGCCACTTTTCGCCGATACCTACATCGTCCTCCAAGGGGTCAAACGCTGTGGGCGGAACACGGATTTCTGAGGTGATTTCAGATAAGAACATTCATGTCTTTACAGCGAGGTGACGAGCACCAGGATGATGGTTGAGGATATTCAGATGCAGCTTAAGAGCATGAAACAGCTGTCAATCATCAATCCACCATCTTATATTTTCATCAGTTCATTGCAGTGAAAGACATCAAGTCACTTCATACCTTGATGCTTTCTCGGTAGTGATCTTTGCCCCACATGTACTTGAGGATGGGATACATGGGTCTCCTGTAGTTGAACTTCTGTTCAAACTGATGCGGATCACCTGCACACAAACAGAAGTAACAAGAATGAAATGTTTCATCGCAACCATGTGGTTGGTTTTGCTACTTCTGCCCCCATTCACATATTACCAACTTACTAAGTCCTTGTGGTTCTTAACAGAACAAAATGATGGGAACTTTTAAAATTTAAGGAATAAAACAAATTCACCTGTGAATTCGATGTCTACAAACACAGTGATGAGGGCCTCTGCCAGCTGAGGTGCACATCTGTAGGAGCAGAAGACTCTCTCTCGCTGAAACACGATGGGTTGAGTGGCACCGGGAGCAACAGGCTCCATGTGGGGCATCACCGCCTCCAAAACCTCTGCCAGCTTTGCCCTTAAATGTGGGTTCTTCATCCTGTTGGTGACGCAGGAAGTCAGAGTTCAGCATTTGAGATCCCGGTGAGGACAACAAACCTTTCTTCAGCTCACTGAGCCGACGCACCTCTCCACGTTCCCCATGAAGACAGTGATGAAGTTGAGAATCTGCTCCAAGCTTTCAGCAGACGTCTCCAACACCTCATCAGCAAATCGACGCAGGAAGATGAAAAAATCTCCCAAATTTTCAACAAAAAACTCTGAGAAAATGTTCAAAGGCACAATGAATTCCTGCTGTGCAACATACAGGACATACATACCCAGTTCAAATAACGGAATTTGATTTGAAATTTGTTGAGTCTCCAATATTAGTGTCACATTTTCCTCCTGAACCCGGAATCCCTTCATGACTCGATCAGGTTAAAGAAAAACATTTGCAACCTATAAGTCACATTTAAATGACATTTGCGAATCAGGCACTTGAACATCTTTTCATGGCTGAAGAGGACAAACGTCCTCCTCCTCCTCCTCCTCATGACCTACCGGGGACGTAGCAGAGTGTGGTGTTCTGTAGGGAGGGCAGTGGAAAACTGAGTGCTACATGTTCAGGCCCCTGGTTTCCCATCCCAAGCTGAACCAGCAGTGCAGCAGTGGATGCTTGGAGGTTAAGGCAACATTGCAGCATGGCAGGTTGTGTAGTGGCAGCTTTGGTTGACAGATATACAATCATCAGGCGCTCAAACTGCTCCAGGAGCTGCTCCGACATCGGGTTTCCTGTTCGCTGGGCCTCCTGCCAGGTCACCTGGAGCCGATGGAGAGACTGGTTCATCTTCACCATTTGTTCGTGGAGTCTGCAGGAGTGCACAGGTGCATGAGCACAGACAGAGTATGACAGGTCAAGCCTGGGTTTCCTCTATATGAAAGATCTGTCATTGCTTTGGACTGAGTGTACCTGTGGAAGCCAAGGTGCAAGGTGAGCTGTGTGAGGACGAGGTTTTCAGTCAGCAGGCTGTAAGACTCTGCAGACTCCATCAGCTGCTGGGGGGGCGCCGGGATCAGACACGTTTCCTTGTCTAGACCTGGTGAACGAGACGGGATTATTCAGCCATGAAATTGTTGTCTTCTTTTTGGGAATAAACAGAAAACAGCTATGAACCCATTACGACTAGTAAAAAAAACATGAGGGCTGCCACATGAAATGAGTGAGGGGGGAGAATAAATGAGAGAAAACTACTGAACATTTTCTGACACCCCCACATCCTCTTTCTTCACATGTTCACCTCGTGCATGCACACTGCGGTGGTGCCTCTCCTCTTCACTCAGTTCTTTGAGTGCACAGTAGGTGGGATTAAAGGTGAGGAGTTTGGGGGATCGCGGCCGGCAGAAGGGCTGGCACAGCTTCAGTAGGGCTGCACCCAAGTTTAAGAAGAACGCATCAGAGGCGTACATCTGGAAGAAAATCTCTGGCATCTGATTGGCCCAAATCTTGGCCCTGCCAGCATTAGCCTGCAGACAGCTGCCCAACCACGAGAGCAGTAAGTGGCGTGTCTCGCCTGACCGCTGGAGCAAGTTTTTCAAGATCTGGTGCAGCTTGTCATGAAACTGTCCCATAAACTGTAACACAGGGGGAGTGAAGTCCATTAGTCTGATGCATTTACTGTTTGGCAATCAGTGTGACCTCACTGACATCCTCAAACTAAACAGAATATGTTCACCTGGTGGATGTTGGCCTCCTGGACCTTTGTCTCCTGAGCGCTGGAGCGGGAGGGGTTCAGGAAATAGCCGTGCCCCTCCACCACTCCTGGGGTTTTCAACAAGCATGAGATACTCAGCACTGCCCCTAAAAGGCTCTTCTGGTACTGCAAACCATTAGCTGGGTCTTTGGGCTGAATGTGCTCCATGAACACCTGAAGATTAAAATATTTTGTTGTGAGTAGAATCTGCTCAAACTGTAGAAACTGCAGAAAACTTTAACAAAGAAAATACCGCTGTGCCTTCTGACCTTGCCGATGTCTTTATGGTGGCTGAAATAGAGAAGAACATCAAGGTAGGAGTAGAGGAGAGGTTGACAAAGATCCAAGTCTTTGATTCGGCCCTGGAAGATATCAAGGACTGGCACGATCACCTCCTCGAAGGTACGCACCTCCTGGTCAGATAGCAGGCCAGCTGTGACCTCCTCCACAAACTCCACCACCTCCTCTGGCTCTGTTTTCACAGACATTGACAAAAAGACAACAAAAAATGAAGACCAAAATAGCAGGAGAGGGAGAAAAAATAAAACATTAGGTAAAGGTTAAATAAGGTTCCTACGTGCAGTATTGAAGGCTTCCAGCAGCAGGTCCAGAAGCTGCTCGTAGACATTCTGGCTGATGTAGATCTCTGGGGTGAGCAGAACTGTCCGCGTGTTTGAAACTGACAGGTTCTTGCAACGAACAGCAAACGGCAGTAACTTCTCTGGTACCTTTGTCACCTGATGCATGGAAAATTGGGAGGGAACAAAATTCTGGATGAGGAAGATTAGGCTACAAATGGGGAAATCCATGTAAAACCTTTAACCTGCTATTACATGTAGAAAAAAACTGGCACCTCTTCTTTTGCTCTCTGATAGCAGGCAAAAAGGTAGGGAATAGTGCGCTTCTCGCCGGCATCCCGGTCTGCAGACAGGTTCACGGCGCTGCATGACGTCATGTAGATGAGGTGATTACCTGGTTCTAACAGCAGCAAACGATTAAAGAGTGCCTGCAAGAACAAGTAAAACACATCAATACATCAGAACAAATAATCACAATTCATACTTTTTTCCCCACAATGGCCCTAGTGCAGAATTAGATTACTAGGAGCAACAACTGTGGAACAGCTGCATGGCATCAATGGCTGTGTTGAAGAAGAAGGAAGACGTTTTTGATGGTTCCAACTGTTCAAGGAAGAGATCCACAAGTAGCTGGAGATGCTGAGATGAACAGCACTGGAGCACTTTTTATGTTCATGTCATCGGTGCCTATCAAATACACAATAATTGAAGTAAAATGACAGAAGTCTCCGAAACCACACGGCAGGTGAAGTTTGGGTCAGACAGACAGAATCACTGCAGCAGAGAGAGGAGGGAGGAGCTCCACCAGAAACACTCACAATGGGTTTGAAAGACAGACGTGACACAAACAAGCGTTAATAATCTTTATACTTTCAGGAATCAGCAAATCTACACAAACTGGTGCCCTTTAATCATTCGCACTTCTCTGTTGAAGTCCTTCCTCCGCATTTTGTTCTTCATGATGTAAATGTACTGTCTGAACGTGACAAAAAAAACCAAATTCCTATTGCAAAAAAGTCAATTATTTACAAACAAAATTCTTAATTCTTGACATGAGGTTTGCCTTTAACAGCAGGGTAGTGTGTGTGTGTGTGTGTGTGTGTGTGTGTGTGCTCCTGTAGCTGTCATGGTGATAAACAAACATAGATGCTGACTGTTGATGGCTGGTTCACAACACAGCGGCAAAGAAGACATGCCAACCATTTCACAGAGCGACAGGTCAGCATACATCACATGTAATATGATGACATCATGACCTCCAATCCAAGCCAAACAAGCATCACTTATTCTGGGATGGACTTTATTCAACGTGATGAGGCTGCTGAGCGCAGCGATGAAGGCTCAACTGTCCCTGCAAACACTCCCACTGGCCACGTCACTTCACAACGAACACGCAGGTAAGAATCAAGCACTCAACCATCTGCAGATCTGCGCCGCCAGTTCTAAATGATGCATTCATGTCTTATCAGTACTGCTAAATGTTATTACGACTTATTCGTGTTCTCAATAATTACTCCTATTAGTGAAGGTGCTGATCACCGAGGAAGTGCAGAGTCTTATTAAGCACTGCTAATTAGTATATTCTAATTATGGATCAGTAGAAATACACATTATTTTAAAAGTGGCAAGAAATCAAGAGTTTCATATTGTTGAACAAAATAAATCAAATCAAAAATAATGGTAGTGGTCACAATCAGAGAGGTGAGGCACCTTCAGTGCTGCACACACTGCTGCTCCAGGGTACTAACAGAGTGAAGTCAGTGCAGGCGATGCTACGAGCTCATCCCATGTGCTTCAAGGTGAATTATTCTTGAACAGTTAATAGAGGGTTAAAAATAAAGAAAAATAAAGGTGCACTAATAACATCGGACCTGCTCAATGTTGTCCATGTCCAGCCAGTCCTGCCCGTCGAGGTCTGCAGCCATCTCCTCCAGGTACACACAGCGAGGTGGGATCCCGTTACCTCCCCTCAGACTGGGGTCGCCTACAGGTGGGGGGGGGGGGGGGGGTTTCACCAGGGTGAAATTCTGCACCAATGCCAAAGATCTACAACAGTTAATGTCTGAAAGCAGACATCTTCACTGAGGGGTTTTATTCATTTCTTTAGGCTTTGTTATTATCTATGATGCCGTTGATGCAAGAAAAACACCTTCATTTAAAAACAACTAACACGTGTTTTTGCGCTTTTCAGCCCTTCATCACAAATGTTTGAGTGCGCAAGAACTCAAATCATACACATTGCTGTCACCACCTCTAAAGTCCACCCTCCAGCCACCGCTGTCATCAAGGAATACATGTAAGCTGTATGTACTTCCTGCAAACAGTGACTCATCATCAGGATGTCAGCAGCCCCGGCTCCCTCAGCAAGATGAGGTCTTTGTGAGGCTGATGAGTCACTTGTCACTGACTGGAAACTCCAAATGTGACTTTCAGGAAGCCCATCAGCACCCAGTAAGAGTGCTGAGCTCCACGCCATGAGGAGAAGCACAGTGACATCATCCGGTCACACTCACACACAATGCTGATGGAAATGGACTGACACGGATCAGCAGACCCGGTTGTGCAAGAGGAAGGTCACTAACTCCATCTGGTTAAAGCTCTTGGACTTCTTCTGGGGAGGGCACGGGTTACTTGGCTTACTTAAGTATCACTTAACTCACCATCATCTGTGCTATTAATAAAGCACCGATATCAGACATAAAAAATGAGCGAGCTGACGTTTGTACAACCACCATTTATTGTTGCACGTGTTGAACACTGTCCACAACACAAAGGCTCTCCAGGTAACTCAATGATGAGGTCATCTTATTTTATGATGGATATTTTCTCCTTTTCTCTATTTTTCCATTTGACCACTGGTATTTCACATGACCAAGCTGTCCCGGTTGTAGGAGGATCCCGCTGTTAGCTCCAGCTCCTTTTTCCACAAAACACAGCACACTTCTCTCACCTTGTGCCAACGCACACACACATATATATACACACACACACACACACACACACACATACATATATATATATATATGTGTGTGTGTGTGTGTGTGTGTGTGTGTGTGTATGTAGACACTTTTGCAAGCCACTGTAAATGTTAACTATTTGTTGTCTCTTCGCTGTGCTCAAACCACACACACGCTGATGTGAAAACGAAAACTACAAAAGACCAAAATAAAACAGGTCTGCCTGTAACTCCTCCATGGCTCTCATCCACCCCTGCGTACCTCCAACCACTGGGTTTATTCAGAACAGGACAGTGGGACATTTAACCAGCAGTTCTCATTTATACATCTGAACAGCCCAACATTTATTCAGCCCGCTAAATCAGAGCAACAAGTCGCTGAAACGTGAGAAGTTGCCTTTCCTTACTGTTGTCCAGGGTGATGAGAAATATACGCTGGATCATGTGATTGACGTTAAGCTGTTCACAAAGTTCCTGCCGGGATCTGAACGAGCGACTGATCTCTGCCACCGAGTCGTCATTGTCGTCAACGCTGTCCGACACAGAGTTGTCCGACTCCGAGTTGCTCTCCCCCGAGTCCACTGCGGAACACATCACATATGGAAGCGCATTGCAGAGAGACACAGGATGGAAGGGTGGATCTATATGTTGTGTTATTAACTCTGTTCGGGTAAGAACTGGTTCTTAGTCTGGGACCACTGCACTCACGTGGTGGTTGTGAAGACGACTGCGCTGGTTTCTGGCCTGAGGCAAACTGCTTGGCATCAGCCAGCGAGCTGAAGAGGGCGGCGAAGGGGTTGCAGGAGATGTTCTGGTTGTTGTTGCCCTGGTCAGTCATCTCACTGGGGCTCACCACTCAGTCCATCCACGATCCCAGGCTTCAAGAGTCGCACAACAGAATCCTAGCAGCAGACGGTACAGTTTCAAGTCACCATTCCACTTTTGTCATCACCTGGTCTTTATGACTCAATACAATGACAAACTGCCCAACTGCACCCAGTAGTTGTTAGAACGGCAGCGCTACTTCAACTAAGTGCAGGCTGTGTCTCACCTCGAGAACAAATTAAGTTCCCAATTTGACCTCATTCTCCACTTAGTAATCACTGATCTTTGCTGGGTCCAGCCTGAACCATTAACTTAGACTGGGCCCACTGGTCACCAAAACTTCAATGTAACCACAGAAACCATTAAACTTATTTAGGATAATCCAATACAAACCTGACCAGAAAAAGCACAGAATACAATGACTGTTGGCAACAAAGGGTTTCTATTGCATAGGAACCCTTTTACAAATGAACCTTGAAGCTGTTTGTGGCGGGGGCGGGGGGAGGCCTGTGTATTTGTCTAAGTATGACGTTACAGGTGTCGCGTGTACAGCAATATTCGCCAGTAATAGCATTTCTCACGAGAGAGAGAGAAGCTGGTCTGCTGACGGAGCACTGAGTTACAGCACATGTGAAGACATGGACCCCAGCCAGCAGAATATTTACTGAGATTAGTAATTCTGAGGAGGAAGGGTCTCAACCGGTGCAGTCGCCTTCTGCCGGCCGTTTGAGATGATGCCAAAGATAGTGTTCTTCTCTGAGAGAGTCGTTTGGAGTGAGTGCACTGGTTCGAGTTGACCCTGATATCTTCTTTCCAGGCTGCTGGTTGTTTTCACCAGGGACGCTGATGGTTAGCCATCCTTACCAGGGCAGACACCGCTGGCAGCGACCAGCTCTGCGGCTCAGGCTTGCACCTCATTCTCACTCTTATTTACACCCTAAAACATGCGAGACAACTTAATTACGATGCCAAACTGTGTCTATGTGTCAGAATCAGAGGGCAGAGACTGACAGTCCCGGTCCAGCTGCTCGGGGTTATCCGTGTTATCCCGTTTACCACCGGTTCAGCACCTCGTAGAACTAGTCACCATTCAGGTTAAGGCTTGACTTTAGTGGTTCCATGTCACCAGTCAACGGTTGAGCTGGCGGGAGCAGCGTTAGCTAGCTTGCTAGCTAGTGCTAAGAGGGCTAGCTAGTGTGGGAGCAGCAGATTAGCTGCTTAGTGGCTCCATTTCTACATTTCCGTCATCAACTGTTGCCAGAATCAAGTTACTTATACGTCCCAATCGAGTACACGAGAGACGGGAGTGTCGCCGTACCTGTTTGACGAGGGGAAGTCTGCTTTTTTTAATTTAAAGTCTTCTACGAAACCAAATGCAGTTCCTCAGTAAATAGTAGCCGTGACGTCATCAAAGTGAGACGCAATATTTTGCTTTGCTGAGTAATTAGACTTGTTTGAGATGTCTTTCGCCTCTCCTCCAGAATGACCGAGCGCGGCCAGGGAGAAGTCCAGGGGCCGGAGCCCGGTGCTGGGTCTGGCCGGTTCGCCTCACACCGACCCTCCGCTTCATCTGAAGTTCCCTTGTTTACCGCCTGTAGCACGGGAGGAAACTTGGAGCAAACAGAGTAAATGCACGGGCAAAGCACAATGGAAACAGTACAATGATGACTCCGGTGGACAGGTTGCCTCCTCCCGGGGGGGTACCCAGATGGGACCAGGTGCCGGGTCGACGCTGGACGCGGTGGTCCCGCCTCGTATACTTTAAAAACAGACTTAAAGGAAAGTTAAGTTTTTTTCTGACAGGACTGTTTCTGGATGAAGCGCAGTCCAAATGCCGCGAGGCTCAAAGACAGAAACAGAATCACAAAAGCAGGAGTTTAAGGAGAAAGCACGAACACCTCAGAGCTCCTCCACACTCCCACCCTTGTCACCAGAGGCTGGGCTGCTGGCCCCCCACGCCCCTGCTCCCCTCATCAGCTAAACAAGAACTGATGTGCAGCAAAGACAAGCAGTAGAAGCAAAAGTTTAATAAGAGAGCAAACTCTGATATGATCCATGTTGTGGTTCCTTCCCAGCTCTCAGCACAAACCAGTATCGCACACCAAGTGTACGCCTGTACTTCCTGTATATGTGCTGCAACTATATTTATACTCTACTTGTGCTACGATTCATCCTGTATGTACCACAATATTTGTAAAGTACTTCTCATTCATTCATGTAATTATACCATGAATCTATTCTGCACTACTCCCTCTACTGCACTACTACTTCTATCATGCACTTTACAAAGCAAATGCTGCCAACCCTGGGGGGTGGAGGCTTCCTTGCACTTCCTTATCTCATGTATCTTGTTGTCTTCTTGTTTAACCAAAAGTTTTTCTGAATCTGAATCTGGCAACGACCAACACCTGCACATTAAAGCTTCCCTTCAGATGCATAAACACAAAGAAGATGGAAGCAGAAGGTGAGTCAGCGATGTCTCCCCATCCATCCATCCATCCCTCCATCCATCCATGTTCCCCCTCTCCTCCTGTTCAGGGTGGTGGGGGTGGAGCCTATCCCAGCAGCCTTCCCCCTGGACAGGTCACCAGTCCATGGCAGGGCCAACACATAGAGACAGACAACCATTGGCTCTCCCAGCCACGCCTACGGTCAATTTAGAGTCTGGATTAACCTGGTCCCTCTTGATGTCTTTGGACTGTGGAGGAAGCTGGAGTACCAGAGAGAACCCAGCAGGAACAGGGACAACATGGAGACTCACCCAGAAAGACCCCGTGCTGCAGCCGGGGCTCCACCCACAACCTTCTTGATGGGGGGCCGCAGTGAGAACCACTGCTCCACCCACAACCTTCTTGATGGGGGCCACAGGGAGCAAACATGCTCTTTGGTCAAAGATCCACTGGGGGGCACTACTGCTGCACCCAGGACTTGAGAGGCAGGAAGTGACCCCAAGAACTCAGCCCGGCAGACATCCTGTGTGGACTGAATGAACAAGGCAGTTCACTTCCTCATGATGGTTCCCATCACAGTGCTGGATGGTCCTCCGGTGACGGCGCCGGTTCCAACTGGCTGCTGTGGCAACGAGCACCCACCCTTCATCCATCAGGGATATCAGTGCTATGGCTGCTGATCGGGAGTTTCCCAGATTGATTTTTCTTCACCTGTCAGCAGGTAGTCCATCATGGTCCAGCAGGAAGAAGGTGTACTCCCCAGACACACTCACATCCCTGGGTCAGAGCCCTCGCGCACCCCCAGGGACTCCTTCACCTCTGAGATAATTTTGGTTGTTGGGGTAGAAACGTTGTCCAGGCTGTGCATGCTTTAATCTCAGCTCCTGAAACATATCAGTGAATTGCATCCCATCGATTCTCCATCCACTGAGGACCCAACCACCACAGCGCTCCAGCGCTGAGGCACCTGGAGCACCTGGGGAGCTCCTAGACTCCAGCTCAGTATTCAACTACATCATCCTGGAAATCCTGGTCCAGAAGCTCTCACACCTGCATCTCTCCACCCCATCTGCCTCTGGATCCAGGACTTCCTAACAAACTGCCCACAGTCTGTCCTTGGCCCCACCCCCCAGCAAGATCTCACTCAGCCCGGCTCTCCACCAGGATGTGTGCCGAGTCCCCTCCTGTCTCCACACAACCACTGATCCCGACCCTCCTCTCAAACACGAGCATCAATTTTGCAGATGACGCCACCATGGGGGGGCTCATCTCAGGGGGTGCGTCTGACCACAGAGATGAGGTCAACAGACTGACAGCGGGGTGTTCAGTAAACAACCTCCAACTGAACACCACAAAACGAAGGCACTCATTCTGGACTTCAGGAAGGGCAGAGGGGTCCCAGCCCTGCTCCTCATCCATGGGGACTGTGTGGAAAGGGTCCACGCCATCAGATTTCTGGGTGTGCAGATATCCGACGACCTCTCCTGGACCACTAACGCCATGGCGGTGGTAAAGAAGGCCCTGCATCACAGCCTGGTATGCAGGGAGCTCAGCAGCAGACAGGAGAGCAGAGGTCATCCGCACAGCCCAGATAATCACTGGCTGCTCTCTGCCCAGCCTGGAGGACATCGCCGGCTCTCGCCACCTCAGCAGAGCCGCCAACATCACCAAGGGCTCCCGTCACCCCAGCAACCACCTGTCTGACCTGCCGGGGCCGGCGCGACAGGTCAGACTGACTCAGGGACAGCTCCTGTCCTGGAGCTGTCACTGCAGCCAGCAACCACAGAACCAAGTGACCTGCCTCACTACAATAGAGATATTGATGATACTGATCCTATTGATCACACTGATCGTTTTGATCGTGCTGATCCTATTGATCGTACTGATCCTATTGATCATACTGATCTTATTGATCATACTGATCTTATTGATCCTATTGATCATACTGATCTTATTGGATCATATTGATCTTATTGATCATACTGATCTTATTGATCATACTGATCTTATTGGATCATATTGATCTTATTGATCCTATTGATCATACTGATCTTATTGGATCATACTGATCTTATTGATCATACTGATCTTATTGGATCCTATTGATCGTACTGATCGTTGATAACCAACAGACAATAATGTGCAATAATTGCTTACATTTCAAGTGCAACAACCGTTCTATGTCCTTCATGGGCAATCACACCACTTTCACTTCTGATATTTCACTGAAATATTTGTGGTTTTATTTCTTTTTAAGTATTTCTATCTCTTTTTATGCCACACACACACACACACACATACACACACACACACACACACACACACACACTTAATAACTGTTGCATGGTCAATTGAAAAATTGCACCAAAGGGAGTTGTACTCCAGTTTTCTTGCTTCAGTGTTCCAGTGGTCGAAGCTGAGGGGAGTTCCTGGCACGTCACCGACTTCCACGGAGGATGAAGCATGAAAGGAAACTCGAAGAGGTCAAAAGTTAATCCAACTACCTTGTTGGTCTGAAAGGCGTCGGACCAACAAAGTGGTTGCTGGAGCTTTGTGACATCTTCAAGTGTTATGATTGTCCCGTCCTGTTCTCCAGATGATACCCAGCTGACATCGTTCTCTAACCAGAGAACCCTTTCATGTAACATGAGAATGAAGCTTTGGGATGTTAAATCAATGTCCATCGACGTTTCCTGTGAGACAACTTGTTGTTTTAACATTCTGAGCGTGTTCAGGAAGATGCTTCAGTGTAGCTCTCAAATTTAAAATGAAATAATCAGAACACTGCAGAAATCAACGTCCAGCTGGAGAGGCTTGTTGAGACGTTCACATGACATCCTCCTGAACAGGGTTAGCATGCTGCACCGCTAGGAGTCGACTCGCCGCACTCTGGAAGATTGTGTGTGAATGTGAGAACTGATCCTGGGGATGAACACATTCAGCCAATAACTCTGAATTTAGGATCCGTCTCCACACAGATCCAGCGGACTCAGAGAGGATTGGACTGAATTGCTGTCAACATCAACACTCTGGGTGCGTTTAGACGTAGAACACAATTTACTTCTAGTAACTGAATCACACCTGAGTGGAAAGCAGCAGATACAGGAGGAGGATTGAATGATTCCAGGGTTTATTACACAGAATAGCGCAATGAAGCAAACTTCGTAGGAGGGATGAATCCGCCCTGAACCGTCTGGAGAGGGAGGTCACGTCCTGGGAAACCTCAGAGACCCACAGCTTCCCTCTGCACGTTGCAGCCCAACAGCGTATTTGCAGCTGCAACACAGTCTGGAGCAAGAGGAGCTTTAGAAAACACACACAGAACAGGACGTCACCAGGCAGAACGTAGGACAGAAAGATTCAAAAGAAATAACGACATTTCAAAAAACCAAATCTAAAGGAAGCCATGTAGAGATGGTGAAATAGGAGCCATGTGGACTGGATTAACCTTTGGAGCCGGTTGGAGAAAGAAACTGATCTGGTAACAGTAGCTAACTGGTGAAATGAAAGCTGGGACACAAATTCCACAGCAGTCTTGAATAAAAAGATCCAATTGTCAAGATTTCAAGGAGCAGCACGGACTGAGGGACTGCCTGTATCATCAGCAGCACCACTGGCTAGAAACAACAGATCAGCACCAGTTTGGGGACTCTTACTGTTCTGCGCACGAATCCATGACACAGCCTTCATAGCCAGAAGCCCCCACTCGTCCCGAGTGTCCGACTTGAACCCGTGAAGCCAGACCAGCGCCAGGACGGTGGCCCACACCTCCTTTTCCACCTGGTTCACAGAGTAAAAGATCATCCTCCCGACACCATAATGACGTGCAAATAAAACCCAGATATTTTCACATCTTTGATCCATTGAAGGCATTTTGGAGCCAACTTGTTGCTGTCATGTGGCGCCATGTGAGTAGCGCCAGTGTTTCTGCTGCTCCTCACTCCCTCATTTATCCTGATCACGTGGAGCTTTTATCCTATTTATCTAATTCTGCCTCTTATGAATCCACATACTGCATACATGTGAATAATTACAATATATTATTGATTTCCTTTTGTCCTGGAATTCCTTATGTCATAGAAACCACGTGATGAGGTGTCCCATGAATGACTGGTCTTATTCCTGACAATGTCCCACCTCAGGAGGCTTCAGCTTCTGCACCTCCTGGCTGGCCTTGCCCAGCGCGGCAGCCAGAGCCGCATCCAGCTCCCAGCAGCCAGACACCTTCTGCAGGGAGACCAGCTGCATCAGGGGGTCTGTGGGCGTCTGAACCGGCAGGCTGCATTCTTCCATTGGTCAGAGAAAAACCCAGTTAAAATAATTCTTGTTGATTATCATGCTGGTTTCTACCTTGAGCTTCATTAACTCTAATTTTGACACTGATGATGCAGCTGAGATCGACTGGGTTAATCACATTGTTCTCGACACAAGATTCAATACTGACATCGTTGCTCCCTACAAAAACAAGAACAGACAGGGTTACCTGAGAAGGATGAAGAAGACACTGCGCCGTGCACATTACTGCTCTTCTGACGTCTGCCCTTGAAACCTGGGAACAGGAAGGCACCTTCTGAAGGAGTCACATGATATAACCAACTGAGACGCCAAAACACCACCAACAGTGACAGAATTTGTGTTTAAAACTACAGGTTCAATTCAAGAGTGCCAGTTCAGTCCTGCATAAACACATTCTAGTGTTTCTGTGCAAACAAAGAACTACATGACATCATCAGCCAGGGTTCTGACAGGAGTTTAGAAGAGAGAACACATCTCTCCACTTTAGCTTCTCTCCTTCCTGTAGGATCTAGAATCCACTTCAAAATCCTTCTGCTGACTCATCAGGCTCTCAATGATGAAGCTCCATCCTCTCTGAAAGAACTCATTAGTCCCTCCTGTCCCACCAGAGCACTCCGCTCCCAGAATGCAGGTCTGTTAGTGACTCCCAGTATCTCTAAACCAGACTGGGAGGTAGAGCCTTCAGGTACCGGTTCCTCTACTGTGGAACCAGCATCTCTCCATGGGTCAGAGAGGCAGACACTTTAACTACGTTTAAGTCCAGGCTTAATATAGTTCAATTAATATAAGCTTAGACTGCTGGGGTCTCTGTGTTTCCACAGAGTTGGTGAAAACAGGCTCTACAAATAAAACTGCCTTACCTTGCATTGCCTTCATCAACCTGGTTTTATCATGGGGGGGCTGTCGAGGAGCTGCTGGAGGACAAACAACTCATTAGAACATGTTTGTTCAGAGTTTCTGTTGCAAAGATTCATACAAATGTTGACGTGTTCACATGCTTTTGACTCACCCATCGCGACAGCTCGAAACCCTGGCATCGAGCAGGGACTGCAGCATACTTTGAGGTTATAGAACAGAATATCGCACATGAATGAGGGGTCACAAATATCAAGTAGTGGTTTCCAACCGTGAAGGAACGGCCAGCTCTTTGGGAAATGTGAATATTTGAATTCCCTTGGGCAAGACAAGAGAAAAGATCTGAGACACTGGCTGGCTACTAGTTAGCTTAGCACAACAATGGTAGTGTAAGGGATGAGTTAGCATGTATCAGTCCAATGTAACCAAAAGCACTTGAGGAGGAGTAGGATAAGTGTATATCCCAAGAAGTGGGTGTGTTCCTTCAACAAAATGATGCACCGGCGGTTGCTAACATCATCCCAGAAGTGCATTTAAATCTGAACATGAGCGACGTGCGTGTGCCGCAGGAGGAGCTCTGAATCTGGACAGGTCTGAAGCACTCACCGGGCAGAGGCACTTTTCTGCGCAACAGAGGTCCTTGAATCGGCTCGCTGTTGCTTTTGTTGACAGCAACGAAGGCAGTGAAGGAACTGCTCACTCCTGATTGGACGCTGAGCTCCACCACCTTTGCCTTCACTCCGCCGTCTTGCTCTTGTCCGCGCTCGCTCCCCTCCGTCTCCAGTGAGCGAATCAGAGTCCGAGTCCCCAACCTGTGGACTGTTAATCTGCAGGCA
Organism: Aulostomus chinensis; assembly: GCF_037954235.1. Classification (NCBI taxonomy): domain Eukaryota; kingdom Metazoa; phylum Chordata; class Actinopteri; order Syngnathiformes; family Aulostomidae; genus Aulostomus; species Aulostomus chinensis. Next base: position 802,070 of record NC_141329.1, read on the forward strand.
AGAGGGAGGTGAAGCTCCATATCCATGAGTGAAACAAGGACTTGTGTTATGGGTCTGCAATCATCTGGCCATTTAACTCGACATATGTGTGCGAAACTGTAGTTTTTTCCTCTGCTGGCCTTCACCTTGATACTTCCACATACTAGTACTGTGTTCTTGTACTGTTTACAGTGGTACCCAATGAAAGCGTCAACAGTTGGGTTACCCTGTATCCTCTGCAGGCTGCAGACCGAAGCGGAGCTGATTCTGGGACGGGTGACCTGCCAGGATGTATTTTATGGTCACATGACCTTCTGCTGCCTCTGAGCTCTGAGAAGACATTTATTGTAGTTTTTTCATACCTGATGAATAAGGACATTAATGTTTTGAGTGTAGACACGGAAAAGTTGTCCAAACTCACACGACCAGTCAGTCGTTTGGCCACAACTTCTCATTTCAAGGTTCCTCTTTACTTTCATGAGTGTTTACATTGTCGGTTCCCCCTGAAGGCATCCAAACGATGAATGAACACATCTGCAATTCTGTAGTCATCAAATCATGAAAGAACTCCAACAGGTTCTACGTTCTAGGTTCTTCTAAACAGCCTCCCTCTGACTCCTGCTCTGCTCACTCTTGGCGTTCTCTCCTTGAGCTTCATGAGGTCATCACCTGAAACGGTTCTCCAACAGTCTTGAAGGAGTTCCAGAGGTGCTGAGCACTTGTTGGCCCTTTGGCCTTCACTCTGCGCTCCATCTCATCCCAAACATCTGGACTGGGTTCAGGTCAGGTGACTGGAGGCCAGGTCACCTGGGCCGCCCTCCATCACTCTCCTTCTTGGTCAAACAGCCCTCACACAGCCTGGAGGTGTGTTTGGGTCGTCGTCCTGCTGAAACATCATGACGGTCCAACTAAACGCAGACGGGGTGGGATGGCGTGTTGCTGCAGGACGCTGTGGCAGCCATGTTGGTTCAGTAAAGCCCCCCCACCATCACACCTCCTCCATGCTTCACACTGGGAACCATGCATGTAGAGACGTCCCGCCACCTTTTCTGTGTCCCACAAAGACACGGCGGTGGAACCAAAGATCTCAAATGTGGACTCATCAGACCAAAGCCCAGATGTCCTCTGGTCTCATGTCCACTCCTTGTGGTTCAGGTCCAAACAAACCTCCTCTGCTGGTTGCTTCTCCTGGGTGGTGGTTTCCTAGCAGCTGCTGGACCATCAAGGCCTGATTGGCGCCGTCTCCTCTGAACCGTTGGTGCGGAGACGTGTCTGCTAACAGAACATTCATCTGGGCTCCAGTCTGAGGAGCTGTTAACTGGTGGTTCCTGAGGCTGGGGACTGGGATGAAGTCCTCCTCAGCAGCAGAGGAGACTCTTGGTCTTCCTCTCCTGGGCCGTGCTCATGTGAGCCGGTTTCATCATGGCGCTTGATGGGTGCACTCAGAGACGCATTCAAAGTTTTTCCAGTTTCCTGGACTGAGTGACCTTCAGGTCTTAGAGCACTGATGGACGTGGCTCCTCTCTACTGAGCTGATGGTTCCTGCCATGACATGAATTCTAGCAGTGGTCAAACAGAGCTGTCAGCTGGGGAGCAGCCTGACTTCTGCTCAGCTCAACTGATGCTCCCAACCAGGAAGAAGGCAGGAAACTCCACCACTGAACCCTGACAAGGTGAACCTGAGAGGGGGAACCATTTCAGGTGATGACATCATGAAGCTCCCTGAGAGAAGGACGAGGGTTTGCAGCGCTGCAGCGAAGCAGAGGGAGGCGACTTTGAGGAGCTAGAATATAAAACAGGTTTACAGTTCTGAACAATTCTGTCTTTGCTCCATGATTCCATTGATCTGCTTCAGAGATTTGATGTCTTCAGGATGAAACTACAATGTAGCAAGTAGCAGAAACAAAGAGGAAACATTGAATGAGAAGGCGTGTCCACACTTCTGACTGGCAGAGTCCATTTCACACCACAGTTGTATTTAGGGAACTCAGCGCTGCCAGGTGGAACGTAGATTAGTCGTTGAAAACAGGTCCTACCTCTCCGGTGAGCTGGGCGTATATCAGCGACCTGTGACCCTGGAAAATGGCTGTGATAGGAGGAGACAAAACAGTGGCAGACACCCCCTTTGGTAAGTCCCATGTGATGGAGATGTCCACCACAGCTGGCTGAAGGGCGAATCGCAGCGACTGCATGGCCTGATGGGTAAACGTCGTTTTTTTCCTTGCTGGAATCCTGAATTTTTTTTTTTTAAAGGACCAGTGTGTAGGATCAGGTTGGCGGTGCGACCCCTCACCCTGCTGCTCTTAACAAAACGCGTGATACACAAGTCCTCAAATTTGGGTTCTCAAGCTTCTCTCAATCAGCAACCACTCACTCAGAAACAGAAACTGCTGTCAGGAACTCGCTCAGGGGAAACGCCGGTCCGCTGGAGCCGCAGAGAGGATCACGCCATTCGTGGTTTGGCACTCGACCTTGACTCATCTACCACGACTGAAATGACCAAAGTGCCGCCTAAACAACACCAGCGAAGATACGAATTCAAATAAATAAGTTAAGTTTGAGTTTGAGCTTCGACGAGGAGGAGCAAACCCAAATGTACAGGTGACCTGCGGCGTCCGTGGATGTACACGCGTCACTCAAGCTCTCGTCTAAACACTGATGAGGACAAAGTTGCACCTGTCACATTTCTGCCTCCAAATCCTACGCATTGGGCCTTTAAAATGCAAATGCAGATCTTCTTCGACATTTTTTACTTTGGCAAATTAATTTCCTTTCATGTACTTTTAGCTGCATCCGCTCGTCTCCTCTGATGAACTGGGCGTGGCCTCCTCCTTCCTTTGCTATTCCATTGATTAGAGCAGAGCTGGCTCCCTCCCCGATCCCGAAAGAGAAGCACCTGCAACACAGCAGCTTGGTTCTACACACACACACACACACACACACACACCTCTGGGACATATTCATGAAAGAGTGTGTGTGTGTTCATGAGGCTGTACCTGTGGGAGCCAGAATGCGTCTTCACCAGATTGATAACTTGTCTGGTGTTCCCCACCTCGCCATCAGTAAACACAAAGAGCTGGGAGGAGAGATGACACAGCGTGGCTGTCACCACGCTTAGCTTGGAACAACAAGAGTGCATTGATGACTTCTTGTGCAGCCTGTTCTGCAGGTTCTAAAGTGTGTGTGTGTGTGTGTGTGTGTGTGTGTGTGTGTGTGTTACTTGTCTTGATTGACTGGGAATGCAGGTCTGGCTGTAGATGTGTTTGAGGGGTTGGAGAATCGCTGTTCCTCCCAGATTGGCTTGCATATTCTTGACCTTGTCCAGAGCTTCCCCCATGGTCTCCTCGGTGTACTCCATGCTCTTCCTGCCACCAGAAAAAACATGCATGAAAACACATACACGTGTGTACAAGTAGTGTCATCTAAAACAGGAACACATCAGTTTGCCCAGCTCTTAAAGGGACATCGCTAACGGGAAGACGTGTTCGTATGTGGAGCCGAAACTGTAGATGTTGAAGTAGCAGCCCATGGGTAAGCTCTTCAGCAGCAGCAGCAGAGTGTCCTGGGGAGGACGAGGGGACAAATGAGGAGGTCCAGTGGGTGAGAGCGACACCGTGCGTGACTAAATGACACAACTCAAACCAGCTGAATACCCGGGCGCTGTCAATGCGAGTCTGTCTTCCTTTATTCTGATTGATGGGACAATCCATACTTCCAGATCGATCCATTAGGAACACAAACTCTCCACAGGAGGCAGCTGATGACATCACAGCCTGGGGAAACTCTGGGTAGAGACTCAGCATCACAGCTGGATCTCCCATCAGAGTGCCTGAAACACAGAAGGGACAGAAAGATCCCTTCATCATCGACCGGCGAGTCTAAGCAGCCTCCAGCTGACAGCTGGGTGAGGATGAGCAGTCTCACCAGGCCTGGCGGAGGCCTGTCCCGCCTCCACCACAGCAGTGGGCTGGTGGGCGCCTTTGTAATAAATCAGCAGTTCAACATCCCTGTCAAACTTGTGTCCATCAGCCAGCTGGACCTGCGGGTCAGGAAGACAATGTCATGTCTGGTTCTCATGTCCGGTCACACACAGGACAGACACTTGACGCCTGCGTACCGTAGCCTTGCTTTGCTCTGAGTTCAGGTACTGCAGAGGGTCCAGAGAACAGTTGGACTCTACTTTAGAGACCGGACGGGGAGAGGACACCCGGGCACAGAAGGACAGACTGTAGGGCACCAGAGAGGCGGCAACAGAGGTCATCTGAACGCTGCCGCCCTCACTGCCTGGGAACGTGACAGGGCAGAGACACCAGCACAGTGCCAAATAAGAGACTATGTGGTCTGTGTATACACATGTTAATATATATGTTTATACATATACGTATATAAACTGAAAAAAGGTTGCTGTGGATTCGGGACCTTTTCCCAGGCCCCGCCTCCATCGTCTGAGCTCTAACGCGGCTCCATGAAACCTGCAACTGTGTAGACGGCTGCAGGACGACGCACATGAAGGTCTCGTCTCTTTCGGCTCCGTGTGAGAGCCTACGTTGGCGTGGAGGTGTGGCCACCTACACTGCCCCCTAATGGACAGGTGAGGTGCATTTGCAGGCTTTCACAACAAACTGAAAACCAGCCACCACGTTTGAGCAGGATGTGATGAAAGCTGTGACGGTGCTTCTGGCAGGAGCCTCTACCTGGAGGTTGGTAGCGAGGGTTGAGCACAGCAGGCAGGGTGAACATCAGGCCGGCATCCGCCTGCACAGCCAGCTCAGTGACATACTCCAGCCTGATGGAGGCGCTCTCCCCTGGAGGCAGGCTGCCCACACTCAGAGAGAAGATGTCTGGGCTCTGCTGGCTCTCCTCCAGCAGGAAGGCCTGCCGGCCGGAGCTCAGGGCGTCATCGTACTCCTCTCGAGCCTGCAGCACACGAGCACAAATCTGAAGCGTCCCACTGCATTTGGCAGCTCCGTCGTCTGTCTGTCCCGCTCACCTGCTGCTTGTCCTTCAGCTCAGCTACAATCTGAGTCGCTCCAATGGTGCCGCTGAAATGACACACAGCAGCATCAGCAGGCAGAGGGAAGACGAAGAGGGCCTCTATGGGTTTGTCCTCCTTGTTTTGGTAGTGCAGCGTGGAGACAACCGTCCCCACATGGTCCCTCACGTCCAGCTGCACCTCGATGCTCCTCAGAGGAACTGAGCACAAGGACACAAGCAACCACAGAGCTCATGAGGGATTTTCAGAAAACAATGAGAAACGATATCAAAGTTTTCTGGTTTCCAAGGTTTTCCCATGACTGGTGTGAAGAACCTGGCAGCTCTGACGCGTTTGTGCTTTTCTCGGGTGTGGTCGCCTACCTGGATCTTTACTGGCAGTGATCAGGCCGCAACAGGTCACCATGGTGGTGGATCCGAGAGGTGACGTCACAACAATCTGCTGCTAGAACGAAAGTGATGAGAAAGTAACTGCCGAGCCGGTACGTCTGGTACTTGAGACTTTTATCTTCATCCACACTGAACTTCCTGGCTGCTTCACGGTACAACAGTTGTTGACGAAGCCGCACAGCTCTACACGCTCGTCAGGAATATTGTAGGAAAATAACCTGCGAACTACAACTCCCGTCAGTTGATCCAGTATAATCACACCAATTGACCTGAACATCTCAGTAATTCTGTCGGCTGGGTTGGTTTTTTTTCTCGTCAAGTGAGTGAAACTTGGCAAACGTACCTGATCGAGGGAGGCTCCGAGGTGTGACTGTGGTTGACAGTGACACGGAACGCAGGAGGGACGCCACACGCCTGCAAGTACGGCGTCCCGCAGCGGCCAATCACAGCAACCAGATGCCGTCAGACTGTTAGATTGTGAGCGTGAACTTCCGACTAATTGTTTAATTTGCGGACTCAAATTTTAACTGGACAACATTTTGTTGAAAAAAGCAACAGCAAACTTCAACAAAACCCACAAATGTTTCTTTGCCAAGTTGGGAACTTTTTATTGCGTCGTATAATTTTTTTTTTCTTGTATTAAATTAAAATGTTCAATAAAAGTCGATTACATTTGTTGATGTAAAGGTGGTTTCAGAATCGTGTAACTGCTGGAGGTTTTCTGGTAAATGTTAATGGTGTCTAGATTAAATGGCGGCACGCGCCTGGCGCCAGCAGGACAGATGTGGGAACAGGAGCTTGACGTTGGAACGATTCTGTTTTCACAAAACCAAAACCAATGAATTTTTTACAAGCTCTCTTCTGTTGATATTTACCATTTTGATGTTGTTGCTTTCGTTGAATTCTAGTCTCACATGCGTTTCTTCATAATGTGGCATTGTTCTCTGTACCTGGAGGCTCAGCACCTGACAGGTGAAGCTCCCTTGTGGCTGCACTCTAACCTGGGCTTGTAGGTTAAAGAGAGAACAAAGTCCTGGTGCTCACTGGGGACTGGAAGTCACTGAATCGAAGAACATGTTTATCTAGAGAACAATAGCAGCGTTTCTGTTGCGTAACCTGCTCATTGGCTCACTGATCCCTACAGAACAGGAACGTTGGCGCTCGTAATCCCATTTCAGTGCAGGTACTTCCAGGTGACCTTGTGTGTTACTTAGCTTCTTGTTAGCTGTTACTTAGCTTCTTGTTAGCTGTTACTTAGCTTCTTGTTAGCTGTTACTTAACTTCTTGTTAGCTGTTACTTAACTTCTGGTTAGCTGTTACTTAGCTTCTTGTTAGCTGTTACTTAGCTTCTTGTTAGCTGTTACTTAGCTTCTTGCTAGCTGTTACTTAGCTTCTTGCTAGCTGTTACTTAGCTTCTTGTTAGCTGTTACTTAGCTTCTTGTTAGCTGTTACTTAGCTTCTTGTTAGCTGTTACTTAGCTTCTTGTTAGCTGTTACTTAACTTCTTGTTAGCTGTTACTTAGCTTCTTGTTAGCTGTTACTTAGCTTCTTGTTAGCTGTTACTTAGCTTCTTGTTAGCTGTTACTTAGCTTCTTGTTAGCTGTTACTTAGCTTCTTGTTAGCTGTTACTTAGCTTCTTGTTAGCTGTTTCTTAGCTTCTTGTTAGCTGTTACTTAGCTTCTTGTTAGCTGTTACTTAGCTTCTTGTTAGCTGTTACTTAGCTTCTTGCTAGCTGTTACTTAGCTTCTTGCTAGCTGTTACTTAGCTTCTTCTGGTCCAGGACAGCGCCGTGTGGCTGCAGGTTTTCATTCCAACCCAGCAAAAGCAACACCTGATCCAGAAGTAGAATCGGGTGTTGCTTTTGCTGGGTTGGAATGAAAACCTGCAGCCACACGGCGCTGTCCTGGACCAGTTTGACACCCCTGCACTAAGCCGTTGGCGGTCAAAACGCTGGTGTCCCAACTTTTCCTCACATTATCATATTTTCAGAGTTGAAGAACAGGAAGCAACCACGGTAAAGAAGTATCAGATAAAAAAAGGAAAACTGTCTTATTGGAGATAACAAACATCATCCATGTCCTCTTGTCATGTGGATGCGGTTGAATGTCTGTGTGTGGTTGACGTGACAGAGTTCTGACGGTCTGAAAACCGGGTCATGGGGGTCTGCTGGCTGCAGCAAAGCAATCAGCATCAGAGAGGAAGTGATTTGCTTCGCCGCAGGTTCAACAGGAAGCACCCACCACTTCCACCTGCAGCAGGTTCCTGAGAGCGAGGTTCTTCTGGAGAGCAGCTCTCAGTTTTCCAGTCCTTCCCTGGTTCTAGCGGTGCAGGCAGGAGTCCCATGGACCCATCTCAGATCTGCATGCTGTGGATTACTCAGCAACACCAAGCTTTTCTTGCCCCTTTGGGTCTCTCACCTCTTCACTCGAAGCTGGCGAAACATTTCAGTCTGCACAGCTGCAGCTGATCTCTTCAGAACCACCCTTCTTTACATTGACACCGCCGATGGCGGTAACCAGGGAGAGGAGAAGCACTTGTTGTGTTTGTAAATGCTTTCTGGAGGGAGTGATGGATGGGGGGCGGGGGGTTGGGGAGGCCTGAGTTGAACACTGGCTGGTAATATATGCAGCCCCATTGTGGCGAATCAATGCAGCGTGAGTAAATGGGGGGTGAGGAGGGGTGCAAGGCTGCAGGGGAGCTTTGACAAGAGGTCTTCAGCCCCGCGGTGTAGCCCCCTCACCAAGAAACACACTCAAGACCGCTCAGTGTCAACCGGACTTTCTTCTCGGTGTCTCCATTCTTTTTCCTCCTGAGATCACGGGCCGGAGCCCGGGGACGGACCGGTCTAAGGATATCAGAGAAGCTGATACCGGAAACTCTGACAGGTTGAGGTGAGCGTCCCCACTGTCATATCAGCGTACGTGTGGTCGCTGCTACACTTGTGGGATGGGGACCGAGGCGTTTACCGTCTGAGCAGAGAGACTCAGAGAGACACAGAGACTCAGAGGGACACAGAGAGACACAGGGACACTCAGAGGGACACAGAGAGACACAGGGACACTCAGAGAGACACAGGGAGACTCAGAGACACTCAGAGGGACACAGAAACTCAGAGGGACACAGAGACACTCAGAGAGACACAGGGAGACTCAGAGACACTCAGAGGGACACAGAAACTCAGAGAGCATGCATTGAGTTGAGAAAGTGTCTGTTTTCCATAGAAATACAATGTTCTTTAGAAAGGACTGTGGGTCTCCTGAGTGAAACTAAGCGTAGCTGTAAGGTGAAGCGCTTGTGGCGTGGAGGGTGGAAGTGCTCGTTCCTACTTGACGTGATCTCACTGGTGGAGCTCAGCAACGCTGACATCATTAACGTCCATGCAAAATGACAAACGACGTTAACGAGGATTATTAAACGTTACAAAGGTTGTGCACTGGAATATGTGTCCCTCCTGAAGGAGTAAAAGTATCTCTCTGTCTGTCTGTCTGTCTGTCTGTCTGTCTGTGTCTATGTCTCTCTGTCTCTCTCTGTCTGTGTAAAACAATCAGGTCAAGCTGATTGGCCGACTGGAGGCTCGGCAGCGCTCGTTTGTAGGGTCCTTTCTTTTGTTTCAGTCCCGCCCTTGTGAGAACATTGGCAACCAGAACAAAACCAAAGAACTGGATCTGAATAAAGATGACAAAGGACAATAGAGCCTCTGTGTGTGTGTGTGGGGGGGGGGGGGGCTTTACTGAGTCATCCAACTGTTTCACTAATTATGGCTAAATGTGTTTTACCATTTTAACTTTAATTACATGTTCTTATGTACTTCGGCAGCAGGTTCCACAAAACCGTGACATTCAATTTAAAAGCACAAGTGTTGCAGACATCTGAGTATCAACAAATAGTAATTTCATTAAAAATGCATCCCTTGGAAATAAGGAAGTAAAATTTATCACACCTCTTCTTCACTTTGAGGGCCAATCTAGTATTAAGATGAACGGTACAAGCCTCAGCTAGAAATTCACACAGCTGTTGAATGCCCGTCAATATGACCTTTGACCTCAGACCGCCAAAGTCTTCCACTTATGCTCAAGTCCAAGTTGAGGTTTGAGCCAAATTTTTAGGATGTTCACAGGTCCCATCGGTAGAGGACCAGTGAGCAATCAGCTGTCTACAGATTCAATGGCGTTAAATCTGCATGTGTTATGAGCAGTGGGATGTGACGTGGCAACTCCGCCTCCAGGACGTGATGTCACAGGTCAGCGGGAGGATGTGGGCAGGCGTTGGGAAGCAGACGTCCTGGTTCGTTCTGGCACACCTTTTCCTCCTGGCGGGACCATGCACGGCCTTTCTCCCAAACTTTTGGTCACGAGTGTTGACGCTGTCGTGGGACTCACGCACGCACCAGGACCTCACGGAGCAGGCGGTCCTCAACGTCACGCTGGAGACCCTGGGGGGCGCTGCAGAGGAGCAGGTGAGCTGATGCTGGCTCTGAGATGTATGATTGGAAGAGAGACAAGGTGAGAGTGGATGAGCCGTCTGGAGCTTTGAGGCAGCACACTTACACCTGCTGCAGGTCTCGTTCTTCTTCTGTGGTCACAATGCATCAATAACGAACCTGAATCCCTCAGAGCCGACTGGGCCGGGGCTTTTGGAGAGCTGTTGGAGAGGTGGTGAAGTCCAACGCAGCCATGGACTTCCTCAGCTCCACCAGGTCCGACCCAGTCTACCATTTTGACTCGGAGCGCGTGGACAGCGCAATGTTGATGCTGCGTCAGTTCTGGGCTCACACCCTCCTCTCAGTGCGGGCCAGTGAGTACCAGAGTGCTCGTCACAGCTTGGGCCAACTCCTGCACTCCCTGCAGGTACACGGCATCACTGGAAGTGACTCAAAAGGTGATCTTTGGTAAAGAAATGCTTTGTATTCAACCTTCTTCTTCTTCAATCTTTCATCCAGGACTTCTACAGCCACAGTAACTGGGTAGAGATGGACCAGCGCTCTATTTACCTCCACCTGCTGCATCCAGAAGAAGCCGCCATCCCTGTGGCTAAAGGTAATTATCACACCTGAGTACACCTGGGCCCACCCTGAGTCTGGTCCTACTGAAGGTTTTCCTCACCACTGTCACCAAGTGCTCGCTGGCACTTTATGAAGGTGCTCTAGACCAGAAGAGCTGCCTCTTTAAGGAACTCACTCCACAGTCGCTGTCCACAGGTGACACGCCCACCTGTATGGAGTGCTTCAGTGCTACCTGTAGGAACAACCTCCTTCCTCCCCTGACAAAGTCCCATCAGGACTCACAGCTGCTCACCACCGGCTACTTCAGCACTTCCCCTCCAAAACCTCTGGGTGTGTGAGACAAAAGAACAAAGAAACAGAATTCTCTGACGTCTCTGCAGTGATGGGCTTTGAAGAAGCTGCTTGTTTTTCAGGCAAATGTAGTCATGGAGGTATTCTGGACAGCAGCCGCTACATGGGGGCTAAAGGGGGCATCAACAAGGACAGCACCTCCCCGCTGTTCTCCCCTCATCATTACCTCCACAAGGACGCTGCCAGTCTGGCTTCTGAGGCCACGCTGGCCGTACTGAGAGACCTCCGGGACTCTGTGGGCCCTAAAACCTTCCTCAGGTTCGTTTCAAGTACTGTATGTACAGAAACAAATGACCCGCAACTTTCCGAACGCACCATTGCAGCGTCTCTAGACCTTCAGTGCATTCTCCTCTTCATTTCCTGAACCATGTCCAGACTTTTTAGCGTGCAGCAAGTTCCTGCTTTGGTGTTCGTCATGGACACGACAGGTAGCATGTTTGAGGAGATCACCGCGGCTCGACTCCGGGCCCACTCCATCATCCAGAACCGAGCCAGGCTCCCTGGACAACCCAGCACCTTTGTGCTCGTACCCTTCCATGATCCAGGTGAGAGCACAGATCCGCCCCAGCAAACACCCTCTTCTTCAGGGTCTTGAATCACTTTCAATGACTTGTGGGAATGTAATTATTTCATCAGGTGTGTATTTGATTTTTAATATTTCACTTAAATACTTCGACCTCTTTTGTTCTCTTCAAATGTGGCCATGATAATTTGAGGATTTCTGTTTCATGCTCCTCACGCGCCTCCTGAGCCTCACGGCATCGACCCTCTGTGTTGTACTGCTGTTGAATAAAACGTCACTGGAAGACAAAGAAATACATAAACCACCTGTGGCGAGGCGCATGTTAGTTCCTGACTCGTCTTTAACATAATTATTGACGCGATTTTCTGTTACACAAGATACTTTTGATAAGAAATATTAACTATTCTGGTACTCCAGCTTCCTCCACAGTCCAAAGACATCAAGAGGGGACCAGGTTAATCCAGACTCTAAATTGACCGTAGGCGTGGCTGGGAGAGCCAATGGTTGTCTGTCTCTATGTGTTGGCCCTGCCATGGACTGGTGACCTGTCCAGGGGGAAGGCTGCTGGGATAGGCTCCACCCCCACCACCCTCAACAGGAGAAGAGGGAGAACATGGAGGGAGGGAGGGATGATGGATGGAACCATTCTGAATCTAGTCTCTCGCTTCTATTCACACAAAGAAAAAAAAAGGCGTGGTGTGTGTGTGTGTGTGTGTGTGTGTGTGTGTGTGTGGGGGGGGGGTTCTCCTAAGTCCTGTTCAGTAAATGCCGACTGGCAAATTCTGGCATTACAGAGGTGGGACCAGTGTATGAGACCGACGACCCGGACCAGTTCATGCAGCACATGGACAGCCTCATGGCGCTGGGAGGAGGAGATGAACCAGAGATGTGCCTCTCCGCCATTCAGGTAGGTTTCGATCCCTCAGTATCACCAAGGTGAAGGGACCAGGTGTGTGAGAGTGGGTGTGTTTCAGCTGGCGCTCACTCACAGCCCAGCGCTGTCAGACGTCTTCGTCTTCACTGATGCTTCCCCCAAAGACGCGCACCTGTTCGACCTGGTCAAGGCCCTCGCGCTCAGCAAGCAGAGCAAGGTGAGCGATGGAGCGAACCATTGGCTCCTGTTTGGAACACCTGGTTCTCACGATCACGTTCTATCACAGGTGACATTTCTCCTGACTGAAGACCTTGACGATGCCCCCGACAGCAGAGGGAGGAAGAGGGGGGGGGGGAGGAGGAGGAGGAGGAGTAGTGATCGGTTCTCCCTCTACTCCTCACTGTCGTCCTTGTCTGGAGGACTGACGATTTTCACCACCAACTCTGACATCCACAGAGTCTCGTCCATAGTGGAGGACAACACAGCCGCTGACAAGGTAGCCAGGTGGAGGGCACCATCACCACCACCACCATCATCATCATCATCATCATCACCACCACCCCTCACCACCACCATCACCATCACCACCACCACCATCATCACCACCATCTTCACCATCATCATCACTATCACCAACATCATCATCATCATCATCATCACCATCATCATCATCATCATCATCATCACCACCACCCCTCACCACCACCATCACCATCACCACCATCACCATCATCATCATCACTATCACCAACATCATCATCATCACCATCACATCATCACCATCATCATCATCACCATCATCAACACCACCCCTCACCACCACCATCACCATCACCACCAACACCATCATCATCACCATCATCATCATCATCACCATCATCACCACCACCCCTCACCACCACCATCACCATCACCATCACCACCAACACCATCATCATCACCACCCCTCATCATCATCATCATCACCATCACCACCAACACCATCATCATCACCACCCCTCATCACCACCACCATCACCACCAACACCATCATCACCACCACCCCTCATCGCCATCCTCTGGTAGGACCCGCCTGCACCTTCAACACATGCCAGTGGAACCTGATCAGACCTGAGTCGTGCGTGGCCGCTCTGGTCTGAGAGTCTGGGACTCTTGAGACGTACCGGCTGCTCACCACCTTTGTGGTTGGTGCTGCAGGTAGAAATGTTGCCCTGAGGGTGAGAGGCAGGTGCACTCTGCAGTAGATGAAGGGCTCGATGAAGGCAGACTTCTTGATTGTCCATCCATCCATCCATCATCCCTCCATCCATGTTCTCCCTCTTCTCCTGTTGAGGGTGGTGGGGGTGGAGCCTATCCCAGCAGCCTTCCCCCTGGACAGGTCACCAGTCCATGGCAGGGCCAACACATAGAGACAGACAACCATTGGCTCTCCCAGCCACGCCTACGGTCAATTTAGAGTCTGGATTAACCTGGTCCCTCTTGATGTCTTTGGACTGTGGAGGAAGCTGGAGTACCAGAGAGAACCCAGCAGGAACAGGGAGAACATGGAGACTCACCCAGAAAGACCCCGTGCTGCAGCCGGGGCTCCACCCACAACCTTCTTGATGGGGGCCACAGTGAGGACCACTGCTCCACCGGGCCGCCCCTCACTTCTTGATTGTTTCTACAAGAATATATTCAGAAAAGTTCTGTAGTTCTTCCTCCAGTGTCTTGTGATACCGGGTTCGCCACCTTGTGTGTCTCCCTTCACACCACTGTCATGGCTTCCTTCCTTGGTACAGAGGCATGGATTCTAACCTGTGAGGTGTCTCCCTCCATTTCCAGGTGACTCTCCTCCACGTGGAGAGTGACCAGGACCAGAAATCCTCCCATTCCTTCAGAGTTGACACCTCTATAAACAACATCACGCTGCACATCAGCGGCACACTGACGGAGTGCATCCTGACTGACCCCTCAGGTAGCTTCTGTTCTTCCAGCAGCTCGTTTAAACTGACGTCCCCCCCACAAAGGGCGTTTTGTCTATCAAGTACTCACTAGTAATAGTACTGAGCTCACGAGATGTTTTCCCCTCCTGCATCACTTCCTCATGACTCCAGAATGCAGGAAGATCCAACCAGGTAAATTTAGCTTGAAGCGGAGACTGGCGAAGTCAACTAACTGCAACAGCTGGTCACACTAGTTCATTGGATTTGTTCTCCCTTCAAAGTTTTTGATCACCTGGCTGGATTAAGGAGACCTGGATTATACTGGATGACGACCTGGGGAGTTATTAAACAGATGTTTTTGGACAGTTTAGCTGTTAGCAGTCAGACTCTGTTAAAATCAAGCTAAATATACGTGTCTGGCTCTTCCTGCATTCTGGAGTCAGTAAGAAGTGATGCAGGAGGGGAAAACATCTTAGTGACTTCAATACTCCTATTAGTGAGTACTTGGAAGGTAAAACACAATTTAGGGTGAGGTCGGACCATCAATAAACCCAACCTCGTCTGGCTGTCTGTTTCAGGCCGGACCCAGGCTCTGCTGAGTGAGGAAGGTTCTCTGGCAGAGTTAGAACGCTTCCAGGGTCTGTACCGTATCTGCCTGCTTCCTCCGATCCAGCCAGGCCGCTGGGACCTGCAGGCCATGAGTGATGGACACATCACATTCAGCGTAACAGGTAAAACCTGGAATCATGGAGCTGACTCCTTCACAGATGCATGACGTCACAAAGACATGCATGTTGCCTTTGGCCTCCATCCTCAGGTGACAGCAGTGTGGATTTCCTGTATTACTTTGCCACTGTGACCAATGAGACACATCCGGGTTTGGCCAGAGTGGAAGGCAGCCCTGTGGCAGGTGAGCTGGTCATGTGATGCACAGTGCGTATTCGTGGCAAGGTGCCGCCATTTACAGTTTAACCTTCCTGGTTTCAGGTGTCCCAGCCTTTCTGGTGCTGGCTGTGACGGGTCTGGCTCCAGGTGATGAAGCCTCTTTCAGTCACGTGACACTGCTGGGAGCTGAAGGGCAGAGCCTTCAGCAGGTGTTGCTAAACTCCTCCTCCTCCTCCTCCTCGTCCTACTCTGCAGAGGAGCTGGTGGGCTGGGTGGAGTCTGTCCCTAGAGTCCCCTTCTGTGTTCAGCTCACCGGCCGAGACAGAAGGGGAAACAGGCTGGAGAGGGTTTCCACAGAAACCGTACAGCCCACTCATGTTCAGATACAGGTAAATACAGGTGGATGATGGTCCAGCCTTCCAGCATCATTACTGGACAAACTCCTCAAACCTCTGACTGACTCCAGATCAGAGTCCATCTCCTTCCAGCTGATGAGTTAGTGGTGCTGGACTACTTTTGATATCTTGGGCATCATAACATGACATTGGTAACTGTCAGTCGCTAACATCAGTCCCAGTGTATTGTGAAGTCCATGACAACATCCTCAGCTGTGGACGAGAACTCGTCCCTGAAGCTGCCTCATTCGAGGTCCTCTGATGATTCTGGTCTGTAGGCTGTGGCCGTCACGACTCAGAGATCTGAAGGAGACTGGAAACCGTGACATGATAAGCGCGGTGTCATGACCTTTGCATGTTATGATAGCCACTTCCTGGGGAAGTTGCAGAGCGTCTGCTAATTTCCTCTAATTTCCTGCTCGTGTTGAATGGGTTTGTTACCTGCCGTGAGGAATCCTGCTCTGATCCATTGTCCTAGTTCCACATGTGCTGCTCTATAGGCAGAGTCCATATAGATGTTTGTGGCGCGGCCCCCTTTTGACATCGGCTGATGTTCGTCAGCGTGACCTGTGGAGACATTTGTAGTTCTTCTTCCATACTCACCATTTGTGGTTGGGGCAGGTAACCTGTTGCTCTTTTCGCTGCTGCGTCTGCTTCTCGGTTCCCCGTTGCTACTTCTGTAGTGGCGGTGTCATGACCTTTGCATTTTATGATAGCCACTTCCTGGGGAAGCTGCAGAGCTTCTACTAATTTCCTCTCAATTTTCTGCGGGAACCCGTGGCAAGGAATGTATTGATTAATGAAAAACGTCACCGCTGACTTGCTAGCCTCCTTCTCGTCCCCATGTCCGTGTATTCTATCACAATCTCCCTGCCTGGCCTGGTCTCCAACGGAAACATACCTGTCTCGGGTTCAATGGTTGGCTAAGAGTTGGAACAGGGAACATATGGAACAGCTTTTTACCCAATTCTTTATCATGTTGACAAGAACGGATGCCACCATTCGGCGTACTTCAGCAAAACTAACAGCCACAAACCCATTTAGAAAATGTTTACTGGCAATGTCACTTTCCTCATTCATAATATGATCAGATGCTTTTCTTCAGTGTAGTCGCCCCCTGCTGGCCATCAGAAAGAAGGCAGGCTCAAGGTACTTGCACATCCTCCTGTGTTTCAGTCTGTGGTTAACCGAGTAAAACAAAGAGCCTCTTTGTCAACTAGAATTAAAAACTCTCCATGTCCCATTACGAGATTTCCTTGTCCAACCCTCCACACACGGACACAAGGTCAGACTGTCCCTCGGCCGGTGTCTCCTCAGGTGACGTCTGTCCCTCACCTGGTGCCTGGTCACAGCTCAGTGATGGACCTTAGCATCCTGAACCACGGCCCCGAGAGGCTCTTCAGCCTGACCGCTGATGATGACCACGGATATCTTCACACCAGAGGACCTCACAGGTACCACTCAGCCGGAAGACTCTCAGCCACGGAGCACGCTTGCTGTCCAGGAATCGGACAGATCCGCTCATCGGTGACAATCATGCTCCGGGATGGAGGCTCTTGTTCCCTGCCGTTGCTGCTGAAGCCACTTGAGGTTCCTCATGACTTTCCTTCCGTGTGGAGGGTGATATAGAAATAACCCTCAAACTGCTCAGGTCTCTGATGTGTGGTGTGTTGAGGACACATGATATTTTGAGCTCTTACTTCCAAAGCTTCATTTCATATTATGTCCCGACTCGCTGCTGCATGGCAGCTGTCATATACAGATCAGCAGAACTGGATGATGCGTGCGGCGGCTGTACACCTGGAACCAGAACATCTGCATTTGCGTTTCAGGTTTTCTGTTGCTGGTCGGGGGATGTTTCTCAGCCAAGTGGGCTTTCACACTCCCGCCACGGCCCGGCCCGGAGCCACAGTCACCCTCACCCTCACGGTCCAGGCTCTCGACTCTGCGGACACCAACTACGCCGTGGCCTACCTGACTGTGGTCCCTCCGGTGAGCATGCACTCACCACATCAACAGCTGATTGTTGTGTGAGTGGCGCTGACGTGGCTCTGCTGTTCCAGCAGGATCCTGACACATCTCCTCCCTCCTGCTCTGCTGCTCGAGTTCAGTCCTCCTGCCCCCCCACTTGCAGCCAGTCTACCTGGAGTGCATCTCTGGCTGTGTCAGACAGGGGGCGCTCTGGCCTCGCTGCCCTACAGCTACTGAAAGGGGAAGGAATTCTGACTTTATTCCACAACCCCCCCCACCCAAGTGACAACCAGGAAGAGGCTAAACCGCACCACCACCACAAGGCCACATTAGAGAAAGGAGACCCCCCTCTGAAGGTGTCTGAGTGGGTGGCGGGCTCCTCCCAGCCCCTGTGGTTGAGGTACACATCCACCTGCTGCGCTACTCAGGCTGAGCTGCTGGTTTGGGACGCAGCTGGAAACATGAAACGCTGCCACCTGACATCTGGTCTGCCGAGGCAGCAGGGCGGCGGCAGAGAGGCCAGTGGAGCCCCACAGACCGCCCTCTCCGGCTCCTGCTTCCTCCTGGTTCTCTGGTCTCTAGTTTGATGGGATGTCATATGATTTGCAGGTCAAGTTATAAATGTGTCGATCACTGGATTCCTGGAGCCCGGATCTGTTAGAAAAGACAGAAAAACGAGAGTTGCGATTGTAATTCTAACAGAAAACGCACTTAATAAAGAAATGAATCATTTTGAGATCAACTCTACCTTTCTTGAAAAAAAGAAAATAGCTTTCTTCAACTGGGAATTATTGGTTAAACATGAGGAATTTCCCGAAAGGTGTTCCTGAGATGCTGTGTTCATGCTAGGTGACCTTTGACCTTTGATCAAGTCCTCTGGAGTCAATGCTTCTGCATCTTCATTTCGGCTGCTAGACAGCCACTCTACCTCAGAGCCCCGCCAACGTCAAACAAGTTAAGAAGCTGCTGGAACTATGAAAACAACCCTGGGTCCCTCATGTACTCAGACTCCTCCACCTGTCCAATATGTGACTGAGTGTTCTTCAGCATGTCAGCTCTTTGACTTCATGCGTGTTCATTCCCAGGATCCTGTGGATCATTTACACCTCCGGTCAGAACTGATTAACTGGTCTGGGGAGTCGAACACCAGGACACAAAGTGACTGTCCAGGTTGAGAGGCACTCAGAACTTTTAGCCATGTTGAGCAAAATATTTGCATCACAAGAGAAAAGTGAGGAGGTGGAGGACCGAGGACACTGGGCCAACAAGGTGGAGTTCCTCCTGGCGGTGGCGGGAAATGTGGTTGGTCTGGGCAACGTGTGGAGGTTTCCTTACCTGTGCTACAAAAATGGAGGAGGTAAGGAACGATGGTGCTGGTGAGGGTGATGATGATGATGATGATGATGATGACGGTTAAAAACAGCACTGCAGGTGTGTCTGTTTGTGGTCGGTGCTCAGGTGCGTTCCTGGTGCCCTACCTGGTGTTTGTGGTGACCTGTGGCGTTCCTCTGTTCCTACTGGAGACCGCCATCGGCCAGTACACCCAGGAGGGGGGCATCACCTGCTGGAGGAGGCTGTGCCCGCTGGCAGAAGGTCCACTCACGAAAAATCAGGAGATTGTTTGTGATTTGATCCAAATGATGATGCGTTGGCCTCCACCAAGGAGGGCATGTGGTCGCTGGCATTGCTCTGTTAGCATGATAGCGTATGAGGGCGTTCTTCAAGCACGGTAGAGGTGCTGAGAATGGGTCAGATGGGTCGTGGCGCCACCAGGTGGCAACAGGAAATGACCTGTGTTTTTACAGACTGATGTCCTCCTCGGGGGTCAACCGGATCCTCTCTGATGTGGTCAGAACCTCCCTCAGAACTTGGTGACAGGTCACTGAGAAGACTGAGAGGTTCCTGTAGCCTGGAGGCGGCCATGTTTGATTTGACCATTGAACAGGAAACTGTAGATGACAAGCTGAATCTAATATCTCTCTCTTTCTCTCTCTCTCTCTCTCACACACACATACACACACTCACACTCTTGGTGGCTCCAAGCACCTCGAGCTGGGGGTCAAAGGTCATGTTGGGGGAGTGTTTTCTAGTAGTGTGGAGTGAGAGATGCAGTGGCACATCACCTCCACCTCCTCCGTCTCATTCTGGTGTAGTTTCCGTTTCCTCTGAAGTTTCTCTGGGTCTGTCGGCGCTGCTTCAGCGTGTCGGTCTGACTCAGCAGCAGTTTCCGTGGTGGATGAAGCTGGTTTATCTGGTGGGTCTCAGGTATCGGCTACGGTGGCCAGCTGATCCTCTTCTACAGCTGTATGACCTACATCATCATCCTGTCCTGGGCTCTGTTCTACCTGGTGTTCTCCTTCAGCTCCCAGCTCCCCTGGGCCAGCTGTAGCAACCACTGGAACACCGGTAAACCCTCACCATCCAGCCACCCTGCAGGTCCTGTGGGTCACAAAATTTACCGAGTTCAAGTCTGAACTCTCAGTTGCATTTATATAACTCAGACTAATACACAAGACACAACTGTTAAGGTCTAATATTTCAGAATTGCTAATAAAAGGAAGTGGAGAGATTAAAGAGATCTCAGCTCATCGGTGAAGGTGACTTCACTTCTAAAGTAGCGAAGTGTGAGTTTACGGACGCGCTGAGGATCATCAACCACGTCTTGACCTGTCTGGCGTCTTCCAGAGAACTGTGTGGACTTTCAAACAAGAAACGGAACCTTGGAGGAGCTCAAGCACACCAACTCAAGTTCTGCTGCAACAGAGTTCTGGGAGTAAGTGGACATCCTTCATGTTCCGTCTTCTTTGAAAATCCATTTCAGTATATTTTGAATCTTGTGATTCTTCCACCTAGACGGCGAGTGCTCCACCTCTCCGGGGGGATGGAGGAGGTCGGCAGCATCAGGTGGGAGGTGCTGCTCTGCCTGATCTCCATGTGGGTCATCTGCTATTTTTGCATCTGGAAAGGAGTCAAATCTACAGGAAAGGTAAGAGACCTCTCAGGCCTAAAACTGCAGTGGATGCATTCATTTGAAGTACCCCCCCCCCCCCCCCCCCCCCCAGGTGGTGTACTTCACTGCCACCTTCCCCTACGTGATGCTGGTGACTCTGCTGATCCGGGGACTCTCTCTTCCCGGAGCCCTACAAGGAGTCCTGTTCTATCTTCTGCCTGAACCCTCGCGACTCGCCGACCCTCAGGTGATGACTCCACATCAAACTGATGGCGTAATAACGTTCATCATAACAATAATAATATGGACAACTGAGGCAGAGTACCAATACTTCCTCACTGACGGTTCGGTTCCATCGTCTGTGTAGAACTCAACTCATTCTACTGCCTCTTCTATAATTCTAAGGTCAGCTTTTCCATTGTCAAAGGTCATGTGACCTGGAGATCAATACTAGATTTAGTTACTGCATAAATAAGAGATTTTCCTGTCACGTGTACGAGGTGTGTATTTCCTGTGTATATAGACAGTGTATTTGTACACCAGTAGGTGAGACTTGACGTACCGTGTCCAAGTACTGACCCGTGTATTCTGCATGTGGATCAGGTGTGGATGGAGGCGGGGGCTCAGATCTTCTTCTCCTACAGCGTGGGGGTGGGCTCTTTAATCGTTCTGGGCAGCTACAACCCTCACAACAACAACTGCTACAGGTGACAGGGAACTCAGCAAAAAAGTAGTGTGCAGTGAATGTGACCTTTGACCCCAAACTCTTACTGCTTTGATGTATCTGGTTCACCGGCACGAGCTGGACCGGGACTCTGAGCACGGCTGGCGGCGGAGCGGAGCAGCAGAAGTGAGGCTAAAACAAACCGTGTGTGTTTGCAGGGACTGTTTGTGGTTGTGTCTGCTGAACAGTGGAACCAGCGTGGTGGCGGGCCTCGCCGTCTTCTCTGTGCTGGGATTCATGGCACGTGAGCAGGACGTTCCCATCACAGAGGTGGCAGAGTCAGGTAATGCACGGCCCCGGAGAGGGTCAACACAACGTCACATGACATGGCTACAACGGGAGGAGGGAGGCTGAAGGAGGAGTGGAGCCCCGGTGCTGCGCAAGAACGGAGAACTGATCACCGGTCCAGAGACAGAACCAGTGATCAGGCCCGGTGGGCCGGCACCAGCTCCCATCCCAGTTAGCTGCTCTTCTCTCCTGGCCCAACATTTCTTGACTGAACCACGGCACAGAGCCGCTCTAGCTGGGTCTTCCTTCTGTCGTTTGCAGGTCCAGGCCTGGCGTTCATCGCTTACCCCCAGGCCGTGGCCCTGATGCCCCTCCCACAACTCTGGTCCATCTGTTTCTTCGTCATGCTCATCCTCTTGGGCCTGGACACTCAGGTACGACCTCCATGGCTTCCTGTTGGGAGTATTTATGGGGAGGGGGCTGACTCCAACCGGTCTTGTCTCTGTCCAGTTTGTCGCCATGGAAGTGGTGATGACTTCCATCATAGATCTGTTTCCTGCGGTGATGCGCAGAGCTGGTAGACGGGAACGTCTCCTCCTGCTCTTCTGCCTCACGTGCTTCGTGTCTCAGCTCGTCATGGTCACTGAGGTCTGTATGTGGGGGCACATGAGCTGTGATGACGTGGTCCCCAGCGGGCTGACAGGAGTCCTGGTCTGCTGTGGTTTCCAGGGAGGGTTGTACATCTTCCAGATGCTCGACTACTACGCCTGTAATGGAGCCTGCATCCTCTTCCTGTGTGTGTTTGAAACGCTGGCGCTGGGTTGGATATTCGGTAGGTCAGTTGATGCAGGTAAGACAACCAATGACAGTCCAGTGTTACAGTGAGTCACTTCCCATGATGCAACACAGGTTTTACATCCTGTCTGGAAAACAGCTGATTCTTTTCAACAGGCTTTCTGATATTTGTAGCATTGAAACATCTTTAAGTGAGATAACGCTGGTGACATCATCCTGGTGACGTCACAGGAACCGGACATGTAGATCAGTTACAGCGAGCCATCACAACATTTCTGCTCTGGCTGATGTGGTTCTCATTTCCTGTGAAGGAGCCGAGCGTCTGTGCGCCATCATAGAGGACATGACAGGTGTGCGCGCCAACCGCTTCTTTAAACTCTGCTGGCTCTACCTCACGCCGCTCGTCTCACTGGTGAGGTGGACTCCTGACTGTGGCGGAGAATTCCAGCCTCCCCACATACAACAACAACATAGCATCTTTGTGTTGCCAGGGCTCCTTCATATGTTCTCTAGTTGAGTACCAGCCTCTGACCTTCAACCACTGGTACGTCTACCCGGCCTGGGCCCACGTGCTGGGCTGGGTTATGGCCCTCTCCTCCATCCTCCTGGTTCCGGGGCGGGCACTGTATCTGCTGAGTACCGGGACTGGAACCCTCCGTCAGGTGGGACAATGGAACGGAACTCAAGCTGATTTGTTAGGGCCTGAGCCCGGAGGCACTCGCTCGACACACTCGCCACTCGCTCGACACACTCGCCACTCGCTCGACACACTCGCCACTCGCTCGACACACTCGCCACTCGCTCGACACACTCACCACTCGCTCGACACACTCGCCAATTCAAAACTTACTTTGACCCCTAAACACTCTCAAAAACTACACACATCGGGTGCAGCGAAAAAGCTGCAGCAATCTACTCAATAGCGCCACCTACATAAACAAAAAACCCTGCCACGACCTGTAGGAATGTCCTACAGACATGGGACTAACACTGTCTTATTCGTCTCATCGAGACGGACAAATCATACACTGACACCCCTGACCTCACTCTAACAGGACGTCCACAATTTGGACACAAATGTCTAATTTGGGACAATTTTGCGCCCCAAACAAACGCTATCTCCTCCTTGGGCGTTCATGGTATCGCTTCCAAAACTTCATCCATGACTCTCCAAACTCTGCGGATTAAAAGTTGTTAAAAGTTATGAAAAGTTTTTATAAAGCGTAAACGGTTTGGGTTTTACAAGCCGTCAAAGTGGGGGAGACACGTTTCACCTTCCAATGGAAGCCTATGGGGAGATGGTGTCCTCTCAGGTTCATACTGTCAAACAAACGCTTCTCACGTCTACACCATCCATCCCACAGCTCTACCAACCACACCACTGCATTCCTGACAAAAACCCCTCAGAGAACATGGTGTTCTGTGTCCCTCTGGACCAGCATATGCAGACTTCTTCCTCTTGTCCCACTCCAGTCCTGGTGCTCCTCCTCTCTCTCCACTCTAGCACAGATCAGAGACAGAGCAGTGGGGGAGGGGTTCTTAAAGGGCCAGCTCTCAGCTCTGCTCTCACTCTAGCACAGATCAGAGACAGAGCAGTGGGGGAGGGGTTCTTAAAGGGCCAGCTCTCAGCTCTGCTCTCACTCTAGCACAGATCAGAGACAGAGCAGTGGGGGAGGGGTTCTTAAAGGGCCAGCTCTCAGCTCTGCTCTCACTCTAGCACAGATCAGAGACAGAACAGTGGGGGAGGGGTTCTTAAAGGGCCAGCTCTCAGCTCTGCTCTCACTCTAGCACAGATCAAAGACAGAGCAGTGGGGAGGGGTTCTTAAAGGGCCAGCTCTCAGCTCTGCTCTCACTCTAGCACAGATCAAAGACAGAGCAGTGGGGGAGGGGTTCTTAAAGGGCCAGCTCTCAGCTCTGCTCTCACTCTAGCACAGATCAGAGACAGAGCAGTGGGGAGGGGTTCTTAAAGGGCCGGCTCTCAGCTCTGCTCTCACTCTAGCACAGATCAGAGACAGAGCAGTGGGGAGGGGTTCTTAAAGGGCCAGCTCTCAGCTCTGCTCTCACTCTAGCACAGATCAGAGACAGAGCAGTGGGGAGGGGTTCTTAAAGGGCCGGCTCTCAGCTCTGCTCTCCACTCTAGCACAGATCAAAGACAGAGCAGTGGGGGAGGGGTTCTTAAAGGGCCAGCTCTCAGCTCTGCTCTCATTCTCGCACAGATCAGAGACAGAGCAGTGGGGGAGGGGTTCTTAAAGGGCCAGCTCTCAGCTCTGCTCTCACTCTAGCACAGATCAGAGACAGAGCAGTGGGGAGGGGTTCTTAAAGGGCCAGCTCTCAGCTCTGCTCTCACTCTAGCACAGATCAAAGACAGAGCAGTGGAGGAGGGGTTCTTAAAGGGCCAGCTCTCAGCTCTGCTCTCCACTCTAGCACAGATCAAAGACAGAGCAGTGGGGAGGGGTTCTTAAAGGGCCAGCTCTCAGCTCTGCTCTCCACTCTAGCACAGATCAAAGACAGAGCAGTGGGGAGGGGTTCTTAAAGGGCCGGCTCTCAGCTCTGCTCTCACTCTAGCACAGATCAAAGACAGAGCAGTGGGGGAGGGGTTCTTAAAGGGCCAGCTCTCAGCTCTGCTCTCATTCTCGCACAGATCAAAGACAGAGCAGTGGGGGAGGGGTTCTTAAAGGGCCAGCTCTCAGCTCTGCTCTCATTCTCGCACAGATCAAAGACAGAGCAGTGGGGGAGGGGTTCTTAAAGGGCCAGCTCTCAGCTCTGCTCTCATTCTCGCACAGATCAAAGACAGAGCAGTGGGGGAGGGGTTCTTAAAGGGCCAGCTCTCAGCTCTGCTCTCACTCTAGCACAGATCAAAGACAGAGCAGTGGGGAGGGGTTCTTAAAGGGCCAGCTCTCAGCTCTGCTCTCACTCTAGCACAGATCAAAGACAGAGCAGTGGGGGAGGGGTTCTTAAAGGGCCAGCTCTCAGCTCTGCTCTCACTCTAGCACAGATCAGAGACAGAGCAGTGGGGGAGGGGTTCTTAAAGGGCCAGCTCTCAGCTCTGCTCTCACTCTAGCACAGATCAGAGACAGAGCAGTGGGGGAGGGGTTCTTAAAGGGCCAGCTCTCAGCTCTGCTCTCACTCTCTGATCAGACTCAGGCTTCTAACTCCTCAACTACAAGGCCTCCACCCTGGACCAGGACACCCTGGGGTTCAGGCCAGGGCTCAGGCCCTCACAACGCTGCTTGCAGCTTTAATTACTCATGATTTCCTTTGCACAGCCTTTCTTCCTAAATCAGCAGGGAACAAAAGGTTACATGGAGTTTGAGTATCGGCCAAATCAAGGACCAGATCAGCATCCGTCTGAGACTTGGTGACGGGAATGCACCAAAATAGCAACTGCAGTGAAAAAAAACACTTAACATTTTGTCCATTTGTTAGCGCCTCCGTGGCCTGTGCTGTCCCGAGCAGTCCGCCAGCTTGCCGAGCCACAGGAAAGAGCCGATGCTGGAACTCTTGGATGGGGAGGGACTGGAACGCTTCGCCGCTCCAGAGACGGTTGATGAAAGAGCTCTGCAACAACTGGACACAAGATGTGGCAGTGGAAGCTCTGACGACTGATCATGAAGCTCCCGTTCCTGCTTCATGTTTCACGTGCTAGTACTTTCACACACAATTATGCACAATTGATCTCCACAATTGTGATTATGATCTCAAATTTAACACTAAAAATACAATGTACACTGACTGAAAATGTGAAATTCTACAACTCTTAAGTTTTCTGATATTCCTGGTGGCTCTTTTCAGTTACCATGGTAACAGCTGCAATAATTTAGATTCATGTGAAGTTACTGTCCCTAACCACAACATCCCAATCAAGAGGATTCCCACTGTACATAGAGAAGGAAAACGCTCCTTACGTGGATTTATTTCAATCAATAAAATTACACGTCTGAAAAAACACAGTAAAAACCACTCAACATTTTTGAAACTGTGGCGGTGGCCAGCTGGGCCGGTCCAAAGCACCAACAGGAATAGTTGTGATCATACACACGTGCAACACGACCATCGTCAGCTCGCTGACAGACTGAAAACAGCCCAACGTTCAGTCTCAGGAAAACTTGAAAAAAAAAAACAACAATCACAAATCATGTGGTGAGAAACCTGGCGATAGAGGACACGACGGAGGTGAAAGAAAGCCGCTCATGAGGACGTGGCGTCCCAGATCGAGGCTGCAGTCTGTTCTCACTGATTCTGTGGTGATGACGTCTGTGTGTGTGCTGTTATAGTGAACACAGAATAAAGATGAATGAACTGTGTAACCATCTGAAGTGTTTTTAAGGCTCTCGGGGAAAAGGCGTTGCCGCGGTCCAGTGTAACGCAGCGTGTGATGTCACAGGCTTGAATGCTTGAGCACCACCTGTTTCTTGTAGGTGCCATTTTGCAGGGATTGTTGATGTTCAGCGGCGTCTTAAAGGTGTTGAGCTGCTTCAAGGCCTTGACTCAGTGTAGCTCTCTGCTAGCAAATGCATTTACTCCTGTTGTCCCTGCAATTCACTGGTCGTATGTAGTCACACTCCCATGCTCTTTGGAGAAGGAGGACTCGCCACCTCCAGGCTACCTAGAAGTGGACCTGAGAGTGGGGGAGGGTCACGAGGTCCTGAGTCAAGCCAGGACTGCGGCTAAATCCCCCTGCAGGCTCCGGCTCAATGCAGAACAGTTCTGCTTTTAACCCACGGAATGCAGATTCATTTCACGTCAGTAGGAAATGTCACTATCTGATTGAAAAGTGACACCGAGTATCAAAAACTGAAGTTCCTTAGTTGACCACTTGAGGTCAGCATGGCAGCATGTCAAGGTCCTCACACCCCCATATGAGGCCCCAATTTAGCTCAACATGCTAACAGCCTGTTAAAACAGGAAGTGAGTGTTTGTGACTCTTGTGTTTATTTTATATTAAGGCTATTGCATCATTAAGGCCTCTCTGAGTGACAGGTGTCCAGGACCAGTCGGATCAAGCCCTCGCTTCTCTCCTCCTCCTCCTTCCTCCTACACAGTCGCAGAAGGTGACATCACTACAGTTCCACCCACTTCTTACACAATCTATGATAAGTGACCAGTTTGTTTACCTCCTGGGTTTGATGGTCATGGTTGGATGACAGAGACTAAACCACACCAAGGAGCCACTGAACTCACGGCTCCTCCCCCTGCAGGCCAGCCCAATGCTAACCAGTAGAGCTGTCAGGGGGCATGAAGGTGTCTTTCTCAGGGTTTTTCTCACAGGTCACGGGCTCCAAGTGTTGCTCTGTGTGAGGCTGCTGTGGTGCCGAAAAGTTCTGGCTGGGGTCCAGTATTGCAGCCTGAGGGAGAGACGGCTGCGAGTCCAGAGGCTCCTCTTCACTTCCCTTGTTAACACTCTCTGCCTGGCAGGCAGAACCTGGGTGACATGCTAATTGAAAATCCTGCAGGATTTTGAGATCGGGGTAGCTGCCGGACTCTGCCATGGTTCTGCGGAGTTGCTCGTAGGCCGCCATGCCGCTCAGACTGCTGGGGTTACATGCAGCCTGGCAGAGAAGCTCGGTATGCCGGCGCAGCTGGACGATGTCCCGCTCCGTGTTGTTGCTCTGGCGTAGGAGCTCTTTAGTACGCAAGGTAATGTCCAACAGACCTGACTGTCTGAGGATTTCTGTGGTGTTGAGGAAACGGCGGTGGCGAGTACTGCTGATGGCGTTCCTGTGAAGTCCTCTGCTTGCCAGAACAGAGGAAGTGGTGTTCCGACTGGAGGGAGATGAGGACGTCTGGTGGGAGGAGGCAGCGGTGGGACTGGACAAGGACAGATGAGAAGAACACGGCCGCACAGACGTCAAGACCGCTAGTTTGGGTTGATCACAAGGGTGCTGCTGGAGCAGACTCCACGCCACAGATCTGGGGTCACTCTTGAGTTCTGTGCAGACCCGCTTGCTCAGATACGGGGACTGATTGTTCAATGAGGACTTATCAGGGGGCTTCTTGCAGGGATGTGGAGCAATGCGGGCGTAGGAATTGAGAACGGGTGTGTAGGTGCTAGCGGTTTTCCTCCCTGTGAGGTTTGTCTTCAGGGACAAAGGCTTGGGGACCTGGAAGGAGGCCGGGATCAAACTGGGCTGCTGGAAAAGGATCATTCGAGTGGCACCAGAACCACCAGTCTGATGGCTGGTATCTCTCCACACCAGCTGGCCTCTCTTCTGGACTGTGTCGGGCTGGCGGAGCAGGGAGGAGAGACAGCAATGAGGAGATGAAGAGAAGGTCATGGAAGGGTTGATGAATGTTGACAACAAAGGAACACCCACCTCCAGTAGGACCAGTGCAGCCTACCGGAGGTGCGGTGGAGTTGGAGGCGGCACCCTGCTGTATGCACAGCTACTAAAACTAAACCACTTTCAATTTCCCTTTTAAGGCTGTCAAATAAAACTGGTGATACTGGATGTCTCCATGTTGTAAACTCCAGGGGGTGGGGCCTCTAAAATAAGAACATATTTGTAATGATATAATAAAGAACAGAAACAGATTAACATTAACTTCCACAGTCCAGGAGACTCGCTGCTTTTATTGCGCCATCTTGTTTTATTTGCTCCACCGGATCAACACACCAACTTCCTGTTTTGACTCTGAACTGGTTTCCAAATTCTTTAAGTCACACTAACACCTGCTGGAACCAGACTGGAAGAAGGTTCCTGCTGGAACGCAGTGGAACCATCGAGAGCCTGAGTGTGCTGTGTCCTCCCTCCCACGCCACCTCCCATTGCAATATTTCTCATGATGACCATTCAACATCAGGAACGACTGTTTTCATAAATCAGTCATGAGTCCTGGAATGGGAGGATTTCTTAGGTCTGTGCTGGTTTCTACACTCCACCGGTGACTGTGGGCGACTGCCTCCTCTGCCAACAGAAGAATTCTAAGAAGAACGCACACCTCTGCCTCGACTGGCTGCATCTACACTGTTCTAACCTGCTTCAGCACCAGGTTCTCCATGACGTAGATGGGCTGGAGGTCGAGGTCGAGAGGCATCAGCGTAAAGGTCCCAGGGTTCCTCTGCCCAGGTTCTTGGCTTTTGTTAGAATGTGAAATGTCTGCATGCTCTTGGGACTGGTTCCTGTTGTTCCTCTGGTCCTCCACATCTGTGTTCTGCAAGTCGGAGCTGTTATCTGGAAGAACATGGGAGAACGGAGAACAAAAGACAGCAGAAAGACCTTCAATGATACAGAAAATCATGTAATTGTGAGACATGCTTGCAGGAAGAGCACCAGTCCTTCAGATCTGACAGCTGCACCCCCCACCCCCCACAAACACACACACACACACACACACACACACACCCTCGTAACGAAGCATTGCCCAATACCAAACCTGGAATATATCCAGGTATATCAAAGTTAGATTGTGCAATGGAGTGGGTGTCGGAGGTTCAGTTCTACATCAGATCCACCAGTAAACACCAGACCGGTGGATGGTGGAGGTTCACTTCTACATCAGATCCACCAGTAAACACCAGACTGGTGGATGGTGGAGGTTCAGTTCTACATCAGATCCACCAGTAAACACCAGACCGGTGGATGTTGGAGGTTCACTTCTACATCAGATCCACCAGTAACACCAGACTGGTGGATGTTGGAGGTTCAGTTCTACATCAGATCCACCAGTAAACACCAGACTGGTGGATGTTGGAGGTTCAGTTCTACATCAGATCCACCAGTAACACCAGACCGGTGGATGTTGGAGGTTCAGTTCTACATCAGATCCACCAGTAAACACCAGACTGGTGGATGTTGGAGGTTCAGTTCTACATCAGATCCACCAGTAAACACCAGACTGGTGGATGTTGGAGGTTCAGTTCTACATCAGATCCACCAGTAACACCAGACCGGTGGAGTGGTGGAGTCTTAAAAACCTGGGTTGTTAACAAGATTCCAGAGGAGCCTACAGAGGTCATGGAGGTCATTAGAGGTCATCAAAACTCACATCTTTCATTTTATGCCACATCTCCTTGAGCTCACCAGAGTAACCGGAGTCTTTCTCTGAGTAGCGGGATCCTTTTTCGCTGGAGTCGTCACACATCGCCCGCAGAGTGGTACTGTTGCTCTTATCTTTGGCGTTCTTGCTGGCTGGAGCACAGGGAATGTGCTCGCTCAGGCCCGGATCTTCCTTCCTCATGCTGGTTCCTGATGGGTAAACATGCATACTGTTCTTGTTCTACGCTGAAGGAGATGTGAGCGCATACTGGACCCAGTCTCTGATGAGCCTCCATCTGTTCCCTTCTGAGTGAATACACTGATTTGTGTCAAACATAAATAAATACAACAATGCATCCAAAACAATAGTAACAATGTTTGTAAGAGGACACGGCGAGCCACCTTCTCAAGATTAATTTAAGTCAAAGAGTGAATTAGAGTGTAAGCGAACATTTACCTGCCCTTTAACTTCGCCTGAGCTCCACCAGCTGCTGCACACTTCAATCACAACTGCATTTCAGTGTGAAGAGAGAGAAAAAAACCAAGCAGCAGCACTGAGATCTGAATGTGAAAGGAAACGTCCGTGTGGAGAAACATGTCCCAGTCCTCCTACACGCATGTGCAAACACGCATTTACAGGAGGGGAAGAGACGCATGTGTCAGAGATAAGTTGACTATTTCTGCATGTAGAAACACACACACACACACACACACACACACACACACACACACACACACACACAGAGCGTCAGGTGTTTCCTCCAGAAAACATGAGGATCACATTCATAATTATTTTTACAAATGCAAAATGGCAGGCTGAATAATACTCATGTTACTGTGAATATTGCTGAGACTGAGTATTTTTAAGAGTTTTTGTCCAATTTAGTAATGACTACTGAACTACATGGTACTCATAATGTATTTATGCGTCCTGAATAGTAACAATGCCTACTACTACCGAGTACCCATGCAGTGATAATCAAGTACTGACTACACTGCGATCATAGAACAATTAAGAAGAGAAGTAACGACTACTGAATACTCACAGTCGTTACTGTGAGTACACGCGAAACTATGAAGTACTGACTACTGAGTACCGACATCACAATCTGGAGACCCTGATGTTCCGAGCTGGTGTGACCTCGTACTTACAATTACTACTACGACTCAGAGTTGGTCATAGTACACTTCCTCTGCGTAGTACATCCTGCCTTCAAGTACATCACTACATATCCTCCGTATACACGTCAGTCTACATTATATAATTCACAATAAACACGCAAGGGGGTCCCCCCCCCCGGGCTGTTATGTAACCGCAGCAGCTCCGGGTCCGGCCCTCTGGAGCTCCCGTGCCCTCTCATTCGGCTCGTAAACAAGGAGGAACGCGACTGTCAGCGAGTGACCGGCGGCTCAGACGCCGGCGTGTCCGCGAGTTCTCGACCAGCCCCGCGAGGCCAGTCAACGAAGTTCCGCTTGCATGAACTCACCTTCACCGGGGAACCGCGGACGGCTACGAGCAGCCTTCCCCTCACGGTTTCCTGGCGTTTCGCGGCTACAGCAGAACTAAACGTGACTACAGAGATGTTGGCGTGTCGACCCTGGTCTGGTCGGAGGAGCCCGGCCAGGACTGCAGCTTCCCGGATCATTTCAAAATGAACGTCCCGACTGAAGACGCACTACGCCGGGTCCTCACGGCGGTCTGCCTCCCCGCGGCGGGGCGTCTCTTACCTCCGAGTTTATCCGGCAAAGACAGCGGAGCTCCCTGGTCGAGTCAAGCTAGCTCGACTCCTCCTCCGGTGGCCGGGACGGATGGAAAATGTTACAATGACGACACAGGCATCATCGGCACCTACGACGCTCGTGACGCCGACATCCTGTTGACTTTGATCCGGTCCGCAAGAACGAGACGGAAACCCGCCCGGGTCGGTAGACGTCTGTCGGCGTTACCTCAGCTGAACCGTCGCTGGCTGCACCACCTCCCCGGGTCCGCGCTCATTGGTCACCGCGAGGACACACAGCAGCCAATCGCGCTGCGCGCTGAGAGGTGGAGGACATGTCTGCTGTACTGGGACACCTGGGTACTGGGACACAATCCTGTAATACCGGAACAGTAATGTTCTCCTGGTGGGGGAGCTGGTGTCCCGCTCCCCTGGACTAGAACCGAGGTAAGCGCTACAGTTCCTACTAGGACTGTCTTTAGTGTGACGATCTATTTGGACCAACTTGACATGCAGGGGAGCTTTTAAAACATGGACAATGCCAGCGTACATCCAGACGTTCTAGTGGGACACTCAGGACCAACTGTCTCTCTGGCCTGTGCCTGTCCAAGCTGCCATTTCTTGTGTCCCTGCGTTTCATGCTGTCAGACAGCTGCTCTGCCTGAAGTGAACCAAGTTTTAGTTGTTGAACCTAGAGAAAGGCCTGAAGCTGCCACCTGCTGCTGACCCTCACCTCCGCCTCCTGCATTCATGCAGTAAAGTGTTCAGAAGTGTTGTAGAGACGCTTGCTGAACAAAACCTGCAGGAAGGGAAAAAAGCCTCTTGTTTGTTTGGTCCAGGTTACCGGGGGAGACGCTGCCTCCAAACATACATTGTCCCTGCTGCACTTTCCCAACTCATGCCAAACTGGACTCAGACTTTGCAGCAGACACTTTATTTTCACATTAAAACATCAAGTTGCTTCATACAACGGTGACAACAGATTTTAAATCAGCTGCAAGATAGATCATAAAAATGTGGGCCAGCTAAACACGCACACACGTGTTGGCCCACGTCCTCCTCACCCTTGATGACCACAGGCTGGCACCACACAGGCGTCCCATCCTCCAGTGTGTCCCCCCTGAGACACGCAACTAGTCCCTGCAGCGAGGTCCGTCAGGTGCACAGGCCCAGCAGAGCAGAAGTGTTCTTCAAGGCGGGGTGTCTGCTCACATTCATGGCCTCTGGGGAGGCGAACTTCACAAAAGTAGCACGGGTCTCTTGGATGTGGGCTTTGGCTGCAGCGCGAGCCATGACATGCATGATCTTCAGCAAGGCCGTTTCACTACGAAGAGATCAGACTGTCACAAGGACGCTCGTAGAAACGCGGCAGCTGTGAGGAGCGTCAACAAAACCAGAACTGTGCTGATACCCGGGTCAAGCGGCGACCACAAACGCATCTTTTAAGATCCCTGAACAAATCCAGTGAGACGTTTTTGAGCTGAAAGAGCCAACAAATTATGCAGGAATGTTCCTTCTAATTCATCCAAAGCTTCAGTGACGTTTCAAGTACGGCGACATTGGAACAGTGGTAAATGATGAAGTATTACTACACCGGAGAGCTGCACTTCCATACTGGACCCGCTGGTTGCACTTCCTGGGGACAGAATGAGAAGACAATCCAGAAAGCAGAACTCCTCCCCTCACTTCAGCCTCTGGCCGTTCATTTTTTACATAAAAACTGAAAATTCCAGCTTCGTCACTGAGAGATGAAAGTCAATAACTGCAGTAGCAACACGGAGGTCGGTCCTCCAGCAGAGCCGTTGTTCTAAACTCTACATCGCCATCGTCCCTCAGTAGGTTGGAGGTCCGTCCCCCCCAGTTCTCCTTTTAGAGGGACTGGCCCTCTTAATCACATCATCTGGCTGCCCCACTCTCCTCTACACCGGTGGACGGGAGAATCAGAGCACCACCTACTGCTCATCTCCATGAGCAAGAACTGCTACTAATAGTTTGTAGATGAAACGTGACTACATGATGTCAAATTCCTCATGAGAAAACAAAAACCACAGTTCAAGAGCACGAGGCTCATGAACGCATCATGGTGGTCATCAGCTGCTTGAGGAGCTTCTGTAGCTCAGAGTATGGAGCAGTTAGTGAAAAAAACACTACATTTTCAGGAACGCAGAACAAATGTGAATATGGACAAGTTTCCGAGTTGAATAGACACCTGTTGATGTGGATGCTGGAGGCCAGACACCAGGCAGCCTCCCCCTCTGGGGTGGGGGGCTCCTGCAGCACCCGGCGGGCCAAGCAGAGGGCCGCGCCGGCCAGCTGCAGCGGCAGGAACACCACGCACGGGCCCTCCAGGAGAGACAGCTCCAGCAGGTAGCGAGCCATCCACACCACCTGCCAACACATGACACTTGAGACCCCACGGACAGACGAGCTCAGTGGAGGTGGAGAGAGGATGCACCTTTGCGCTGCAGCGGGCGACTGTGGCGAGGAGGAGGAGGAAGTGCAGCGGGGGGCAGTAGGACAACTCAAACTTGAGCCCACAGAGAACCTTGCGCTCCATCCGCAGAAGCTGATGCTTGGTGTAGGTGTGGTCCATGAGGAAGCAGAGGGTAGACACCTGGAGGGAGGATCCCAGACAAAACCAATCTAAAGATAAGCAGGCACAACGTGACGCCTAGCTGAGGAGGCGGAGCCAGCAGACCTCAGGGAGGAGACTCTCCTCCCTCTTCGCAGCGATGAAGAGGCAAACCATGCCCAGCAGCTGCAGGTTGGCCAGAGTCACCTGGAGCTGGCGCAGGCAGCGGTTGAGCAGGTGAACGGCCAGATAGAGCGTCTCCTCCTGGAAGCGCATGCCCTCCTGGTGGGAAGCACAGTGGTTTTAGGAGAATAGTCAACATTTTCAGAGCGTTACTGCCACAAGAGGATTGACACTTGTGACTGAAGAGCAGACAGAACTTTAGAGCTGCTGATGGTGGATCTCCATGGTGAGGCTGAGCTGCGTCATGCTAAGCTGATCACCTGACATACGATGTGTGATCTGCAACAGCAGCAGTGTGGCTCCTTCATCCACCGCTGCAGATGAGCGAGAAGACATTTCCTGGTTGCTACCTTTAGCCTTCCACCCAATGGTTTAAAATGTCCTCCAGCTAGCCACAAACTGAGAAGGTTGAAAACCGTTGTGAAGAAGTGGCAGACTCACATGGACTTGAATGACCCAGTCCACCAGGACGGCTCGGGTGGAGTTGGTGAAATTCTGGGGCAGGTCTGCATCTGGCAAAGAGTTCCATGTTTGAGTTCTCTGTCAAAGACAACAAGCGGACTGAGGGATCTATGGGCGTTACCTTTTACAGCACACAAAGGTTTGGAGCTCACAAACCTCGTTGAGTTTCCGGCCCCCAACCCCAGCATAGCCGACTTCGACAGAGGCATTAACTTTCATGTCTCAGTCTCACCATCATGTCCAGGAAGATGTCCCAGGCGTATGTCCGGTCCCATATGAAGTCCAGTTTCTCTAGTGCCATCTCGACTTCACGGCGCAGCAGGCCGGGTACCAGCAGGCCCTGGAGCTCATGCAGGCTGCGATGGTTCAGGTTCCAGAGCTCCTCCTGGCGCCGCTCTGCTGCCCAGACAGACAGGAGGACACCAGCAACAACTGCTACCATCATCAACAAGACAGTTTTACCTGTTTGGAATTTTCTGGTAGGCGAAGCGGTTTTAAAACCTTTGGCACTGATGCGACCGCCGGCCGAGCATGTCCGACTGTCGCCATGGTTACCTGCGATGTTGCCGTTCCTCGTCTGCACTGATAATCTGTCCTGCAAACAGACAGTGCCATTGAAGCCATGGTGCGTCTGGGCCACAGCTCAAATCTGACGGGCTGCTGGAGTCCATCAACTCCTGAAACATGGGCACCACATACTTGCTAGTCCTTGTCAGCAGGCCGCTATGTGTAACCATAGCAACCAGTCCACTCGAGTACCAGTTATTGCAACATTTCAGGTGACTGAAAATAGGGAGGAGCAATAAAAGTTCAGTGTTTCCAGCCTCATGAAGACGCCAGTTGCAGTCCGCCTCTTAGCGGCGGTTTCCCCATTAAAGATAAATATCACGTTACAGAGCGTAGAGCGTCACGTCGCCTCCACCACCACGAGGGACCAGCGGACTTGGTGGTGGAGGCGTACTGGGATTCATGATACTGGCGAGTTTGCTGATATTTTAGAACCGACTTGACTAATAACCCATCAATATCATCTGTAAAAGGTGACAGTTACATTTTCTACATAAACACAAATAATGAATCTGCTAAAGTAACGGTTTCTTTATATGCAAATATACCTTTGCGTCCTCATAATGAGAAACCAATAATATGTGAGAAAAACTGAGTCAATATGAACGAGCCATAAGAGCCGTCCATCTTAACATCCCGACAAGGACCAACACGATGATGCCGTTGACCTGCTGACGTTAGCCTTCCCCTGCTAGCAGCCTCGTGTGACCGGGGATCAATGGTGCTGGAATCACCAAGGAGGCGGAGTCATGGTTGTGACAGTGAATGATGTGAATTGCAATAAATTAAAAAGGCATGAAATTATAAATTAATGGCCTCCAGACACGCCCCCTGCTAACGGCCTCCAGACACGCCCCCTGCTAACGGCCTCCAGACACGCCCCCTGCTAACGGCCTCCAGACACACTTATCTGATTGGACCCAATCTGACTCAACGCCTCATTCTCTGATGAGCATAAATGTGCAAGGAAATGTAACAAGTTACTGTTGTGCTTTAATCACGTGGCCGTGCATGAGGTGGAAGCGCGTGCTGCAGGTTTACCATGACTCCTTTGTTGTCTGGGGCCCCTTTGACGGGGGCCACCCTGGACTCCTCAGCATCTGCAGGCTGCCAGCGATCTTTGGGCCCGCAGACATTGGCCCAGGCTCGCAGGGGGGCTCGCCTCTCGTCCACCTGAGAACAGAGACACTCGGGCCCGTCAGGCTGCTGGTGTCACTCCCGGCCATGAAAAGTCTGAAGATACAAACTCTGGAGTGCTCAGAGTCCCTGAGGCCTGCAGCCAGGGGGACTTCACACCTGCCGGCAGGTGAACACAATCACGTCCTGCCAAGACTGCAGCGGAGATAGGAAGGAGAGGCTCACATTACCTGGAAGAAGAGGAGCACAGGTGCTGTTACTGGCCTCGCCCTGCTGCTGGTCGAGTACCGTCACTACCTTCCAATCACGTGCGACACAACGATCAATAATCGATCAGTCAATAATTCATCCAAGGAGAATGAACAGAGACGCATCCGCAGCACTTCGTCTGTGACTCTTTGAGTTCTTAGGTCACGTGTGTGTAGGTGTGGTGAGGTCACGGGACGGCCGGTCACCTTGTGTAAGTCCAGCAGAGCCGTGGAGTCGCAGAAGCCCGTCCAGGCCATGCTGACAGCCGGAGTTGGAGCTCCCCGCCGGGCCGCTGCAGCTACTTACCCACGGGAGGCGGCGGACGCCGGGGACAGATCGAGCCGCTTGCCGCGCCACCTGGCGCTACTTATGCACACAGGTGGGCCACATTAATTGCGACGGTGACGTCACTATCAACGGCGACAGTTGAGAATTTCCGGTCGACGTGTAAAATGTAAATTTTACGAGTTACAACCTCACGAACGTCCGACTGTATTCTTATGGTTTGATTGACAGTAGGGTAGCGCGATCACGTGACATCGTCACTCAAGGTACAGTAGTTGCTCCACTTAGGGAGGCAGAATACTACCAAGAATACTGCAATAAATGAACCACAACTTATATTTACAGTTAGGGTACATTTAATCTAATCCCATCTGTACTTCCATGCAGTTTGGAGGTACTTCGAGGTACTTCGAGGTACCGTGAGTGCTTCCATTCAACATAGATGTTAGACGCTGGTTTAAACTAACGTGGCTGCTGCTTTTGCCGGACCTTCTTCTTCTTGTCAGCTGACCAGGGGTCGATGCAGTAAATACATCCGTTTGGGTAGAACCAGATGCGACCGTCCCGGAGCAGGCAACCTTAGCGAGTGAACGTGAGGCTGCCAAAGCAAAGGTGCTGCTGCCACAGAACTCCACCATCAAGGACTGGTGGCTCCCTGCTCCTCCGAGTGGTGCTTCTGCTGTTGAGACTCCGGCTCCATCTACAGCTGCAAGTGACACCAGAAGAATTCTCCCCCAGTCCAGGACTTCTTGTTGTTACTGGCAGCTGTGGTGCTTCTGGTCCTGGTTCTGATCAACACAGCCAAATGGGCTTGAGGCCTGCAGAGACGCTGCAGTGGGCGGCAGAGGATCTTAGAGGTGTAAAGAATCTACAATTCTACAATTTCATTTAGCAGACACTTTTGTCCAAAGCGACGTACAACACAAGCAAGAATTCAGACCTAATTAAGGAAAAGTCCGTAGGAAGCGCCAAAGTGCTTCAGTTGTGATTTGGTCACAGGTGCTGCCATCTAGTGGCAGAAGAAGTGTCGCCCCCCCCTCCCTTTTTTTTATATAACAAACATACAACATCACCCAACCCAGTTAGTGCTACATAGTCACTAAGTGCTGGGTCTTGGACCCTCTGACTGATTCTACCACAAAGAGGAGCAGAGTCAGGTTCAGTGCCTCGGTGCTCCCTGAACAATTGAGTCTTCAATTGTCTCTTAAAAGTAGAAAGGGACTCAGCAGAACGCACAGAGTTCGGTAGTTGGTTCCACCATTTGGGAACAAGATAGGAAGCAGGAAAACACACACGCGGCTTCATTGTGTAAAAATGTTTACTGGCACGTCTTAGTTGCAAATGTCATAAGCTACCATACTGTAGCAGGTATCACCCGTTACATCGTGAAGTCTCGCTGAGGGGGCCTGAAATGTCCAACAGGACACGGCGCCCCTCAAAGATTGCTTTAACTTTGCCCTCGGAGCTGCAACAAGCAACAAAAAACTCCTGCTACACCAGCACCGGTGTGACATTCGTGACTGTTGATCACATTCAACTAGACTGAGAAGCAAGGTAACCATGGTAAAGCTGCAAATCAAATTCTACGAAGCTGCAGGCCTCCCCTTCTACGTTTGCTGCATTCTCCAACAAGCTCTTCTTTTTTGGTATGTACACCATAGTGAGGAGGCACTTGTGCCCGTGTTTGCCTACAGGAGAGGTCAACTTGCATGTTCAGCTATGAAGCAATGCTGTCAGTGTGCCAGCAGCAGGGTCCGGTCAGTGTATGGCTTCACAACCAATCATAAAAAAGTCAACAGCGACCCTCCTCATGGCCATGACAGCAATGAAGGCATGAACCACAGTGGAGTCCATCAGTGCAGTGGTTCTGGTACGGCCCTGCTGTCTCTATGCAGGGGATGAAGGCGGTGCCTGAGCCAGTGACAGGAGGTGCTGGAGGTGTGGACTTCAACTGAATCCCATTCGATCACGTGGTCACCTGGGACCTGGTTCCACCTGCTGCTCTTCTGTGTTTCCACTTTCACTCAGACGTCTCAGTGTTGCTCTGCCATTCACACCAATAAATAAAATCTAATGGATGTGATGGGGGGGTCAAGAGGATGCTAACAGGCGCTAACGCTGCAGACGCCACCGCAGCACGTCTCAACCTGACTGGTCTCGCCGTCCTTGCTCCCAGTCAGCTGCTAATTTGTGCTCAGCTCCATGCATCATGATGCAAACGACAAAATATGAATTCATGCTGAAATGAAACGACAAATTATAAATGATGAACGAGTGATCCTCCCCCCTTCAATGAACTTTAATCAAAAAGAGCTTTTGAAACTTTTAATATATATTTTATATAATGTATACTTAAACATGACATTAAAAAAACAGAAATAGATGGACAAAAAAGGGAGAGGCAAAAAAACAACAACAAACAAAACAATGACAAACCAAAGGTCTTGATTTTCCTTTAGTGAAGCTCAAATTCAGCCACCAGGTCTTCCAGCAAAATGGAACATAATGCACTCGCATCAATGTGAGCATGTTAGATCCTGTCCAGAGGGTCAATGCAGTTCAGTGAGACAGGACATCAGCTGATGTTGATAGCACCCCCCCAGGCTGAAGGCTGGTCCAGCAGCTCGTGTTGGATTGTAAACCTGCAGACTGTTGCTCCAGACATACGACTACGTAGGTTTAAGTGCTTCGACTCAGCATGACAGAAAACAACCCCCACTTCATCACACGTGGAATCATTTGAAGTGTTGAACATCCACAGTCAGTCGAGTTTTGGCCTCATAACAAAGACTTGACAATGATTGAACACCCTCTTTTTTTAAATATAGGAACATTCAGAAGGCTTATTTTAAAAAACGTACACTGATATCAAGGAATAATAAATGGAACAAAAGGTTGGTGCCAAACACTGCAGGTAGGGAGTGAGAATTACCGGACCGGGGACAGATAATGGCTGTGGTCGAGTCTCCGCCATCCTTCCGCCATCCTCCTCTACACATCAGGTGACTGGCCTGAATGAATCAACCAGCAGCCACTTGCTCTTTCGGTCCTTTCACTGATTATGTGCCAACACAGGAGGGCCCCATGGACCCGCCAGCCGGCCAGCTGCATCACATAGGGCTAACCTGACGCACCGACCCAGTTTCAAATCCTGAGCAGGTCCATTGAGACGTTTCAGAAATTACACGCGTGTTCCCTTTAAAGGCCAGAGTGCGCTGCGTAGTGTCCTCCCTTGCTGATATTCCAGCAATCATTTTAAAAACATGCAGAAAAACAGACACAAATGGATGGTTGCAAATCAACATGGTTGTTCATACATTCTCTTGCACTCTTGCGCGCGCACACACGCACACACACACACACACACAGTGCAAACACAGAAATGGCAACCTTCCTCCCCTTCCTCATTGCCCCCTACTGTAGGAACAATCCCACACTTGATTTGTAACAGCAAGTTCCAGAAAGAGCACTTGTTTCAAAACAAAAAAGAATCACAAAAAATGCAGAAATATGGCTTTACATTTAAAACCCCAACAATCAAAATAGTTTTCCCCCAAATCGTTTCCATTTTCTGAATTTTGATTCAAAAATCCTATCAAGTGTGTACATATGCAGTCTATGTGTGGGTTGGGGTCATAGGCGGGTGTGTAGGGTGTCTACAGCTGGTAAAGAGGTGGTGCTTGCTGGCATAACCTGGTTCCAAAGTGTCAAGGCTTTGATGTGGTGCCCAGTGTAGTGCAGCAGAAGTCCTGCAGGGGGAGCCGAACGCCGACCCTGAGAGGATGCACAGAGACAAAGCTGCCCATCGGCCCACACAAACCTGCTGAGGTCCGTCATTCACAGCCTGCACGTTCGTTTCATACTTTGTGATTCTCTGCTTGTCTGATTTGCCTGTGATTGTGTGTGTGTGTGTTTGAGTGTGTGAGCCAACAACTGAATGAAGATGCGTCTTGTGCCAGCTTGTTTGTGTCATTGAATTTTCCCCCAGCAGTGCAAGTGTGTGCGTGGGATTGTGTGTGAGCCTGCCTGCTTGATCCACAGTCTGAGCGATCATTCCCGTATGCTGGCGGAGTAGGAGAACTGAGGGAAGTGTGTGCGCTGATCCGAGTCTTCCACGTCCAAACTGTCATCTGTTGTGACACAAAAGTCCAAGAGAGACATCCACAAGTTCAACACGAGTCCACTGCTGAAGCGCGTGAAGGCGGAGCAGATGTACTTACACTTGTCAGGAGGCGTTATTGTGATGGTTTGTGCAGTGAACTCATCATCGAAGTAACGCGTGTCTGTCTCTGACGTCACCTGGGGCTTGAAGGGTGGAATGAGCTGCGGATAATCAGCCATTTTATATTCAGAACATTGTTTTAAGGCTTGAGGCATCACCTTGTGGCCCCTCAGTGACCCACCTTCTTTTCAATGACATCCTGCCAGTTGATTGAGGTGAAGAACTTGTGGCTCATCACGTCTTTGGCATCGTCTGGGCCGCCGCCGAGCCTGAAAGGACAAATGATGATCCGCCCGTTGGTCAGCACCTCTGTACTTTTAACTGGTAGTACAAAGTACAACACAGCATTGAAATCATCTTCCCCTCTGACTTCTATTTACCAATTTATTCTTCATTTCCTTCCTACTCACAGGCACACGTGTTGTCGAGCCTGCAGGCGGAGCTCAATAACAGCGACACTCTCTGTCTATGGTTACCGAAAATGTGCAGGCTCAAGCAAAACAACATCAGTTCCATCCGTGTTTGTGGCCGTTTCCCTCCTACAAAGCTCATCAGAGGGAACAAGGGCTTCAATAATGTGGTTTGCTGGCCCACTGGAAGAGGAGAATTAGGTTCTACAAACATAAAACTTCCTGGAAGAAATCGTGTTTGTGGAGCCGCACGTCTTCATCTCCAGGAGTCCGGCTGGACACAACACCCACAGTGACATGAGCGTTAGAAGGGTTTACCATTCACACTAGAATGACATGGAAAACTTCGTCCTCTAAGATGTGAACCAGTGGAAACAAAGTCATGGTTGTCTCATCTGTGTCTGACACCACGGACCGACACCACGGACCGACACCACGGACCGACACCACGTCCCGCTCCCTGCCGTCTGAAAAAGTCGGACACTCTCTCCATCGCAACTCAGGCTTTACACTTTCAAAATCGCTCATTAGTTTTACGACACCATCCATAATAAATGCTGGTGTGTAAAGTCACTGCAAGAACTGACACGTGGAGGTTCCGGGTAAATGGACTCAATTTTATAGAGCGCTTTTCTACCTTAGCGGCACTCAAAGCGCTTCACAGTGTCGTCTCATTCACCCGTTCACACACACACTCACACACTGATGGTGGAGGCTACCATGCAAGGCACCAACCTGCTCATCAGGAGCAATTATGGGTTCAGTATCTTGCTCAAGGACACTTCGACATGGTCACCGGGGTCGGGGATCGAACCAGCGACCCTTTGGTTACTAGACGACCACTCTACCCCTGAGCCATGCCACCCACGCTTCGCTTCGACCCGACAGAACAACACGTTCATCCCAACTGTCGCGTGACGATCGTTATTACAAGCATTTTCATTTGAAGACACCGAAGACCAAAACTGACGGCTGAAATGCTGAATGCTACAAGAGGCAATAAATTAAATGCCCTCTTATCGGGAGGTGGCACCAGATCCTACCTTTGTTTTGGGTCCTTCTTGAGCAGGCCAGCCAGCAGGGCCTTGGCCTCAGGAGCCAGGTTCTTGGGGAAGCGGATCTCTTCCATGAGGATGAGCTCAAAGAGGCGCTCGTGGTCCTGGTTGTAGAACGGCAGCCGTCCACACATCATCTCATACATGACCACACCCAGGCCCCACCAGTCTACTGCTCGTCCATAGTCGTTGTCCTCTAGTACCTGGGGGGGGGGCGAGCGTTGAAAAAATAAACGCACTGACAGGCAGGCAGGCGTGACAGACAAGGAATGAACCACTCAAACCCAGAAGGTTAAGATGCCCCCCCGGCCGTCGGCACTCGTTTATGGAGACAAGACAAAGAGCAGCAGAAACATTTACACCTATGAAGGTGTGGACCACGGAGGGCGCAAAGCTAACTCAAGTTACCAATCTTTGACATCATGATCATCAGGTGGTCATGGCAACTGATCAAAGACACGAATCTGGTCCCAGAATGCTGGGCGTGGCGTTACCTCGGGCGCCAGGTACTCTGGAGTTCCGCAGAAGGTTTTCATGGTGGCGCCATCGGTGATCCCCTCTTTACAAAGCCCAAAGTCCGTGATCTTTATGTGACCGTCCTTGTCCAACATGAGGTTCTCCAGCTGTGCAGACAAAGACTCAAGTGACTTGACGGCCGTGATGTCAAATGTTCATCAGCAAGACTTTGAAGAGCACACAGGACGGTGTTCTGTTCTCACTTTCATGTTTGCCCTGAACCCTGGTTTGAGTAGCAGCGTGGCCTTCTCACCTTTAAATCCCTGTAAACAACGTTTCGTGAATGTAGGTACTCCAGTGCTGACACTATTTCAGCGCCGTAGAACCGAGCCCGGTCCTCAGTGAAGACTCGGTCCCGGGATAAATGAAAGAAGAGCTGCAAAGACAACACAGGAGCGACTGTGTGAGAAAGTCTTCAGGTTTCTTCTGTCAAAGGAACCAAACACAATCACCAACAGTAATCT
The DNA here is from genome assembly GCF_037954235.1 of Aulostomus chinensis. Lineage (NCBI taxonomy): Eukaryota > Metazoa > Chordata > Actinopteri > Syngnathiformes > Aulostomidae > Aulostomus > Aulostomus chinensis. The sequence continues at coordinate 845,869 of NC_141329.1, forward strand.
TGTAATCGCTCAGCGTTATCATTTTAATGCGCATGCGTACAAGCATCCAACGTAGTTTTGGATCTGATGACACAGTCATCAATCAATCATCAATCAATCACAATCATCAATCACAATATTCAATCATCAATCACTCATCAATCAATCACAATCACAATATTCAATCACAATATTCAATCATCAATCACTATAATCATCGATCACAATCACTATCATCAATCACAATCATCATTCATCAATCACAAGCATCAATCACAATCATCATTCATCAATCACAAGCATCAATCACAATCATCATTCATCAATCACAATCATCAATCACAATCATCAATCACAATCATCAATCACTATCAATCACAATCATCAATCACAATCATCAATCAATCACAATCACAATCAATCACAATCATCAATCGATCACAATCACAATCATCAATCAATCACAATCACTCATCGATCAATCACCAATCACAATCACCAATCACAATCACCAATCACAATCATCAATCAATCATCAATCAATCATCAATCAATCACAATCATCAATCACAATATTCAATCATCAATCACTCATCAATCAATCACAATCACAATATTCAATCACAATATTCAATCATCAATCACTATAATCATCGATCACAATCACTATCATCAATCACAATCATCATTCATCAATCACAAGCATCAATCACAATCATCATTCATCAATCACAATCATCAATCACAATCATCAATCACTATCAATCACAATCATCAATCACAATCATCAATCACTATCAATCACAATCATCAATCACAATCATCAATCAATCACAATCACTCATCGATCAATCACCAATCACAATCACCAATCACAATCACCAATCACAATCATCAATCAATCATCAATCACAATCATCAATCAATCATCAATCACAATCAATCATCGATCAATCATCAATCATCAATCACAATCAATCACAATCATCAATCGATCACAATCACAAATCACTATCATCAATCACAATCACTCATCGATCAATCACCAATCACAATCATCAATCACAATCAATAATCATCGATCACAAGCATCAATCACTATCATCAATCACAATCATCAATCATCAATCAATCATCAATCACAATCATCAATCTCAATCACAATCATCAATCAATCATCAATCACAATCATCAATCTCAATCACAATCAATCACAATCATCAATCACAATCATCAATCAATCATCAATCAAAATCATCAATCAATCATCAATCACAATCAATAATCATCGATCACAAGCATCAATCACTATCATCAATCACAATCATCAATCTCAATCACAATCAATCACAATCATCAATCTCAATCACAATCATCAATCAATCATCAATCAATCATCAATCACAATCATCAATCTCAATCAAAATCAATCACAATCATCAATCAATCATCAATCACAATCATCAATCACAATCATCAATCAATCATCAATCACAATCATCAAATGACCCGAGTCAAGAGGACAAAGAATGCAGGTCTAACAGGAAAGAACGGATCTGACTTCAGGCCAGCACGTCAACAGGCGTGAACGCAGGTCCGATGAAAAGGAGAAGAACTTACTTCTCCTCCGTTTGCGTACTCCATCACGAAGCACAGCCGGTCATGCGTTTGAAATGCATATTTTAGGGTCTGTATAGGAGAAGAACAAAGCTTGAACTCCATGACACTCATGAAACAACCTCTTGATTGCAGGCACCAAGGCTGCCAGGACTCACCGTTAGAAAGGGATGCCGCGTGTTCTGGAGGACTCTGCTCTCTGTCACAGTGTGGGCCACCTCGTCCTGAAAACACACAGGTTTGAAGAGCTATCCTTATTAGGACATTCCAGTGACTTGCACTCATGTGGACAGCCTAACCCGCCCCAAATCCTGACCCTAACCGGCCACTGCTGAACCTTAACCTAACCTCAGTTCACCACTTCACTCCAACTTTAACCAGGAACATACAAATTTTGTTGCACCACATAAGGACGGTTTCTGGTCCCCCGAGGACCGATGATAAGTTTAGTGTCGGTACCAGGAAAGGTCTCCAGGACAGAACAACAAGCACACACACACACGTGTCAAACCGTGATCCAAGACTACACATTAGACTTTCATGTATGCACTCACTTTAGCAATGATGACTTCTTTGCGGAGGATCTTCATGGCGTAGTACATCCCTGTAGCCTTCTCCTTCACCAGGATCACCTTCCCGAAGGTCCCCTTCCCCAGCAGCTTCAGGTAGTCAAAGTCACTCATGGTCTGTGGGGACAACGGACTCGGCTCATGTGTGGCTCTCCTTTAAGCCCTTCATCACTACGTGAGTTGAATCAGCATTCAGGGAATAGAAAATAGGTGATAAGGTTGTTTACCCCCCCCCCCCCAAAAGCTTTGAGAAAGCGGCTTAAAGTTGGAACAAGTTGCTCAACAGAAATGAGCTGAGCCTGACAAACACCCCGCTGCCAGGTACCGCTCGTGAAAATACTGACCACTTTTGAGCGAGACTTGGACATGGCGATCTCCATCTCCTCTGCACCGCTGCTGTCACTTGGCGAGCCAAATTTGATCTCCATGGGTTCCTCGTCCTGCTGCTGACTCTTCAGGCTGTTGGCGACAGCCTGGATCGATCGCATCCACTCCTCCCTGAACCAACACGAGACACACGTTGCCCTGATCAAATCGAAGCCACGTCACGTCAATGGCAGCTGTTCAGCCTCAAGATACAAAATATAATAAAGAGTGAAACCCTGCAGTCAGCGTTCACTTCTACCAGGCAACTGAAGCAAACGCTGCACCATGAACGTTTGTTGAGGGGAAGCGCCAGAGGAGCGGGCCAAGGTGAGAAGGTGGACGGTAATCTGAGCAACGTTTAACCACCACTGAGTTTGGCACTTCGGAGCGGCAACATAAACAGACCTCAGCAGCAGCTGGTTGGGTGACAAGGGTGCATCGTCACATTCAATCTGCCACTAAATTCTATTTACAGACTCTCAGATTTCATGGCCTGTAATGAACAAAGGCCCGTTTAGTGATTTTTGGGTTTCATTTGTAAGCACTTTTTCCTCCTATTGTTCTGTTGTTACGCTCAATAATAAACTCACATGCTCAATTTCATACGTTTGCACCCTGAAATTACAAAATACCGCCACGTCACGTGTCACGTGCACTGTTCACTACCCCAACTAAGGTGATGTAGAGGCTCAGGTGTGGATATGTCACTGAGCTCAGGGAGAGAAAACCACCTGATGGCGGCTGTGTTCTACCTCTCCTCGTTGCTGTCGACGTGGAAGGTTCGCTCAATAACTGAAGTCCACTGCAAGCAACGGATGACGAAGGTGTTGGGCCTGGGCCGCTCCGTCTTCATCAGCTGGCACTCTGCAGAGCACAAACGTGTCAAGTGAGACGGACCAAGACGCCGAAGGACACAAACACAACCAGAGAGGAGAGCTGACCTGCCACAGAGAAGTTGTTGAGTGGCGGGAGGCTGTGATCGCTGGACACTTCAGGCTTCTCTTTGTAGCCGATGAAGGAACCATCACTCTTCAAGATGAAATAACGAGGCCTCCATGTTTTAATGTATTCACCTGGAAAAACATGCAGGTGAATGCTGGACGAATCCTTAGTGTACGACTTCACTATGAGTCCCTGCATCACAGCACTTCTACTGCTGTCCATCCTTGCGGACATGAGGAACTAGAAACAGACATCTTGGGTATAAACGCTGACATGATGCATCCCAACACCATACCTCTCTTGTGGAGCCATCCCTCTCTCACAACACTGACTTCATTCATACTGGGGCGGGAGGCAGCCGGGTCAGGAGGGGGCTGCGGACGAGCTGGTGGACACTGCGTCTACGGGTCAATCTGCCAGCGGTGACTCAGATAAAACACTGGTATTGAGACGCCTGGAGGGAGGGAACAGAAGGAGAGAGCCCTGAACGCCGCGTGGAGAAGCGTCAATAACTCACAAACCCGCATGGCTCAGCTTTACGACACAGCCTCTCAACGTGAAGCATCACTAAAGGACAGCATGTCCAATCAGTTCTGCTCATGAGGAAATACACATTCTACTGCACATGAAAGTAAAACACAACACAAAATACTGCACTTTCCTTTCACAATATTGTATCACCATTCCAGTGTTGATGTCACGCCCCGGCGTGCATGCTCGCATCTGATCGTGACCTCGTGCGACACGACAACTTCATTGATGCGTTCAGCAACGCTGCAGGGAATTAAGAATTAAATCGTTCCAATTCTGTCTTGTTGACTTATTGATATAAAAGCGCGATTTTTCAACTCCTGCTTCTTGGGCTGTAGAGGAACACAGACGGGCTGCGGGAGGCGTCCTGACCTCGGCTGAGCAGAAACAATTCACCATAAAGAAGAGCCGTGGCGGGACCACCGCCCCCGGCCGCAGAGACAACCGCTCCTGGATGGAAAATCGTCACCTGATGCAGCCGCTAGTGTAGCGTCTGCCAGGGAGCCTGGCACGGCTGGAGCTGGAGGCTGGTGGGACCGTGGTGGGGCTGATATCAGCTCCGGACTCAACCCACTAGCACCGGGGCGAAGCAGACCTGCACCCAGTGGATCGCCGAGTCTCCAGACCTCAACTTTAGTATCTTCAGTGTAAACTTTTCTGACAAGCCACAAGAAGCACAACAACACTTCACCACGTTCTAGCTGTCCTGATGAGGCAGGACCTCCACAGACATCCTCCTCCTCCAGCGTAGCAGCAGCTGGGCTAGCAGAGGTAGAGTCCGCAGCCAGCAAAACGAGCCAATGAGGCCGATTGACGCGTCGTTCCACCCCAGGGAACCTTAAACACGTTCGTACAACCCAGCTGATGGTGCGTTTGGCGGCCAGCTCGACGAGCTCCGCCGGGGACACGGACCGTGACCGATCAACCAGGGCAGCGAGCCACAATAGCTTTCATGCTAGCGGCTAGCTGGCTAGCATATCAGTTAGCCTCCTGCTCGATCCTCTGCTGGCTTTCTTACCTCCGCAGGGACCGAAAAGCTCGAGAGTTGATGAAACGGGCAGGAATTGGGCACGAGGCTCCCCGGTGACGGCTCGAGGTCGATGTGTGCTGAACCCTGCCAATGATCACACCGCGTAGCCGGGCGAGCTTGTTTTTCTTCTCACGGCGGCGGCGGCGTGCTCGGTGTGGCTGCTGCAGCGGATCACCGAGGCGGAGGAGAGGCGGCCCCGCACGTCCTGGTGGGTGGGGAAGTCCCACACGACAACAAATTAATTCGAACTCTCGGGCCTATAAAAACCGCGCAAGTCTTGTTAGTCGCCTGCTGCTTTGCGTGAAAGTCCCGTGTGCCCGCAGGTAGCGCAGCAACCCCGCAGACAGACGCAGAGACGGAAGTGACGTCAAAGGCCAGAGGGTCCACTGCACCTGAGCAGTGTGAAAGTACATCAAGTACTGTACTGTCACCTGAACCTCAGCCCATGAACAGTGTTTAGTTCCAGCGGCCGCTCCATCAAGGACGTGGGAAAACTTCCACATGCAGGCGGCAGTGGAGGCAAGAAGGAGGAGGCAAGAGTACAAACGTGACAAAAACTTTATTATCCTGATGCCATTTCTAAAAGAGTGAGTGTGTATAAATGCCACCCAGGCAGGAGGCGCCCTCCCTCAGGGACCTTTACTCTGTCCTCTCTGCTGCTTCCGCTGCAGGTAGCGAGCGCGAGCATCGCTGATGGCGCTTGCGTTGTTACGCCTCTCCAGTTTCTTCATGAGATCCTCAGTAGAAACCTCTGGAAGACACATCAGCCCATTTACCCTCCATCACGTAAAAAAGCCCAAACAGCCTTTTAATCAGTTTCTTTTATCATTTCTTTGAGAATTAATCAATAAATGACTTCTTAATGACCTGGTTGTCGTTTGGCCGCCTCCCTGTTCTCCCATCTGATCACCTCTTCATCAGTCACCTCTTCTCTTGCCACACTGCTCAGTTCATAAACATCCACCTCATGAAGTTTAGGCAAGAGGTCCTTCACCCACTCATATCGGATGGGACACACTGTCCTGACATACACCCGCGAGGTCACCAGCACGTCATGGAAGACGATCCAGTCCAACGTCATCTCCTGGTCGAACAGCTGCGAGCAACCGGGGACACAAGCAGCCAGGAGGCTTAGCTGAAGGTTTAGTATCCAATTCTATGTATCGTTGATAAAAACTGATCAGTTTTACCGATGATGACGGATGAACGTGGACCGTGGACCCGTGGCCATCCATAGTGCAGAAAGCCTTTCCAACAGACCTGCGCCCAATGGAGAAAATTCAAAAAGGCACAAGTGTCAAGTTCGTTACTTCATGGAGCTGGGAGAGCTGGGAGAGCTGGGAGAGCGACGCCCACCTCAGCAGCAAACAGTTCCTGGTGGAAATTTGTCAGGTTCTGTGGTGATGTTGCCGAAAATCTCAAAGTTTCCCAACGGGAACAAAGCCAGCAAGCCGATGGACTGGGATCACAAAGTATTTGATTCAGAGGGAAAGGTCATAGAAAACATAACTCCAGAATTTAGGAGGTCCTCAGCACAAAAGGCCACTCCACACATCACCATGGCAACACTGTTTAAATTAAAAGTGGCATAGGAATGAAACTTAAAATCCAGAAGTTGGTTTTGTTTCTGTCTGGTTCCCTCGTGCCCACCAGACCGGTGGATGGTGGAGGTTCAGTTCTACATCAGATCCACCAGTAAACACCAGACCAGTGGATGGTGGAGGTTCAGTTCTACATCAGATCCACCAGTAACACCAGACCGGTGGATGGTGGAGGTTCAGTTCTACATCAGATCCACCAGTAAACACCAGACTGGTGGATGGTGGAGGTTCAGTTCTACATCAGATCCACCAGTAAACACCAGACTGGTGGATGTTGGAGGTTCAGTTCTACATCAGATCCACCAGTAAACACCAGACTGGTGGATGGTGGAGGTTCAGTTCTACATCAGATCCACCAGTAAACACCAGACTGGTGGATGTTGGAGGTTCAGTTCTACCTCAGATCCACCAGTAAACACCAGACTGGTGGATGTTGGAGGTTCAGTTCTACATCAGATCCACCAGTAAACACCAGACCAGTGGATGGTGGAGGTTCAGTTCTACATCAGATCCACCAGTAAACACCAGACCAGTGGATGGTGGAGGTTCAGTTCTACATCAGATCCACCAGTAAACACCAGACCGGTGGATGTTGGAGGTTCAGTTCTACATCAGATCCACCAGTAAACACCAGACCGGTGGATGTTGGAGGTTCAGTTCTACATCAGATCCACCAGTAAACACCAGACCGGTGGATGGTGGAGGTTCACTTCTACATCAGATCCACCAGTAAACACCAGACCGGTGGATGTTGGAGGTTCAGTTCTACATCAGATCCACCAGTAAACACCAGACCGGTGGATGTTGGAGGTTCACTTCTACATCAGATCCACCAGTAACACCAGACTGGTGGATGTTGGAGGTTCAGTTCTACATCAGATCCACCAGTAAACACCAGACCGGTGGATGGTGGAGGTTCAGTTCTACATCAGATCCACCAGTAAACACCAGACCGGTGGATGGTGGAGGTTCAGTTCTACATCAGATCCACCAGTAAACACCAGACCGGTGGATGGTGGAGGTTCAGTTCTACATCAGATCCACCAGTAACACCAGACCAGTGGATGTCTTAAAAACCTGGGTTGCTAACAAGAGTCCAGAGGAGCCTCCCAACTCCTTGTTGGACTGTAAACCGTCCATCATCCCTGTGGAGCTCCAAAACTACATTTTGTGACCAACTGACCTTTTTTTTCCTCGCCAGCTTATGACAGATGTCAATTAATGTATAAAACCAAAATATTAAACATTTCTTGCCTTGTCAAAAATGATCAGCAGCACTCAGGAAATTAAAAATAACCAACACTGACGAGGTCAGAAGCACTTCCCTGGTAGCAGCAGTTTCCCCGGTCCAACCATGGGTGGTGCAGCCATGCTGTTGACTATTAACGCCTCCTCCATCTAATTTTAAATACAGGCAGTGAGGCTGTTCATGGTAGATTCTTCCCTGTTGTACACGTCTATATTCAACTCAGTAGTGCCCCCTTTTGGTTTGAGGCAGAGATACTTTGATCATTTCCAATGAGTCTTGATTTTACCTTCTGGCAACACTGGTGAAGTATCCCATGCACAAGCATCGTCTGAAGAGCTCACTCTTGTTGCCATCGAATGTTTCCTTTGGGAAATCCTTCCTCTGCAGTGAAAGAAGACACACAAAATGAGTAATTGCTCTCATTTTGTCTTCCAAGTCACGATAATTCATGAAGAGCAGAGGTGAGTCCTATTTATGGAGGTCAAAGGTCACTGCAGGGCAGTTCGGTTCATGACTGCATGATAAATGTGTAAACTGATGTACTTGTTGAAGGCGGAGGAGGATCTCTCTCAGCTGTGTCTCCACACTAAAAGCTGACTTCAGCGCCCTCCAGTGGATCCAGTTCTCTTTACACCAGGCTGAGGGTCTGTCACTGCGGAGAGTCATGATGTCATCACGACATGACGCTGGCATGAACAAGCAGCATGCAACAAGCAGTACCTGGATTTACACAACTGAAACACGCTCAGAAGAGTGGCGAAGTCATTGAGGCTTCCGCTCTTGGCCGCCAGCGCTCTGTGCTTCTCATCGGCCTCCCTCTGCTTCTCAGGGTGGCCTGGGGGGGGGGGGGGGGCACATTTTACATACACAGTCACATTTCTTGCAATTAAATTAGAGCCAACTACACACAACGGCGTTCAGACTTCTGATGAGGTCGTCCGCTGATGCCGAGCACCAATATGGTTATTTTGGTCATACGTGAAAAACTGGTTCCTTCTCTTGCAGGTGTATTCGTCTTCAGCACCTCCAGCGTGAAAAAATCGACTTCATAAAACGTCTGAGACCAACAGGTTGGTGGCTGCTGTGCTTGACCTTTGCCTGATAACCAACATCCTCCTCTTCCCTCCCTCATGTTTTGAACTGAGAAGATACGCCTCACTCTTTCAGGCTGAGCTGCTGACCTGGCCGGATGAAGATGTTCTCTACCGACAGCATGGCAGCCACGGGGAGCAGGAGGTCCTGGCAGCCGAGGGCAGCAGATTTGAGCAAAGCCCTGGTGAGGCCCGGGTGCAGGGGAAACTCCACCATCAGCTCCCCCAGCTGGGTCACATGACCTCTCCTGCAGTCCACACACCAGACAGGTGGCATTCATGAAACGTCAGTGAGAACTACACAGTAGAGATCCACCTACTGTATACACACTCACCTGTCGATGGCATCGAACTGATAGAGCTGCTTCAGGGCTTCAAGGATGAACCTCTCCTCTGGACAGTCCAGATACGGGAATCTGAGGACAAATTAAACCGTCTAACTCATCACGGGATCGTGAGATCATCTGCTAAGGCGGGGTTACCGTACCTAATGACATCATGGATGCCGAGGCACTTCAGTGTGAGTACCACTGCAGTCAGACTTGTCCTCTGGATCTCTGGAATCGTGTACTCAGGCATGCACTTCTCCCAGAATTCCTTTGTATAGATCCGAAAACATTTCCCTGCTGAGGTTCTTCCAGCTCGGCCTGCTCTCTGCTGAGCCTCGCTCCTGCTCACACGAAATCCAGTCTCAGTTGGCAAGCTCGTTCATAGCCTGGGTGCCAGCGCAGACCACAATGTGCAGGTTTGATCTGATGTGGTTTTGCTTGCCCCCCCCCCCCCCCCCTCCAAGACTCACTTTGAAATAGGCACCACCTCCAAGATGTCCATGCCCACCCGCGAATTGTGGTTAAGTTGCTTCACAAACCCGCTGTCGATGATGTACCTGGAAAACAGGCAGGATCAAGGGTTTGTCCGACTACCAATCACCTGATCTGGAAGTTGCACAACTGAGCTCACTTTATCCCATCGATGGTGAGAGACGTCGCTGCAATGTTTGTTGCCACCACACACTTCCTGATCCCTGAAGGGGGGGGCTGGAAGATCTGCCTCTGCTGATCTGTGCGGAGACCAAACAGAGATCAGAGCCTGGGCGTCTTCCACTCTGGAAAAGCTTCTCATACTCAATAACAGCACATGGATGCGTTTACCGGTGGGCATGGATCCATACAGGGGCAAAATAAGGAGACCCTCCACGGTCGGGTCCTGGACATCGAAGCGGTAGTCCACAGTCTCAGCTTTCTCAAACAGCAAGTCACAGGCACGTTCGATCTCTGCCTGACCTGTAGAACACAAACGGGTTCATCACCATTTCAACTGACGTTCAACGTGTAAGCAATTATGATCTCAACCTGTCAAAAACACGAGAATATCTCCGGCCATTTCACTGGTGTGCACGTCCAGGGCCACTGTCACCACCTGTGGGGAGAACGTGGGACATGCTACAACACGCTAGAACTGTAACAGTCATCACCAAGTTTAGAACCAAGTTAAAGGAGAACAAATCTTGTTGGGTTTGACTCATCTTTGCAATCATCCTCAGAAACTGACAAGGAGATAAAGCCCCTCTAGGGAGCTCAGGTCCAGGCTAGTTAGCTTAGCACAATGGCTGGTAGTGGGTGGGAAGTGTTAGCATCAGCTAGCTCAGGTCCAGGTTAGTTAGCTTAGCCCAATGGCTGGTAGTGGGTGGGAAGTGTTAGCATCAGCTAGCTCAGGTCCAGGATGCTGGTGTGTCCAGCAGGAACCCTCCTCCTCCTCATCATCAGTAGCAGCAGTCGCTCTTCTAGTCCTCAACAAACGTTTGGTTCTGTTGACCCAAGTTCCAATGGAGCTTTGGAGGTGCTGCGTCAAATCACTGCGCCCAGTCAGGAAAGTAGTTCCGGCTACGTGTCTGATTCTACCACGACAACGTCTCCTCATGTTAAACTGGTATTCATCACCAAGGTTACACACAACCCTCCTGATAGTAATGCAGGCAGAGACGCAGCTACGCTAACACTTCCCACCCACTACCAGTCATTGTGCTAAGCTAACTAGCCTGGGTCTAAGCTCCATAATGCAGCACAGAGGAACAATAAGCTCACTTCCCAAACAGTCGCTGTGTTCCTACAAATTGTCATTCCTGTTAACAACCCTGATAAAGAGGAACTGTCAAAACTCATCACCTCTTTGACATAACCAGTACTCTCCACGTCTTTTGGTCGTACAGCTGAGCCAAACGTGCAGGAGACAGGAAAAGTCCTCCCTGGGATAGTAAAGACGGGGCAGTGGCCGAGAAAGGCTGAGAGTTTGTCTGTTTCCAGGGTGGCGGACATCACCACCACCCTCAGCGGGCAAGTCCGTCCCCTCATGGCTCTTGTGGGATCCGAGAGGATCTTCTTCAGCAAACCCAGGAGGATATCCTATCACAATACAAACAACTATCAGTCGTATTCTGGTGTAACCAGGTATGTGAGACAATCGCAGCGCCAACATGGAGACGCCGGCGTACCGTGTTGAGACTTCGTTCGTGGACTTCATCCAGGATGACGACGCTGTACTGGGAGAGTCCCGGGTCGGCCAGGATCTCCCGGAGCAGGCACCCGTCTGTCATGTACTTCACCTCCGTCTCCTGCTCAGGCACATCTTCATGGCATCAAATTGCCCACAAACACGCGCCAGTATTTGCTGTGAAAGCTGAGGTGAGCTCACCTGGGACGTGCAGTCATCGAAGCGGACTTGGTAGCCGACCTGCCTTCCCAGAATGCACTGCATCTCCAGGGCGACCCTCTGGGCCACCGTGATGGCAGCCACCCGGCGGGGCTGAGTGACGCATATCCTGCCCTCTTTACAGAGACCTGCCATCAAAGTCACAGACGGGGGAGGGAGGGGGAGGGAGGGGGAGGGTGTTACCAGGTGGTGCCTGCTTTTTGCGGACCTGACAATCGTATCAGTGTCCGTACCCGCGAGAAACGATGCCGTGGGTCTGACAGCTTACCTGCCCGGTGCAGGTACTGTGGAAGCTGCGTGGTTTTCCCGCTGCCAGTCTCGCCGGTGACCACCAGGAAAGTGCTATCAGTGACCGCCCGGACCAGCTCGGCTCGGTGCCGGGAGATGGGCAGCTGCTGGGGCCCGCTCTCGGTCCGGTGTCGCGTCGTTGATTTGGGCATCACGGGTCCAGACCGAGGAGGAGAACAACACGGCTGGTCAAGTATTTCACTCTGTAAAACCGAAGTTTTCCTCACATGGAACAACAACAACAGGGTCGCTGAACAACTTCCGCAAGCAGCTTCTTCATTCGGTCTGACCGGCAGCGCGACGCCGCCACCTGGCGGACCGGCGGGTGCAGGACACCCGCAGACCAACACTCACTGTTGCAAATTCTCTCCGAAGAGCTCATGGTGCTTTCACCTATCCAGTATCCACCAGGTGCTGATGGGGGGGACCACATCTCCGAGAAGCTTCCCTACATTTGTTATTAAAGCCAGCACCTGACTCCTCCCACTACGTGATGTCATGTGACCCTGTAACGATGAGTCTTGCATTCATACTTGTCTTTTCTCTGCTGCATTCCAGTACATTGCTGTAAATTGTCCCTCATGAACAGAAGTTCTACCTTTCCTGGCCTGCTGACTGATGGTTCGTTACCCACCAACGCTGATAACCTGAGTCTGAGTCCTGTGGTGCCCGACACTGGCGGTCCTTGTTCCCCGCCCGGGGTTCTCTTCCAGCTCGCCAGGCTCACTCACTCCCCGCATGCTCAATGTCGGCCCTCTGCTGACGGTGGAGCTTGAAGCGCTGAACACATTTGACAGCCTCATACAACAACTCTGTTTTCTACTCACCATGACGCAGAGTCACAGCAGAAAACTCGTTTATTGCTTGATAAATGACAAACATCGGAAGAACTGCTGTTTCCAGTCCTGTCATTTCTAAATATTCAAGACAGGAACTCCTGGCCTAGGACAGCAGAGGCAGAGGTCCACCAGAGACCACGCTGCGCTGGACCGTCTGTCTTCTCCAGGGGATTCTTCGGGATTTATGGCTTCCTAACATGGAAAGAAATAAACAGTCGCAGATGGACCTTCATTCATCCTGAAGGAAATTTGCATGTCAGAAAGCTGCAAATTACAACAACACTTAAGTGCAGTGAACAGATGACATCACTGGAAATGTGTTCACGCCAAGATGATGTTAATCTCAATTGTTCATGGAAAGCAGACTGATCGTCATGGAGGAAGGAGCATCCGTCAGGTGCAGTCTCACTCACCGTTGTCGCACAACTGTGAACAACCTTGTTTGCAGATTTCTAAGTCACAGTGGAAGTAAACCTGTGGGGGGGGGGGGGGGGGGGGTCACCAAGGCGTCCACTCAGACTCGCCACAGTCACAATGCCATGTTTACATTCAAGCGTTTACTCACCAGACTTCCTGATGTTGGGGGCTTCACAAATGAGAAGAGCTTCACCACAAACCATCTGTGAAGAGAGGGGTACTTCCGCCCCCTGCTGGTGGCCACAGGCAACACAACGGTCCTGTGGCCATCCCCAGTGAAGGGACATCTGTGCCGGAGCCAGTCACGAGTTACGGGTGTCTCAGCGGAAGAATGTCATCACATCTACAACCTACAAATTCTGTGTATTCACCCTTTGACAAGAAGATTCCACCTCTGGGGATCGTGTGGGTCTCCAGTGGGTGTGGCCCAGCAGTCGTCTAGCAGGAGCACCAGGTCCTTGTCCTGGTGCTTCAGAACAAACACCTCCACATACACCAGCTGGCCCAGTTCTGTGACAGCTGGAAGGTCTCGAGAGGAATAGAAGGACCTGTAAGAGGAATCTGCAGGTCCAAGATAGGAAAGCAAATACCAAACAGAGTTGGGACCACCATGTTCTCAAGTTGAGAAACCGCTCCATCAGTCGGAACTCATGTTCATCCGGTTCGTGTTGAAGGGCCAGAGAGGAAGATTTAGCAGAATTTTTTTTGTTGTTAGTTAGCTCGGAGGTCTTCTTCCAGAGGCCACAATGTTACAAAGCCGTGTTCTACAGTAGCCCAGAAGAGCCAAAACAGACACTCATTTCTGACGATCAGGTTGAAGTAGCACAAATCCACCAACTGGGAGAAGAAGTTGGAAAAGCAGAGGAACCATCTGTAACATGATGAACGTCAACTATGGCCAGGAGTGAGAGTAGGAAACTAAAGTTGACCTTTGGCGAACCTCATCCGAGCCCTGATCGCTCCTTGGCCCGCCACCACTGACGGATGCTCAGATGCGTCTCGCTGCACCTCGACGGCCAGTTGGGTAACTTTGCTCAGCACAAAGCTGCAGCGCAAGATAAGCCTGAAAAAGGAAGGAGGACACTGGCATCCATGAAGGTCAAAAACATGGCGAGTGGAGCAGTTCCTGAACCTACTGGAGAGGCGTGTCACGAAGTACAGAGCTTTTGTGTGGATGCTGTTCCACCACGATCTGGACCCAGTAGGTCAGAATTCCATCTTCTATCTGCAACATTCAACTGATGTAATTAGCCGGGAAAAACCAGCAGGCCTGTGTAATGACTGGCAGTTCATTTATGACCGTTACCACAGACTGAGCACCACAGTCAGTGAAGGGAAAGCTGAAAATCACAGCGTCGGCGGAGATTTTGCGGGGTTTGCAACTGTGGTGTTCACTGGAAGGGATCCGAGCGGCATCCAGGTTCAGAGGCGGGACCGTAGAGTTGCGGTTTAAAACGATACTGAACCCGTCTTTGTTGCAGAAATATGGTCTTAATGCTGGTGAATAAAGATGTTCCCCTGTAGAAAACACTGATAAGTACAAGTGTGAATTAATGACTGTTTCAACATGAATCTTGCTGTACCTTCCAAGCTGCTTTCACAGACGAGCAGGATGGACTCGACCACTTCCACTCCCACTGTGTCTGCTCGTGCCACGATGGCAACAGGCAAACTTCTGACATGATTCTACCAACGAGAGGTCACAGCAACCTCAGAAACACATTCGCTTGGAGAAGTAGCGACCGAGAGGTTGTTAGCTTACTTGTCTTCTCACAAAACAGCCCTGAAACGCAACTGTTAAGATGATTGAAGTGTCAGTTTCTCCCAGGAAGTAGTGGCAGCGTTGGGCTAGAGAGACCAGCTGGTAATAGCCACCGAGTTCGTCTGTGAGTCGACAAAGACAGAAACGAGCCAATGAGATAATACAGACGCATGTAGATCATGTCTGACTGACCTTGAACATAAAGGGTGAGAGGAAGATCAGCAAACTGGATCTTTGATAGGAGGGCAGACATAAATCCATCCTGGCAGATCGTATCATGACTCATATAAGTTGCTTGGAATTGATCTGACAGGCTTTGGCCTTCACATGTCAGGAGGAGCTGTGACAGAGTAGCAAATGAAACCACAAACGCGCGCTGAGTGCAGGGCCTCATGTTGGGAGTGCCCCTGATGGACCAGCTGCTTCTAATCCCTGCCTAATTGCATTCAGGCTTTGACCTCCATTTTGGATCCACCTGCTCTTTCAGCTGAAGTTAAGGTTAAAATAATTTGACCAAATGCAAAAACCAGAGTCAAATTTGTTGTTGGTGCACAAACGCTTGTTATGATTTGCTAGTTGTGTTTCTACTTCAATAAATATGATTATTAATACCTGTTTTGACCGATCCCTGAGTCACCAGCTCACGAGGGGGCAACTGCAGCAGTGCTGGTGTTTGGGTTGACTCAGTGTCGACCCCTGAATGCACCACCATCCTGGCCCATCCCCCCAGCAGGGCATGTTAGGGTGGACCAACTGGTTGTTTTGGTATTCCGACTCATTTGTAGGTTTGCTCACTGCTTGTAGCCAATCATTATTTATTAAAATCGACTTCTCCTTGGGAACCGCGTCGCTGTCTCAACTCAGAAACTGCTCCGGGGCAGTCTGGGGTGACGAGAATATCTCCTGGTATCTCTTGCGCCGCCACACACGCACATCAGGTTTAGGGGCCACAGAGACATCTGGGGACGGGTTAGTAATGAGAGTACGAACATTTCATGAATGAGGTCAAACTGTTGTCTGCAGGGTTTTCTCCTTCTGATAAAAGCTGTTTCACTCACTAAACCTGCTTTATAGAGCAGCTACAGAACATTAATGATTCAAATATGGAAAAAAGGAAATCCACTCGACACCCATGAGCGCCATTCAACATACGTGCACAGACCAGCTGCCACATACCGTAATGTACCACAGAACACTGACTTCCAGGAAGAAGACGTTTATTTGATGCCAAATCAAAGAGAGCAACTCTCTCTTCAGCCACAACATCACCTATGACTCAGCAAAGGACAAATGCAGCAAACCCTGAAGCAATCATGCATGTAGCTTTGTGAAGGCTCTTGAAAATGCTGCTTGGTTCTCTACAGCCTGTTGAAGTGATCTGTGCTGTCCTTGTAAACTGGGTTGGTGAATTCCAAATCTGAGAGGAACACAACGGGGGGCAGTTAGGTTCACATCAGGATGGTATTTCATCATGGATATGCCTGCAGATGACATCAGCACTCACTTTCTTTGTGTCGTTTCTTCCTGACACCTGAGACAAAGCAAAACACAAAAGGCTTCAGTGATTCCTGAGATTTTGCAGGTGGATTGAACATATCAGAGGCGGATGACCTCTGTGAGGGTTCCTCTGCTGCTGCTGCTGCTGCTGCTGGAGCTGCTGCTGCTGCAGCTGCTGCTGCTGGAGCTGCTGGAGCTGCTGCTGCTGCAGCTGCTGCTGCTGGAGCTGCTGCTGCTGCAGCTGCTGCTGCTGGAGCTGCTGGAGCTGCTGCTGGAGCTGCTGGAGCTGCTGCTGCTGGAGCTGCTGCTGGAGCTGCTGCTGGAGCTGCTGCTGGAGCTGCTGCTGCTGGAGCTGCTGCTGCTGGAGCTGCTGGAGCTGCTGGAGCTGCTGCTGGAGCTGCTGCTGCTGGAGCTGCTGGAGCTGCTGCTGGAGCTGCTGCTGCTGGAGCTGCTGCTGCTGGAGCTGCTGGAGCTGCTGCTGCTGGAGCTGCTGGAGCTGCTGCTGCTGGAGCTGCTGGAGCTGCTGCTGCTGCTGCTGGAGCTGCTGCTGCTGGAGCTGCTGGTGCTGCCGCCGCCTTGTGTCTTGCTGCCCTGCCCCTGATCGCTCCTTGGCCCGCCACCACTGACGGATGCTCAGATGCGTCTCGCTGCACCTCGACGGCCAGTTGGGTAACTTTGCTCAGCGCAAAGCTGCAGCGCAAGATAAGCCTGAAAAAGGAAGGAGGACACTGGCATCCATGAAGGTCAAAAACATGGCGAGTGGAGCAGTTCCTGAACCTACTGGAGAGGCGTGTCACGAAGTACAGAGCTTTTGTGTGGATGCTGTTCCACCACGATCTGCTGGTGCTGCCGCCGCCTTGTGTCTTGCTGCCCTGTGACCTCTCTTTGGTTCACTGTAATGAAACACGAGCAAGTAAACTATCTGACTTCATCGTAGCAAACATGTGATGTAGGAGAAAGGTCAAATTACCATAATAATGTCTGAGACTCGCTTGCCACAGCCTGCTGAAGAGTTCTGGAGAGTCGAGACAAGGCAGAGTTACTTCAGCTCACCTTCACTGTCGTGAGGAGGACGATGACCACACAAGGTAGACTGTCAAGGACCCTGGTGCCCAGGTGCAGAATCAGGGGACTCGGAGCCGAGTTTGGGACAGATCCCGGAATCTTTCCTCCTTTTTTAATTTTATTTACTTTTCTTTGTATTGTCTGACTTTTACAAACTTTCATTAGCTATGGTGAATATTTTGGAAGAGTGGCAGATAAAAAGACATGAAGGGCTTCAGTCTTTACTCTTCTTCTGCATGAATCACCTTGATGAAGCCTCTGTCTGGTTCTTTGACTGTCCACCCTGCCAGGGCTCCCGTCCAGATTATGCACAGCTGGTGGGCTACTGCTGCCTGTGTGGGGGTCGCCCTCTGAGTTGGCTGGCTCGTCACTCTCTACAAGATTGAAAATATGAATTATAAGTTAAACACATTGGACGGAGCAACTCAAGGCTTGAGTTGAATCAAAACTCTGGAATACAGGAAGAAGAGTGTGTGAACGCACCGTAGACAGGAACGACATGATCTGCCTCTGTAGGAAAAGAACAGTAAGTCATGTCAGGGTGTCACCTGTATAGGTGACAGATAGGTTACCTTGCTGCTCTTGTGGCGCCCTGCTTGGCATGGCAGCTCTGACACCTGCAGCGGGACACAAATCTGAGTCAGAGTTCATCTGCAGGAATGTGAAGCCTCAGCAGCCTCACATCCATCATCCCTCCACCCATCCATTCATCCATCCCTCCCTCCATGTTCCCCCTCTTCTCCTGTTCAGGGTGGTGGGGGTGGAGCCTATCCCAGCAGCCTTCCCCCTGGACAGGTCACCAGTCCATGGCAGGGCCAACACATAGAGACAGACAACCATTGGCTCTCCCAGCCACGCCTACGGTCAATTTAGAGTCTGGATTAACCTGGTCCCTCTTGATGTCTTTGGACTGTGGAGGAAGCTGGAGTACCAGAGAGAACCCAGCAGGAACAGGGAGAACATGGAGACTCACCCAGAAAGACCCCGTGCTGCAGCCGGGGCTCCACCCACAACCTTCTTGATGGGGGGCCACAGGGAGGACCACTGCTCCACCCACAACCCTCTTGCTGGGGGCCACAGGGAGGACCACTGCTCCACCGTGCTGCCCCTCACTTCTTGATTGTTTCTACAAGAATATATTCAGAAAATGTGTCTGCCGCCCAGCAGCCTCACACCGATCAGTCATTTCAAATTCGTCATTTTCCTGAGGTAATTTTGCTCTGTTCGCTCCCTCAGGTCCCTCCCAAGAACTGCACCGCAATCAGGCGGATGGATGCGATGACTGACAGTCCCCAGCTGAGACGGTTTGCCAATCAAGATGGCCGCTGATGCGTTGAATCCTCCATTACGGTGTTTTCTCTTAAGGGCAATGAAACAACTGCATTCTTCATGCTGTCACTCTGAGCAACGTCATGTGTGTCCTTCTCTGATTGGTCATAAGTTGATCATTTTCATTTTGAACTCTTCAGTTTTTGCCCTGCACTCAGGAGGTCATGTGATCACCTGCTTCAGCTGTTTGTCAGGATAAGTCAGACTTGAGAGTGGATTCAGTTCGGTGTGATGATAGAGAATCAGTTGAGGCACAATCAGGTTGATTTTGGGATCCCTGAGGGAAAGAATCGAATGACCCGCGCCACACACCCTCCAACTGACCGACTCAGACTTCTGTGGTGTGTATGATGAGCGTTAGCTTCTGGACTGAACCAAAGGCGCTAGTTCCTGTTTTTCTGTGCAGCGTTTTTGCTTCCTGGGGTTTCACTCCTCTTGTGATCACCTGTGTCTTGTTTACGACTGAGAGTCTTTTATCTTCCATCCCATTGGCTCTTTACCTCCTTCTCACCTGTTTGATTTCCTGTTGTCAGTTAAGCTTGCCCCCCCAACACACACAGACACACACACACACACACACACACACACAGACACACACACACACACACACACACACACACACACACACACACACACACACACACACTACAGTAAACAGGTCAGTGTACCACTGTCTCTGGTATCAATGTCCTCTGTAAATGATGAAATTTATAAATCCAGGATCCTACATATTTAAAGAGCTTTTTTTTTAACCACACAAGTAAAAAAAAGCAGAGCTTTACATATTTTATATATGATTTTATATTTGTATCATTTGGCCAGTTGTTGTCATTGTCAGTTACAGCAATCAACTGTCATGGTGGGCCAAATTTCGCCCTCAGGCCCTACCTTGGGCAGCCCTGGCTCCACTGCTCTCTCGTGTGTGACAATCGGCTGCGTTTGTCTGTAGTTTTGTAGTAAATCTCTCTCCTTCCTTTCCACCACTGTGTAATGCAAACATGGCCTTTAAAATGTCTTGACATGTCTCAATAGTTGAAAAGAAACTAACTTCCCTTCTCATTCCCTTTCTTTTTCTTATTTATTGCTCTCTTGCATGTAAACTTTGGAAAGCTTGGCATCAGTTGGCCCACAGAGACGACGGAGGCAAGAAGTGCTGAACTGTGCTTTTGCTTCTCTGTCACAGGGACTTTTGAGCAGCAAATTATTATCAGCTCATCCTCAGGTCCCGGTCCAGTGGACGTGTGCGCCGAATGTGAAAGAACTGCCTCAAGGCCTTTGTGTTAACAAGAATGGGCCGGCCCGCCCAGGGTGTCAGCTCACCCTCAGCACCTGCACCAGCAGCGCTGTTTCCAGCGTCGGTCTTCCTCTTATTAAAGTGACCTGAAACACCGTAAAAGGACCTTTTTGGTGACTGAAACATCTGCAGTGTGGAGAGTTTCAAGCAGAGCAGACGCGCAGGTACTTCCACATGCAGCAGTAACCACCAACAGCCAGTGAGATCAAAGTTCCAGCGCCCACGCAAATGTACATCAGTAGCCTCACATCTGCGCTTGGCGGACCTGCACAACAAGTTGCGGCTTTACACCTCAGTGTCTCACAGGAAGCTCATGGCGTTGTCCTCTTTACAAAGCTCAAGACCACATCATAATCTGGATGTGAGGAAGATTGTCCTGAAGGAGGAGGGACAGGGACTGATGATGGATCCTCACCCTCATGCAGGGAGGAAATGAAGCTGGTGGCCTGGATTGCTGCTCATATCTCAGAGGTCCCTCTGCGATTCTGGTTAGGGAGCACTTTTCTCAACAAGAGCTCGCTTTCCTGCTGAGAAACAGCTTTTAACCACCGTAGGTTTCTGTCATAAAATTTCATGTTTGACTTTTGATGGTTTAACAAACATAATTTCCTCATTGTCGAGTCCTTTGGTGCTGCAGTAATCAGGTTGAGTCACTGAAGAGGGAAGCTCTCTCTGAATCTGGACTGTTGGGGATCGAGAAGATTATCTCAATCAGAACATTTCCCCCGGGTGGAGACGAGTGGGTCGCGTGGAAAAGGACCTACAGTAGGAAGATCAGGACTTAACCACTGGAACTGAAACGGCACCAACATCCAGAGAGAAGCTACGCACCTCATTAGACGAGTTGAGCGGTTGTTATTCTTCGTGTCTCCACTGTTGATGGTGAAGCCGCCCTCGAGAGAGCAGCAGGACCTCATCCGAACCGGCCAAGTTCACTCAAAGAATGTGACTGCATGCTTCAGCGCAGGCGCTGAGAAAAAATCCACGCACAAATTTTCTCACCTGTTTCAGCAACCAACTCCACCAGAACACAGTCGAGTCGCTGCTGACAGCGATAAATCCCCAGGTCAGACGTTTGAAGCTCATCCGTGCAGATGGAGTAGTTCCCTTCAGGGGCCAGAGCGGGGAAAGCCTTCACCCGGCCGTCCCTGGGGTCCAGGAACTTAACCCACCCTTTAGCTTTGAGCACAACGAGGTCCGTCGCTGGAGTTTGGACCCATGAGACCTGGTCCAGGCGACCTTTGGTGAAGTTGCACGGGAGGGTCACAGAGGAGCCCAGTGGTGCTATGAGGGCGTGTGTTACACACGAGTCCTCGTGGGCATCTGAACACAAAAATATCAGGCTTTCACAAAATCACACCGCAGCGCTGAAACAGATCAAAGCAGACAGGTAACACAGAACTGAGCACCAAAATATCTGACAAAGAAATGTGACGTGAGTGGATGTGGTAGCAACCGATCCGAAGGTGAAGTGGGGCTGCAGCAGCAGCTACAGGCCAGCACACATGCCAGCTTAAAACATCCAAACATGGAGATAATGAAAATGAGCAAGCCAATAAAATTAAAATTTCCATATGAAGCTTAATTTACCCTTTGAAGAGACCGATAAGAAGCACAGGACGAGAAGGGGAACCCAGCCAGCAGCCAGCAGCATCTTGTGACGTGAGAAGGGAAAGCGTGTTTGTGGCTTTTTGACTCCTTCGAGCATCCTGTCACACCTCCAGACCACCACGAAGCACCGAGCTACCCAAGAAAACCAATCAGCCGATGCTGCAGCCAAATCTTTGCATGAGGTCATAGCGGCGGCTGAGAGATGGCTTGGCTGCTGCCTCCAACACCTCCTGTCAGGGGCCCCTCAGCAGAAGGGCCCCTGACAGGAAGCTGGTCCTCATCCAGGCTGCCAAGCCCACAATGAAGACAATTAGGGCTCAATTTAGCAATTTAGGATGTGAAGCTGGAGACACAACGGAACCAGCAGAGTAATTACACTGCAGCAGGAAAACCCTGCACCCTGAAGGGATTCTTCAGCACCGACTCACTGCTGCTCATTCGGTCCTGGATTAAACGAAGCCGCTCATCGGAGTCAGACACTGAAACACAAGCAACCCTCCTTTAAGCAAATAGGCCTGTTTCAGCCAAGCCAGGGGTCCAATGGTGACTTCATGTGCAGGCTGGTTACAGCACTCTTCCTGGAGGGGGAGGCTGCTTATACTCTCTCTCTCTCTCTCTCTCTCTCTCTCCCCCTCCCTCCCCCCTCTCCCTCTCTCCCTGTTTGCGTGTGTGTGTCTACAGAAACCAAACGGACACTTGCAGGATGGCCGGCAGCTGCCTGACAGGAGCTTTTTTCTCCTTATTTGACTACAAAACAAAAAAATTCATCGTTGCCCAAAATAAGAAAGTGGGAGTTTTATACAGATTAATTCAGCTGTCAATCCTCGGCTACATCATCGGGTAAGAGACTCAGCATGACTCTAATCCTTGTGTTTGCACCCCTGTTGATTTCATGACATGCATGAAGAATCCAGGCAGTAATATAACAAAATCAAGTCTCAGTAAATGAAATATAATTACTTAAGTGACAATAAATGGTGATGCATTACGATGATGCGTTACCTGAGCCAACTAAAAACAGAAGTTTTAATCTGGATGTGAGGAAGATTGTCCTGAAGGAGGAGGGACAGGGACTGATGATGGATCCTCACCCTCATGCAGGGAGGAAATGAAGCTGGTGGCCTGGATTGCTGCTCATATCTCAGAGGTCCCTCTGCGATTCTGGTTAGGGAGCACTTTTCTCAACAAGAGCTCGCTTTCCTGCTGAGAAACAGCTTTTAACCACCGTAGGTTTCTGTCATAAAATTTCATGTTTGACTTTTGATGGTTTAACAAACATAATTTCCTCATTGTCGAGTCCTTTGGTGCTGCAGTAATCAGGTTGAGTCACTGAAGAGGGAAGCTCTCTCTGAATCTGGACTGTTGGGGATCGAGAAGATTATCTCAATCAGAACATTTCCCCCGGGTGGAGACGAGTGGGTCGCGTGGAAAAGGACCTACAGTAGGAAGATCAGGACTTAACCACTGGAACTGAAACGGCACCAACATCCAGAGAGAAGCTACGCACCTCATTAGACGAGTTGAGCGGTTGTTATTCTTCGTGTCTCCACTGTTGATGGTGAAGCCGCCCTCGAGAGAGCAGCAGGACCTCATCCGAACCGGCCAAGTTCACTCAAAGAATGTGACTGCATGCTTCAGCGCAGGCGCTGAGAAAAAATCCACGCACAAATTTTCTCACCTGTTTCAGCAACCAACTCCACCAGAACACAGTCGAGTCGCTGCTGACAGCGATAAATCCCCAGGTCAGACGTTTGAAGCTCATCCGTGCAGATGGAGTAGTTCCCTTCAGGGGCCAGAGCGGGGAAAGCCTTCACCCGGCCGTCCCTGGGGACTGGCCAAGTTCATTCAAGGCCACACTAGAAAATGGCAGGAAGTTCTTGTCATCAGAGCTGAAGTGGCACCTGAGAACTGGAGACTCTGTCAAGGGTCTGTGACTAAAAGTAGAAAACCATAATTGTGTGTGTGTGTGTGTGTGTGTGTGTGTGTGTGTGTGTGTGTGTGTGTGTGTGTGTGTGTGTGTGCGTGCGTGTGTGGGGGGGGTCCTACTGGTGATGAGGAGTCCCAGCTTCAGGTGCAACAACATTTAAGCTAAAGGTGTAAAAAGCTAAATGTTAACTGGTCCATTCGCCACCTGTCCATGAGATGTGCAACGTTATCCAAAGTGAACTACGACATGAAGAAGTAGAACGCCTCAGCTGGGAGGATGACCTCAGACCTGACACCTGAGACCTGAGCCCTGTTTGTGACCCACAGGTGGGTTTTCTTGACCAAGAAAGGTTACCAGGAGACGGACGAGGCCATCCAGAGTTCCATCATCACCAAACTGAAGGGAGTCTCCGTCACCAACACCTCAGAGTCTGGGCTGCTGGTGTGGGGGCCCGAGGACTATGTCATCCCACCACAGGTAAAATCTGGGTTGATCATCAGACAAACAGGTACACACAGGTAAACACAGGTACACACAGGCACACACAGGTAAACACAGGTACACACAGGTAAACACAGGTAAACACAGGTACACACAGGTAAACACAGGTACACACAAGCAAACAGGTACACACAGGCACACACAGGTACACACAGGTAAACACAGGCACACACAGGTAAACACAGGTACACACAGGTAAACACAGGTACACACAAGCAAACAGGTACACACAGGCACACACAGGTACACACAGGTAAACACAGGCACACACAGGTACACACAGGTACACACAGGCACACACAGGTAAACACAGGTACACACAGGTAAACACAGGTACACACAAGCAAACAGGTACACAGGCACACACAGGTACACACAGGTAAACACAGGCACACACAGGTACACACAGGTAAACACAGGTACACACAGGCACACACAGGTACACACAGGCACACACAGGTAAACACAGGTACACACAAGCAAACAGGTACACACAGGCACACACAGGTACACACAGGTAAACACAGGCACACACAGGTACACACAGGTAAACACAGGTACACACAAGGCAAACACAGGTACACACAGGCACACACAGGTAAATACAGGTAGACACAGGTAGACACAGGTACACACAGGTAAACACAGGTACACACAGGTAGACACAGGCACACACAGGTAAACACAGGTACACACAGGTAAACACAGGTACACACAGGTAGATACAGGATGCTGGGTGTAAGTGAGGGGACCCGCCATCATCTAATGCACGACCTTCTCTCCACTCTCAGGGCGAAGCTGCTCTCTTTGTCGTGACCAATTTCTTTGAGACACCAAAGCAGAAGATGGGACACTGCGCTGAGGTGAGGCTCCCTACGCCAGACGGCCAGTAGACTGGCAGGCAGCACTATAACCGTGGTCACATGACGGAGGAGCAGCTCCTATCCCCGATGTCAGTATAGTCAGGGTTCTGTGTGTCTCCAAATCCCTGGGGTCTGGGAGGTGAGAAGCACCAAGACTCAGAGGAAGACGCCAAGAGGGGGTCTGAGTCCTGGACCAGGACTGAGAGACGGTTCCACAGGGGAGGAGCCTGATAGCTGGAGGCTTTGGCTGCTGTTCTACTCCTGGAGCCCTCAGGAACCAGCAGGGTTCTAGCTGGGGAGTAGGGGACTAGGAGCTCTGTCAGAAGAGAAGGTTCCTGATTGTTGAGGGCTTTGATGTTAGATGAAGGATCGAGAATCCTATGCTGAGTTAGACAGGGATCCAGTGCAGAGAGGCCAGTACAGGAGGGATCTGGTCTCTTCCACCGGTCCCCTGAGCAGATCCTTTCTTTGAGCTGATGAGAAGCACACAAGACCTGAGTAAACAGTCGACAGGTCAACAAACAGGGCGCCAGAGCTCGGCGCCAGAGCTCGGCGCCAGAGCTCGGCGCCAGAGCTCGGCGGCGTGCTGATGCTAAGCTGCTGGAGTCACCGAATTACTGTCTTGGGAACATTAATGTTCCCCGCTGAAGAGCCCCCATTGTTTCATTGCAGTTGTTGTGTTACTGTCAGACCGGAGGGGAGTTGCTGGAGTCTCAAGATGTGTGTTTAGACGCTTGTTACCTAACTGCCCTCCGCACTTGTGAGCTGCCACTGACTGTTTATTTAAAGTTGCTTAATTTACTCTGTGCTGCTGGAGGCGACTGCAGCCCTCCATGTCTCATAGCCACAGCAGAGCACGTGTGACTGAGGTCACCAGCTGGTGATGACGGACACTCTGAATATCTTGAGTTAAACAAGTCTCAGCTGGAACGTTTCTAGCTCAGATCAATTTATCTCATTCATAACCTCGGTAAACTCCAGAGACCAGTGCCTCTACGGGGGTACCTGGTCCCTCCTGCCCCTCAGTCGTCAGATGGCAGCTCAGGCCTACCAACATTCAAACTGAAAAAAGTGAAATTCACTTAAAAAAATTCAGAATCACAAATCAAAATATCTTTGATACTTGAATGTTTGAATGTATACTAAAGGCTGCAAACTGTTGGATGATCCACCAGAAGGATCTGCTCCCACTGCTGATTCCTTCAGTTAGAAAATAAACATCTGACGGTGGCACTCCCTTCACAGCTCTTAGTTTGAACAAAAGATGTCCAACAGAGGACAACGTCCCTCCGTGAGTGTGTGTGTATCAGCACTGCTCATCATTTCCCTCCATTCTTGAGCTGCTCTTTCCAGAAGGTTCCTGGTATGTAAACTCAAGTCGGGGGAAACTGCTCAAGTGCTGCACTTGTTTTCAGCTGCGAGCAACAGCACTGCCCCGTATGGGATTGTTGCTGCTCCTGTTGCAGTCGCACACACGTCACACAACCCTCAAGCCTGAGAAAACTTCTGTGACCCAAGTCCCAACAAGAGAGGAAGTGAAAACTACAAGGAAATAAGTCAAACTCTGGGGTTTAGGAAGTTGAAAATGTGACCAAGTTAGGTATGATTGTGAGTTCTAGTCACAACAATTTCCTGGGTTGTGTGAAACTGCCAGTGGACGCAGTTGAGGACTTCGTCTCTGGCAGAACTGGCGTCTGTGTGGGTGTTCAGATGGGGTTTGGTTGCTTTGGCCGAAGGAAACTGAACATCTGGTTTTTGCTCCCAGAGCCCCAAAGTGCTGGATGGACTCTGTCGGGAGGATGGCGACTGCCAGGACCGGACGATGGTGGTGGCCGGTCACGGTAGAAAGAGCCCGACTTCATCTTCAAGCTGAGCTTGTTCGTGTTCACTTTTCACCATGAACCACGATTCCTCTCTCTGGTTTGCGAAGGTATCAAGACTGGCCGATGCTTACAAAGGGACGACAACTCCACCGGGACCTGTGAGATCCTTGGCTGGTGTCCGGTCGAAAGAAAATTCAAACCACAGTAAGAAGCCGCCTGAGGTTCACCCACACGGGGAGTTCCCGTAGTTCAAGTTTGTGTCTTTTTGACATCTGTGTTCCCCCAGTTGTTTATAAGCTGAAGTTAGCTGTTAACCTGTTGTCACCAGAAGGCCTCTGCTGACCAACGCTGAAAACTTCACCATCTTCATCAAGAACTTCATCCAGTTTCCCAGATTTTCATTTTCAAAGTAAGACTCGCCCTCTCAGTCTTCTCTGTAGCTCTGGAGTGGGTCGTCCTGCCATGTACCACTAATGTACACACCCTGTACTACTACTGTGTATTTCTTGACACTGAGGTCCAACATTTTGGAAACAAGTGATGAATCCTACTTGAAGAGATGCCGCTACGATGAAGAGCTCCACCCGTACTGTCCCATCTTCTGCCTGGGAGACATCACCAGGCAAGCAGGATACAACCTCCGGGACATGGCAACCTTTGTTAGTGTCGCATTCCAAGAGGAGTTACTGTATGCTGAGTGTGTGTGTGTGTGTGTGTGTGTGTGTGTGTTGATCACATGCATGCCAGGGCTGCACCTGACCATCACACTTGTGTTCTGCGCCCAGGGCGCGTCCATCGGCGTGATGATCAGCTGGGACTGCGACCTCGACAAAGGTTACTCCAACTGTCATCCTCTGTACCGCTTCACTCGCCAGGATGTCAGCCGCCTCAACAAGACCATCTCAGCAGGGTTCAACTTCAGGTGGGTTTGTTAAAACCCGTGGTTAGACAGAAGGTACAGTCTTCACCTGAGTAAAAGTCTCCGTATCGGCTTCCTTTCCCACAGACACGCTCGCTATTATAAAAATGCTGAGGGTGAGAGTTACCGATCTCTATTCAAGGTTTATGGAATCCGATTTAACATCATGGTGAATGGAAAGGTATGATAATGATTTTCAAAGTTTCATAAATGTCTTTGCTAAACTATGCTGATGTTTTAGGGTTTCAACCCATGAACAGGAGCAGCAGCTCCCAGGAACATGAGGTCTGCTCTTGTCTCCACTCAGTTTATACTCAGAAATAAACACAAGACTTGATCAAATATTCAGGGGAAAAACCTGCACATTCCATCAGTGGCTTTGAATAAGAGAGACAGCACTTTGGTTTGCATGAGTAAAATGAGTAATTTTGTATTCCAACTGTCGTCGGGAGGCCGGGAAGTTCAGCATCGTCCCAACAGCCATCAACGTGGCGGCGGGACTGGCTCTGATGGGAGCGGTGAGTACCAGCACAGCCTGAGTTCTCCTGCCAGTTGTCCCAGTTCCTCACCACTGCTCCTGTGCTTGACTTCCCAGGGAGCTTTCTTCTGTGACATGGTGCTTCTCTACCTGATGAAGAATGGAACTGCTTATCGGGAGAGGAAGTTCGAAGGATCCAGGTGAAGTTCTCCTCCAGTTGTTCTTTGATTAACCTTTTATGATCAACGTTCCCTCACTGGAAATCAGACGCTGTCCTTGATGAACGCTGTGTTGGAGGAAGCAGCCTCTCCTTTCACTCACAGCTGGGAGAGAAAACGTAGTTCAACCCTTGACCCCACAGGTGGACGGACTCAAACTACCTTTTATGTGTTGTGAGCACTTTCTGATAATTGAAGGAGACAAATACACATTTCAGTCAAAAGACAAAGACTAAATCACACCAAAACCAGCCAACATGGCGAGTCACAGCGCCGCGGTGACCCTCCAACGGGCGCGTCTCACTGTTCATTCTGTATTCATGCAAAACACTTTGCCCTCTGTGTCTGCCTCTCAGGTCCAGCATCTGAAGACTAGAGGGCGAGAAGGATCCCGAGGACACGTTAGTCCTTCATGGCCGGAGACGAGTTGGTGTCCCGCCGTCGACCGAACACAGACTGCATCTGTGCTGTCAGATCTAGATGAAGAAGCATCAAGGACAGTTGAACACTGGTGCATAAATATAAATCTAAATATATCACATATATGTAATCCTAAAAAACTCTTTATCTGGTTCAAAACAACAATCCACACCAGTCCAGAACCATCAAACCTGAACCGGAGGAACGCAGATGCATCAGCTAATCAGGCTGAAACTCCCACAGAACCACCGGTTCTCCCGCAAGACTTGGATCTGATGGCCCTGGGCGGTTGCTTGTGTGGAAATGTGAATGTTTGGAAGGATGTGACTGACACTGACTACTGATCACAGGCTCTGTATTGATACACTGTTTGAAAACTGTAAAAGTAGGATGTAATGAAGTGTTGATGGTGGAGTCGTTCGTCTTTACCGGCTACAGGTGAAACTGAGCGCTGCGCTGGCGTCAGTGGCAGCTGCAGGGACGGTGGAGCGATGGTGACCCTGCCAGGGGCTTCCACCCAACACAGAGCTAATGTTTAATTTCTTCAGTGGCCGGAGATCGATGCGTTGTTGTCCTGGTTTGGATCAGTCGCCACCTCAATGGGGCAGTGCTACGGCCTCTTACCTGCTTAAATCCCTGCCCACCTTTGCTCAGACCCCACCCCTTCTCAAATACCACTTTCATTTTGAGTTTCTGCAACTTGCAATTACAGCAACAAATGAAGCTAACAGCAGGAAAACTGTTACTGGCTGATAACCACACACACACACACACACACACACACACACACACACACACACACACACAGTCAGTGCTGTAGGAACATGAAGCTGTGGACCAAACAGCAGCGTGGCAGCTTGTTTAGAACGCGTTGTGACTCACGGTGGAGACGTGGCGCTCTGGGACTCTGGAACGGTCCCGGGGTCAGCAGACACTCCAGGGCCGTTTCATTTCACTGTCGGATCCTGAAACATCCTTGTAATGTAGTGAGTTGCTGCCTGTTAGTTGATTTATCCAGGAACCACATTTGGTCTCCACTCAGAGAATCAAGCTGTTGGTTAACTTTTGGAGAAGAAGCTGAACCTCAGGTTACGTTTGTTCACTGCACTACACGCTAACAAACATCCCAGACTGGACTCAAGGAGCCTTACGATCTGCACTCGATGACATTCACTGGAATTAAAACTCTGTCAGAGGAAAAGTCTCCATGAGAAACCCAAAAAAGAATAATAATGTCTAACATACATTTCTAACAAAATGAAAAACTTGGTCATGGTAGCGAGGTAATTCTCTTGCACTTCACACGTTCTACCACTAGATGGCTCTAAAGTAAAAGTTTTTCTTTCAGTTATGAGAAGAGCGAAATCTCTTATGTTTACTACTTAAATTCTCCTATATTCCATCCATCCATTGTCTTCCGCTTATTCCTATTATTAAGGGTCACAGGGGGTGGAGCCTATCCCAGCAGCCTTCCCCCTGGACAGGTCACCAGTCCATGGCAGGGCCAACACAAAGAGACAGACAACCATTGGCTCTCCCAGCCACGCCTACAGTCAATTTAGAGTCTGGATTAACCTGGTCCCTCTTGATGTCTTTGGACTGTGGAGGAAGCTGGAGTACCAGAGAGAACCCAGCAGGAACAGGGAGAACATGGAGACTCACCCAGAAAGACCCCGTGCTGCAGCCGGGGCTCCACCCACAACCTTCTTGATGGGGGCCACAGGGAGGACCACTGCTCCACCCACAACCTTCTTGATGGGGGGCCACAGTGAGGACCACTGCTCCACCCACAACCTTCTTGCTGGGGGGCCACAGTGAGGACCACTGCTCCACCCACAACCTTCTTGCTGGGGGGCCACAGGGAGGACCACTGCTCCACCCACAACCTTCTTGCTGGGGGGCCACAGGGAGGACCACTGCTCCACCCACAACCTTCTTGCTGGGGGGCCACAGGGAGGACCACTACACTGCAGCCTCCTATATTACAGTACTGTGGTAACCTTGATGATGAAGACAGGATCTAACCTGCATAAAATATCTTATTAGGAAGGACTTTGAACCTCATCTTCCCAGTGAACTTTGTGTCCGTGTTAGATATCAGACTTCAGCCTGCTAGCACGCTCTGTGGTGTAAATGATGAACAGCTGATGAAACGCGTTGGCGAATGTCTTTCTCGTGTTCTGCTGATGTCATGCGCTCATGTGTGGCTGCACTAAAGTGTTACTATGGGTGCAGATACAAGAAGTGAGAGGTTCCCCTCCAGGCACTCGACTGTGGGTTACAGTAATCCGACAAAGCTGCGCTGGCACTTCTTCTCTGGATGAGCCAGCAGTTCCTCCAGGTCATAATAGGGAAGTCAGCTGCTGTTCAGCAGCTGTGTGAACTCAGGCAGGGCGCAGAGTTCCAGGCGGAGACGGCCCAGACAGCCTGACTGAACCGGTCTGGTCTGGGGGTGAGCTGTCACTGACGCAGGCTCATTCAAAGGCAAAACCAAAAGTGAGCTGTTCAGTCGAAACTCCCAGGGTTCGGCGTGGCCTCCCACCTACGGCTCACGTCCAGTAGGAGCCAAAGTTAATTAGCTCCGTTATTAGAACCTTAGATTAGAACTGTTCTCAGGCCTTTTCTGAACACAGGACAACTGCCAGATCAGACAGACAGTCTGTAACGTGTCAGAGCGAGACCCGGCAGTCGTAAGGCGTCTGCTGAGACGTGCCAGACCAAAAGTGTGGGATCAGGACTTTTGGTAGGTGGGGACTCATTGTGCTGCATCCCAGTCTGCCACATCCACCTTCAGCTACGACCGTCACATTGGAACGGTTCATGCATGGGACATGGATGTTCATGGAACAGGGGAGGAACTCCATTGAACCGGAAGAAGAGCTACACACACACACACGCGCGCGCACACACACACGCGAACGCACACACGCGCGCGCGCACACGCACGCACACACACACTTAATCCTCTCTGGATGTCTACTAATGGGTCACTGTTATGTGGGTCGCTGTCTGTCACTGTTGTAATGAAGTAGTCAAAGTCATTAAATAAAAAGAGTTAATCTTATAATCTTTGTCTCAGATTTCTTTGAACGATTTCAAAGTTTAGAATCACAAAACTGTCGACTGTGACTCATCATTACCATCGTCCCCCAAGCTGGGAATCAAAGCCCATCTGGGTTGACAGCAGCCACGAACCCTTCAGTCATCGCTGATGGAGAGGCGGCGCCGAAAGTCCTGATCCTCAACTGCACAAACTGATTTGACTTGAACTTCTTGATTTCTTTGTAAATAATTTAACTTTCATCCTGCAATCAGAATAAAGGAGCAATCTGGTCGTCAGGTAGGCTGCAGGAGAACAGACGGAACACTGCACCTAGGTTTGACATGGGGTTGCTCTTGAGAGCTCAGGTGAACACGTCAGAGCGGAGCAGGTCGGTTCCAGGTGCTCCACCCTCCACCTGTTCAGGGACACTTTAGAAATGTGAACGGTCGTCCTAAAGTCAGCCTCAGCTGAGCTCTGGCGGGGGTTCAAGATCATTCCATCCCTGCTTCAGCACTCGGCTGCACTGTTGGCTTCTCCTCTGTGTTGAAAACACCTTGACACCCAGGAACCCTGCAGCATGCGTTCATCCCAGAGGGGGCGTGGCCACTGTCACTGGGCCTGGCACTCCAGTCACATTCATATGCTGGTGGGCAAAGAGATCTTCGCTGCTGTAGGTCAATAGAACATGACCTCATCGACACAAGTGGTCTGAAGACAGCAGGAGAGTCACTGATCGGTGCCTTCATTTATTCCTCACCCAAGATTGAATCGGTGGTCGTCATGGTAACAGCTCTTTCATTGGTCAAAGATATCGCCGAGGTGACGAATTTGACCAAACAAGATGGATTCAAAACACACATCAGTGTCAGAGTTCATTGCACTTAAACGGGTCTGTCTGGAACGTCAGCACGCAAATATGGGTCATGCGTGTTAATCTGGCCATCTGTTTGCCCTCCTCGTTAGCGCAGCATCCGAGGTGGGCAATCGCAGGATTAATAAGCAGCTGGAGGGAGACTTCACACTCCGATGTGTAAAGTGGTTGACACTGCGTTAGAAATATCTGCAGCAGATGCACGGATTGACCCGATGACTCCTGGTGATGAAAAAGAGAGAAGTTAAACCAAACTTCAAACCAAAACTGGAATTTAGTCTCACTGTTCTGAGGAGGCGTTGGTAAAAAAAAAAAAAAAAAAAAAAAAAACCCGCATCTTCCTCCTCCACAGGAATCAGCTGCAGCTCCTGTTGGTTCAGGGGCGCCTGGGACAAATATGGCAACCCCATTCTTCTTATTGCTGGCGCTGCTCGATCAGGGGCAGATTTCAACTGGCCTCTCTGGTGATACTGAGCGAGTAAAACCCAGACAAACGTATTTGTGAAGCAGCTCATCCAGCACCGATCGGCTTCACAAAGGTCCAACAAGACAAGAAGGCCCGCCGGAGACCCAACGGAGACACGCAGCTCCCATGCAGCAGAAAATGTAGTTAAATCTGAATATCCTGTAACATTTCTTGGCCCTCCTCTTTGTCTCAGACCCTCTGCTTCTGAGCCGAACTGTGGCCCACACAAGCAGTCCTGACACAGTCCACCTGAGAGGTCTTCGAGGGGCCCTGGTCCTGCAGATCTGATTGGTACCTAAAAGATAAGCAGTTTGCCAAGAGTATTTTCAACATTGTCCCCATGGCAATAATAAAGTATTTCTGATTCTGATCTTGCAGTAAATTCTTTCAGGAAACCTTTAGCCAATGAGGGCTGAGCGTTGGAGTGATGTCACAATCTTTTTCGTGTCTTAACATGTTTCTAAGGTGACATTTCCTCACGGGTGACAGAGACTCTCTGTCCAGCGCCCCAGGAAGGCTGGTGTCACAGTTCTAGAAAGCTGCGTGTCATTTGGTAGCTGGACACATGATTTCTCACATTTCAGGGACAGTTCACCCAGAAACGAATGTTCTGTCCCCGCCCCTGATCCTCATCAGGCTGCTGGGGTCTGACAGGTTGCAGTCGTCGTCCAAACAGCTGCAGTGAATGAGAGCAGTTTTCAAATGAAGAGGAACGTGAGCTAAAATAAAAATGTCCCCTTCCGCTGGTCTGAGGTGATCCAGGTGTCCTGCAGCTTCAGCCTCTCTGAACAAGGCTGGGAGCTCCAGGCTACCCTGAACAGAAACACGGCGGAGGTGAGGTCATCAGTAGAACTGGTTCCAGAGAGACCCCAGCAGACCCGCCTTCCTGCGCGATCCTGATCTTTGCCTCTACGTTACTGGCTGGTGAGCTTGACGACGTCTCTCACGCTGATATTTCACGGCACAAATGTCTGGAAGGACCTCAGAAAAGTAGAATTAAGACAAAGTGTCCATTGAAAGGCCAAAATTCAGATCGTCTGGCACATTTGAGACTGCACTGCCTCTTCAGAATCTTTGCAATGATGCACACATCCAGTTTAAAGGGTCACGTCACTCTCCAGAGTCAAGGGTTGCATTTGCTGTGTCGCCCTGTCAGCACGGATCCTGAGTGACCGGCGTCCCGCCTGCAGGTGCCCGCTGCTCTCAGGGAGCTGGAGCCCTGCCTCCTCACACACACAAAACCCCCCAAAACAAAGGGTTCAAAACAAAGACTCCATCTGTTGCTCGTCCAATCACGGGCCTGTCGTCAGGAGCGAGTCCTTCTTCAGCTGGTAGAGTAATGGTGGTCCATCTATTGGATTAGTGGAGGGATTTCACTGCCGTATTAATCTGAGAGGACAGCAGGCGACGCGGCTGTGCTGCTGCGTCTCTCAGCTGCTTCACTTCCATCGGGAGACTCGAGGAGCCTCGCGTCCAACATGAACCTTTTCTGCTTTTCACTGGTAAGAGACACGCTTTCTGCATTTATGACGCCAGCAGGGCGAGAGGGGAGGCACCTGGAAACACTGAGCTCGCGAGTTGTTGTCTCGGCTGTTGAACGCTGCCGTCACGGAAGTGTGCAAGGCGTCGGGTCACCGCCGCGGTGTGCGTCAGCCTCTGCGTGCGCGAGCGGCTGCTGCTTCTTCTGGTGCCTGTCGAACATTTAAAAAGGCTTCTTTAACTCAGATTTACCTCAGCGGGTTTTATCGGTGCTCGGTGGTTTCCAGAGACCCGGGAGGAGGCGGGACCCACTTTGGGTCCTTCAGATGCGTCTGCGGCGGTGGTGCAGCACGACGTCACCTGGACACAAACGTGGCCTTGCTGTTGTTCCCTACTGGTGGCTGAAGGGTCCACATCTGAAGATGACGAGTTCAGAGGCTCAGGGTCCTTGCAGCCCGTGGCTCATGAAGCCAACCGAGTGGCAGCTGTCTGTCACCGCTTGAAGAATTCATGATGAAAGTCTCAGTTGCAGTTTGGTCATCCAGAGGGGTTCTTCTTCTGTGGTGCCGGCTGCAGGTGTGTCGCTCACGTTCGTGGCTGACATCACACCCTCTGTGCTTCCTTCTCTCTGATTGATTAACCTGAGTTGATACTCATATTATTTGGCTGGTACTTCGTTGTCCAGAGTTTGGTACCCAGACCTTACTTTGACCACCAGCCTCTCCAGCACTGGCGGTCCCGTTTTATTCCCAGCAAGTGTGTGTTGACCTCAAAGTAACGTGAAATGCAGGTGCGCAGGCAGCACCACTCGACCTAAACTCAGCCGTGGTGAATGAGGAGCAGTGACATCAGAATATAAAAGTACAGCAAGTAGAAGCTATCGTACCTCAAAAAGAGGATTCAGTGTACTTTCACTGCATCAGTACACGACGAAGACGTCAGGAGGGCAAACGTGGTTCCGTGGAATGTTCTTGGAAACACTTCTCTAATCCCACTGGAACCTGTCTCATCAAATCCTCCTGACTCGGGTTTTGATGCTGTGGAATGAAGATTTGTGAGATGAATGTGTTTCATGTGTTTGGGCTTGTAAACAAGTATTATTTGAATATTACTGCTCTGTGTGGCACAGCTGGGGATGATGTTTTTAGTTGATGAGTACAAGAGTGAGCGCCCGTCACAGGGCAGGAAACCTCCTCCTCCTGTAAAAGCTGTTGATTTGGACACAGTATGAATGCATGGCTGGCACTCACTCAGATTTAGCAGAGTAGATTAAATCCATTCATAAATTAGAGGCGGGTGACAGATTAAAGGAATAAAAACAAGACTGTAAAGTGTCTCAGTGGTTCTGGGCCACCATGAACAGCCTCAAGTGTCTGACACTACTGAGGGATGAACGCCACTATCCCTGCTGCTGGTGTTTGATGATGGTGGGAGAGGGCAAAGGTCAGAGTGCAGGATTCACTTCATCTTGGCGCCCTATGTGAGGGGGCTTCGTCTACAAGACGGAGGCCACTCCCGTGACTTGTCAGCATTTCCCAGATGTCCTGTAACTGTGCGTCTGTGCTCGTGTCATCAGGAGGGGTCCATGGACAGCCTGTACGAGGCTGTGCAGCGCTCCAGTGACGGCCCTCCGCCCCCCGTCCCCAGCCGCTCGTCCAGCCGCTCCTGCAGCCGCTCCTGCAGCCGCTCCTGCAGCCCGGCGGTTCTGCTGGACGACGGTTCCAAGTGGCGAGGCTCGGGAAGATCCATTTCTATGGTGAATGTAGACTCTGTGTCATTCAGACTGTGGGTGGTGGAGTCTTGTGAACAAATATGAGCAGATTGAGAGGGGTCACCTCTCACAGGAGTCGGGCTGCCATCCACCAGATTGTTCCAGTAAAATAAAGCTGATTATGAAATCCCAACAATGACTGGAGCCAGTTGACAGCTGCTGCTGGAGCAGTTGAGATTTGTTTGGTAAATGAAATGTCGCTGACGTGTCACTGACCTCCGTGTGAGCCTGTAAAGTCCATTCGGATGTGGCAGAAATTCATAGTCATTAAATTGCGGCCTTTTACTTAGGAAATGGCGGCGATGCAGCGGACGGACTCCAGCAAGAAGAAGAGACGGTAAGAGACACACATGCAAACAGTCGCACCAAACCATTCTGGATTTCACTTGCAGTCAAATCTGTTGTATTTGTGTGGCAGGTCTCCACATTAATCATGTTCAGTAATCCCAGCAGGCAGCCCGCCTTGTGTCTGCGCCTTTGTTGGGCGTGCGTGCAGCAGTGCAGAGCTGCCATGCAAGTGAAAGGGTTTTCCATCAAGTAATAATGTGGCTTGAAAGGCTCCCTGTTTATTTTCACTGGGTTAATACGGTAAATCCCTCCTGCAGAGGAGGCTCTGCACCAGCCCTCCTCCCCCAGGCCTCACGTCTGCTCACTGCCATGGACAGTTTGCAGAGGACAATGACATCACACTCGCCAGAAACAGCTGAAAAAATGTCACATGCAGGATGCAATCATGTGGCCGATGGTTGAGGGGTTTTGAGAAGCAGGTTTCTGTGGAGTGTTGGGCCAGCAGAAGGCAGATTATGGCTTTGGTTAGTTGGGCTAAGCGGATTCAAGGCCCACCTACTTAGTCCGCAGGCTCCTCGACACCTTTAGTCTCCCGGCCTCACTGGGAAAGACACTCAACTGTTTGAGTCCTTAGAAAGACAACAGGAAGAATCCTGCATGTTGTGGGATTCCTCTGTTCTAGGGGCTGTCTTAGGCACGCACGCACGCACGCACGCACGCACGCACGCACGCTCAAAGTTCCTAACATTTAAATCTGTTATTTTACTTTCAGAACACATTTATCAAAATCTGCATCCGACGATGAAACCCTGTGTGAGTACCAGCAAATGTTTGTCTGTATTAAATAGTTCATTTTGAATGTAAAAATATATAGAAAGATGATAAATATGCAATCCAATCAGTTGGGGGTGAGGACAGAGACGTGTCAGTCACTCCTGGCGGGCGAGGCCAGCAGCTGAGGAACGGCTCCGGTCTGTTGGGGTCCGACCCACTGGGCTGCCTGACAGACTCGCCTCGCTTCACCCTGATTTCTATTTGTCTCCGTGCTCAGCAGATAACCCCGTCAGTAATGCCGCAGTCTGGCAGCCCGCCAAGAGCCGAGAAGATTTAGTCCACATCAACAATCACAATGAAGGTAAATAGGAAATAAATGGGTTGGGCTGATCTCTCTGCCAGCGCTCACTTGGAGTCTCAGCAGGCGTCTGAAGACTCGGCCCGTTCACCAGTACAACTGGACCTGAACCTGTCAGCTCCACTGGGACGGTCAACGGGCCTGACGTCAATGTGATAGTCAACAGAATGAAGCGCCGCAGTGCTTCCTGTTCCGGTGGAACTGACCCGGTGATGTCATTGAACTGGTATCTTTTTAGAGATGAAGAGGACGAAGCACAGAACAGAAACCAGAGGAGGGAAAGCGGTTCATCATCTCAGCACCAAGAAGAAGGACAAACAGGCTGGGAGCCAGGTCAGGATCTCCTCGGCCTCTGTTTTACTACGATGCAACAGGAATGCAGCGTTACACTGAAACACAAAGATCCAATTAGATCAGCTTGTCTGGTTTAGCTGCTGCTTGTTCTGGCGGCTGGAAGCCAAATCCAGATTTAACAGCAGCAACCTGAAAGACCCAGGGAGTTATTTTGGACTCCTTTTAGCTGTTGCGTCCTCCTCAGGAGTCCCCACGCTGGCAGCATGGGTCCACACACATGCCGATTGTGTTTTAAT
>NC_141329.1:889443-924443 GCF_037954235.1 Aulostomus chinensis
AGCGAAACCTTCGTAAACTTACACCTCACAAACCTTAAACTTCCTGTTCTGACACTTTTTTCCCTGCTTCCTTTTGCAGCGCTCGACAAGCTTCGGTAGGTTTGAGGGTCTCAAGAATCACCCGTCGCCTGGCAAACCTGAGGAAAATGGAACAAACACGGTTCGTAGAAACGACTCGTCATTTTTAGGGAACGATGAGCAGTCCCAGGTATAACAGGATAAATAAACTTGTATAAGAAACAGCCAGGGCTGGTGGCTCAGAGGTAGAGTGGCTGCCCAGCAACCAAAGGGTCGCTGGTTTGATCCCCACTTCCCCCTGGTGACCATGTCCAAGTGTCCTTGAGCAAGACACTGAACCCCTAACTGCTCCTGACGGACTGGTGACCCGTCCAGGATGAACCCCGCCTCTCACCCAGTGTCAGCTGGGATAGGCTCCACCCCCACCACCCTTAATGGATAAGTGTGATGGATGGATGATGGATGAGTAACAGCTGGGTCAGGTTCTCTTAAGATTAATGCAAAATATCCTCAGAGTTTCATGCATAAGAGGGAACACAGCAGAACCCTAGAAAACAATCCACCGCCGCACAGGAAGTGAAGAACAGGAGGCCAGAGGAAACCTGTGTTTGGTTCTCTGAACTTTGACCTGAGCTCTGACGAACTCACAGACCAAACAAACCTGCTGTTCACAGCTCACAGAGGAAGGTGAGGGCCTGGACCCCAGCAGGTCAGCAGGGCTCGGGAAGAAGATGAAGGCCATCTCACTGACCATGCGCCGGAGGATGGGCAAGAAACACGCCAAGTCCTTCTCTGAGGAGGCGGTGAGTCCACACACACACACACACACACACACACACACACACACACCAGATTAAGAGTTTAAGTAAAAGTAATTCTCATTAACAATTGAAAGGAAATAGAAATTAAGATGAAATAAATTCAATCCAGGTTACATATTTTCACATTTCATTGTACATGAACTGTTTGTCCGTTTTAAGAGTGTTTTTGTTCAGGTCTTCACATCGGTTCTTCAAACACTTTCAGGAAGTCTTGTGGTAAACTTGTTGCTCAGAACTGCAGTCAAGAACCTTTGACTGTCAAACAAATGTAAACAACTTGTAGTTGTGACGCTGTCGTGATCAGAAACAGCCAACAACAAAAAGCCCTCGGTGCCTGACGAACGCCACGTCAGCCGTCAGTCACCGCTGATGATCTCATCATTCTCTTCACTTTCATCTCTCAAACATGACGCATTTACCTGGAAACGTAGCTTCCGCTCACCAGAACGTCCGACTGACGCAGGATGAGACGCCGGTCGCTCGTCACCGCTGAGTCTCGTCTGCTATTCTGTTTCCAGGCTGACGAGCCCGAGACGGCGGCGGCGGCCCAGAGGCAGGTGGCTCCCGCCAGCAACTCCCTAGAGAGTCTCTACAGCGGCCAGAGCTCCTCCAGTAAGTGGAGACCTCCAGGGTGGAGATGCATCCCCCCACTCACTCATCCACCCATCCACTCACTCACTCACTCATCCACCCACTCACTCATCCACCCACTCACTCATCCACCCATCCACTCACTCACTCATCCACCCACTCACTCATCCACCCATCCACTCACTCACTCACTCATCCACCCATCCACTCACTCACTCATCCACCCACTCACTCATCCACCCATCCACTCACTCACTCATCCACCCACTCACTCATCCACCCATCCACTCACTCACTCATCCACCCACTCACTCATCCACCCATCCACTCACTCACTCACTCATCCACCCATCCACTCACTCACTCATCCACCCACTCACTCATCCACCCATCCACTCACTCACTCATCCACCCACTCACTCATCCACCCATCCACTCACTCACTCACTCATCCACCCATCCACTCACTCAT
Source organism: Aulostomus chinensis (assembly GCF_037954235.1). Lineage (NCBI taxonomy): Eukaryota > Metazoa > Chordata > Actinopteri > Syngnathiformes > Aulostomidae > Aulostomus > Aulostomus chinensis. Next base: position 891,346 of record NC_141329.1, read on the forward strand.
CCACCCATCCACTCACTCACTCACTCATCCACCCATCCACTCACTCACTCATCCACCCACCCACTCACTCATCCACCCATCCACTCACTCACTCATCCACCCACTCACTCATCCACCCACTCACTCATCCATCCATCCATCCACCCACTCACTCATCCACCCATCCACTCACTCACTCATCCACCCACTCACTCATCCACCCATCCACTCACTCACTCACTCATCCACCCATCCACTCACTCACTCATCCACCCACCCACTCACTCACTCATCCACCCATCCACTCACTCACTCATCCACCCACTCTCCCATCCACCCACTCACTCATCCATCCAACCCTGTGGAACAGCAGGAGGGTCTAACACGCTGGTCTTCGTGAGCTCAGGTGGTGTAACCAGTGAGTCTGCTGGTTCTGGTCCACGGGACAGTCTGAGGCTGGAGGAGGACGGGTCCTACCGGGGAAAGTTCTGTGGCAGAGCCCGCGTGCACACAGACTTCGTCCCCAGCCCGTATGACACGGATTCCCTCAAACTGAAGGTGAGGCGCTGGATGAAGGTGTGAGGTGCAGCTGTGCTCTGCCTTCCACCCAATGAGGTGTCACGGTTCTCTGCCCGCTGCTACCAGGTGAGTCTCAGGTGGCGACGGATGAGTGAACTGATAGACACACAAGTCGTTCCACAGGCGCTGTTTGTTGACCTTACAGCCGCCACAGTAAGGATGGGGTAAAGTACGTCAGAGCCTCTGGCCTCAACAAGAGCTGCAATACCTGCCACTGCCAGAAGATGGGGACAAAATTGCTGCACCAGATTTGACAGCAGAAAAAAATGCTGCAATGGATAGAAAAAGATCCTGTGACAGATGAGGAGCTGCTGAATTCTATGTCTTCTATCGTCTCTGTCCTAGGCCGGTGACATCATCAACATCATCAGTAAGCCTCCCATGGGCATCTGGACTGGCATGCTAAACAACAAAGTGGGAAACTTCAAGTTCATCTACGTTGATGTTTTGGAGGAGAAGGAGGAGGAGGATGAGAAGGAGGGAGCTCCAAAGATCAGACAACAGAAGCTGTGCAGGAAACCTCGACCTAAGACCCTGCTGGAGCTGCTGGAGCGCCTGAACCTGGAGGTGAGGACGGGCTCCGCCCTGACCTGAGGACCACTGACCCTCAGCTGTGTGGCCTTCAAACCTCTTTGCACCACATGTGACCTGAAACTCTCTCCAGGGATGAAAGCTCCACGTAGAGGGTTCATTATTTACTGGGTTGCGATGAAGGAGAACCTGTTGTGGTTCTTGTTGCAGGAATACGCTTCGGCCTTGTTGCTAAATGGCTACCAGACGGTGGAGGACCTGCTGCACCTGCAGGAGAAACACCTGATCGAGCTCAACGTCAAGGACCCCGAGCACAGACGCAAGCTCCTCGCAGCAGCTGAGTACTGCTACTCAGAAGGTCAGCAACATGCCAACAAATGGCAAAGAACATTTTACTATTTGTTGATGAGATAAATCTACAGGAACACGTTCAGTTTCCTACAGTCACAGACTTTGCTGCGAATGTTTGCTGGTTAGTTACCGATGGAGAACGGAAACAGTTTCAGTAAAACAGCAGATGCCAGCTGAGTCATTTCTGTCACAGCAAGAGAGAAACACATCCTGCTCACTGCGAGAGGCTTATCACCAACTTCCTGTTACTCAGATAGAAAATAGGCCAGAAGGTGTTCCTGTAATCTGATGTCTTGAGGCAGAACGCTGCACGAGTGAAGAAGGAACTTCCTGGCCAGTTAAGCTCGTCTGTTCTGATGTTTCACTGTGCTCGCCTGGTTCTGATGTGAACACGGCGAGCTGAAGGTCATTGTAATGTGTCTGATGGGGCAAACAGATGGCAGCGGCGAGCTTGTTGACCCACATAATCTAATCAAGTTAGACTCCATTGGGTCAGTGGTTTAGCAACCTGGACGTGAGGATTAGAGGCTTTTATCAGTGGGGTTGAAGAAGTCAGGAGTGGTTGGATGTGCTCGTCTTTCGCCTGAATGAGACGTGACGAGTGTCTCGCATCGATACGCTACATTTATTCAAATGTGATCACATGAATCCATAAGTGATGGAATCACAGATTCCTGGAATATTGTGACATCTGATTTCAGCGTATTTGTTTGTGGCTGCAGGTGATGATGTCAGAGATGCGGAGGAGAGCAAATCCTCCTGCGGTCCTCCGGAAGAAGACAGCGACTGTCCCCGAGACTCCGGCTGCTTCATTCCGTCCGAATGCTCCGACAGTAAAGAGGACGCTGAGCAGCTCGCAGACACAGTGGACTCTTAATGTGCTGATTGGACATCGGGAGACTTGGCCCTTTATGACATCACAGGTGGATTCTGGTCCTTCTGCCCTCATACTGGTGTTGTTCTGACAGGCGAGCAGCAACGAGCCCGAGGAACAATCAAACCACCAACATCAGGACGTCGCTCAGATCAATGTGTAATTTTGATTACTGGGGGGTTTCAGTTAGTTGAAAAAAACGAATGGTGTATATTTATTGAATCCTCAGCTCTTCATTGTTTTTTCTCTTATAAAGCCTTTATTTATCGCATGTCTTTTCCTCATCGGTCCAACGTGAGTGTCATTTTTCTTTTCTGTGGATGAAGCAACATTTGTGACATGGGATGTGTCAGAAATGTGGCTTCTGCTTGAAAGTTGCAAATAATTCAGTTCTTGCCTATAATGTTCTCTGTACAGGAAAATGTGTATACAGTTTTTAATTGTGTGTGTGTGTGTGTGTGTGTGTGTGTGTGTGTTAAGAGAGTTTTTGTAAATGTAACTAATAAATACAGACAGATGTGTTTGTCATTGGTCAGAGGGATTTATGCAACTGCTGGTTTACTGTTCAGTTCAATCCAATAATAAAGCAGGTCAATTATTATTAAAATAATAATAAACTATTGGTAATGACAACTATACAAAATAATGATTATAAGATGTACTTATTATTATTATTATTATAACCGATATTGTAATAATTTCATTAATTAATCGAGTTTGACGAACATTTCCGAGTTCTCTGGTTGATCGTTCTGGCTTTTAGTGGTTGGCTGCGAACTCGATTACGTCATCAAGCTTTCGCTTTATCAGTGTGCCGCAAGCGTTCACGGGAAGTGTAGTGTTGAGCCAACATCTACTGTACCACCTGCGGTTTGGACTGAGGTCGTCTGTAACTACACTACCCAACATGCCCCGCGAGCCTACCACTGCTAACGTGTATTTCGCTGTCCGTCCGGAGCGTCACATCACCAGCTGGCAGCGCGAGGTGGATCGTGGCGTCTCCTCGGTTCTTTATCTGATTCGGTAAAACTTAAAGCGGCGGGTGAGAAGATGGTGGGAGAAATGTCGATGATTGGTAAGTTGAATTGTCGCTGTTCAACCCGGGTGACTGTTAGCTAACCCGAGCTAACGAGCGCTGCCCGTGTCGCGCCACAGGTTCGGTGATTCTGGCCCTGTTCTTGGCGGGTTATCTGGGCCAGCAGTACCTACCGCCCCCCAAACCTAAGGTGATCGGCCTGGATCTGGGGACGACCTTCTGCTCCGTCGGGGTCTTCCAGCCGGGGAGTGGAGAGGTGGAAGTGATAGCCGACGAGGAGGGCAGGAGGAGCGTCCCCAGCGCGGTCTCCTTCACCTCCACGGCGGTACTGGTCGGTCATGAAGCTATGGACCGGGCCGATACGGACCCCCGCAACACCGTCTACGACTCCAAGAGGTTCATCGGGAAGCTGTTCGAGCCGGAGGTGCTGGAGCAGGAGAGCAGCCGGTACCCGTTCAAGGTGGGTGACGTCGGTCCTGATGAGGGTCGTCGGCTCCACCTGTGCTCGGGCAGGTGGGCCACGTCCCTTCACCTCCGACCACGTCACGAGGACGTTTATTAAGCTGAAATTGCCTGTTTGAATCATTTTCAGTCGTCCCAACCACACAGAATGAATTCCTGACGTCATGAGCTATTGATCTCATTGACTGATGACTGAACTGGAAGTGGAAGATACCAAGTCTAGTGGCGATGCTTGGTGCTGCGTGCAGCCTGATAACGTCATCACGCCGCAGTAAACAACTCAGCAGGTCTTCTTCCAAACAAGACCAACAAACAAAAGTATTGACTCATAATGTCCCTCGTCTGTGAGGCGTCTCCTGGACCAGGATCTGGACCACATCTTCCCCTGGTGTTTGCCCGTAGCACAATTCCCTGAGTCATATTTTGGCCAAATTGAGCCAGAAAGGCAGAGTGACTCAGCAGCCTTGGAGGGTCGAGCTAGACAGAGAAATCAGTTTGGCCAAAATGTGACGCAGGCAATCGTGCTGTGACGCTCGGGAGAGGTGAATGGGGTTAGTACTGGTCCTGGATGTCTCATCGACTCAGAACTCAACTCCAAAAGGGCACATTGTTGCCAACTTCTCCACTTCTGTAAAACGTTAGTCAGGGTTACCTGGATCGCCTCTTTGTCCCAGCTGCCATATTTTACATCAATGTCCGTTTGTCCTTCGGCTCTCAGGTGATTAACAACAACGGAAGCGCCGAGTTTCTAATCTCCACCAACCGCAGCTTCCCTGTGACTCCCGAGTTCATCAGCTCCAGGCTGCTGCTGAAGATGAAGAAGATGGCCGAGCAGCATCTTGGCGCACTTGTCCAGAAAGCCGTCATCTCAGTGCCCGCCGAGTTTGACGAGAGACAGAGGAACTACACCGTCAGAGCTGCGAATCTTGCCGGTCAGTTTGCTCGTTGCTGATGGATCACTTGTGTCCATCAGCGATGTAACGGAATCTCCTGGTTTTGGTCTGGCAGGCTTGGAGATCTTACGTGTCATCAATGAGCCCACGGCGGCGGCCATGGCGTACGGCCTTCACAAGGTGGACGTGTTCAACGTGCTGGTGGTTGACCTTGGGGGCGGGACCCTGGATGTGTCTCTGCTCAACAAGCAGGGCGGCATGTTCCTCACCAGAGCCATGGCCGGTAAGGCCGTCCAAACACTGAGGTCATTTAGTGGAAGCCTCCTTGCTAACACCCGGGCTTTCCTGCAGGAAACAACAAGCTTGGAGGTCAAGACTTCAGCCAGCGGTTGCTCCAGTTCACCACGGAGCGAGTCAGGCAGGAGTTTGCCGTCCCACCTACTCTTAAAGAGGACATCCACCGTCTTCGCCAGGCTGTGGAGGCCGCCAAGATCAACCTCACTCTCCATCCCAGCGCCACCATCAGGGTACCCCTGCACCTTCACACTCATGACGGGTCCGAGTCATCTGAGGACACGGACCCCCCGCCGGTGCTCTTCCAGGCCGTGGTCACCCGCGAGCAGTTTGAGGAGCTGAACGAGGACCTCTTCCAGAAGATTCTGGCTCCTGTCAAGACCGTGTTACTGGAAGGCCACCTGGAGCGGGGGGAGGTGGATGAGATTGTGCTGGTGGGAGGTTCTACCAGGATACCACGGATCCGGAGGCTGATCAGCGAGTTCTTTGGGAAGGAACCCAACACATCAGTAGACCCGGACCTGGCTGTGGTCACGGGCGTGGCAATCCAGGCCGGCATCATGGGCGGCTCCTGGCCTTTACAAGTCAGCGCCATAGAAATCCCCAACAGACACCTACACAAGACCAACTTCAGCTAGTCAGCCATTTCCTGCTCCATGCTTCGATCATGTGACCAATGTGAGCACTGCTGAGGTGGGAAAGTGGCGCCGTCATGTGAGCCGGAGGTAGTGATGTACTCCCATCAGCAGTGCTGCTGAGGCCTTGATGCACACACACACACACACACTCCTTTGATATGAAGTTGCTGATATTTTCATGCTTAAAGCAGAAATAAGAGATTCTGAGCTGTGCTGATCATGTGATCACACTAACAGCCCCTACCAACATGCCAGCACGTCTTCAGTTGCTTATTTATTCCAGTTGTGTGTGTGTGTGTGTGTGTGTGGACACACCAGTCCCCTCTGACTGTGCCTTTCCTGACAGCTGCTGTGGAGGTGAAGAGAGTTCAGGGGTTGAAGGTCAGCATCTCTGTAGCTACGCAGTTTAAACAGTACTGGACCAAGTATTGGGTTCTGATGAAGGTGCATGTTGGAGGAAGCCTTCACATTCACGCAGTACTGTAGTACTTTATTCATTTGAGGAGGGTCAGTGTAAGTGTGTAGTTCATGGTATTTTACACATGAAGACGTTTTGACGACTACTGTCTCCAAACTACAACCATTCAGTTTTGTAAACTCGCGCTCACTGCAGTGGACCAACTTTGAGTGGACGCTGAAGCTCGGTGTCGCACTTCCTCTTGCCGTCCGTGGTGTCACGGCTGGCGTCAGGTCCTCGGTGTCTGACGCTGTCTGGAAGCTTGTGTTCGTGGCCTGGTCCTCTGAGCTCACGCTGCCTGCATTCCTCTCCACCCTTCAGCTCGTTAACTGCTGCCAAATGTCTTTGGAGTTTGTATTTATGATGCACTTTATGGAATTAATCACGTCTAGGATTTTTTGTATCCTGCGAGTTGCCCGTCAGCGCAGCCTGAAACATGGGCAAATAAAATACTAATTTATGCTGCTGATTAAAGTTCTGTTTAGCAGCTAATCATGGTTGGGGAAGTCAAACAGGGCCCTGATGACCTCACACGTCAGAAGGCTCCAGTTCTCAGGGACGGTGCTGGATTCAGACGATCAAAACCAACTGGAAACTTCTGGGTTAGATGAGGTTTTATTGTTTACTTCCAAGGCAGAAATACCCAAATAAAACAAGGCAATACTTCTGCCCCTGTTGTGGTTCTCTTCAGTGAATGTACTTCAGTATTTAGCACCCACCTCTTGTCTATTTACAGCAGCAGCCAACAAGAAGCCATCACCACTGCAACCCTACAGGTCTGACAGCAGGTCAGAGGGAGGCGACCAGACTCACGTCAGTCACAGCTCCTCCGCAGGGCAACACACGACAGCACAGCAGACATAGAAAATGAAGTCCCATTCACATTTACCATACAAAAACAGTTGTCCTGGTGGCTCCTAACAGTCACATGCATCAGTTTTTTGGGGGGGGGGGGGGGGGTCCATCTAAATCACCTTACACACAGGACATCTGAGCAGCTCGTCTGTTTCTTTGTCATTTCTTCTTGTATGAATATTCAAGTGAACCCTGGTGAGGAGCAGCAGGACATCAGCCTTCATCCTGCTGCCACAACGCCGCCGAACCAAAAAGTTTCCTCTGCTGACAAATTCGTCCAACAGTGCCGAAGAGGAAGGAACCGCTTTGGAAATGAGCTCATTATAACCCGGCCACTCAAACTGCTGTGAGGCCACAGATTCCTGTAATTTATTCCATCAATAAAAGTGCCGGTAGTCGTGACTACAGTCTGTTTAGCAAGCAAACACTATTTACAGAATGTACATAAATCTTCTGGGGGTTGTTTCCTCCATCAGATGTCACATGACCTGGACCTCAGGGGACGTCATCACCGTCTGGCTGGCTGATGGCCCGGTTACTGCAGTAGTCAGTCGTAGCCGTTGTCCACATACAGCTCGTCGGCACTGCCAGCTCCGTTGCCCACCTCTAGAGGGAGCCACAGGTCACAGGAGGGGTCAGTGAGGAAGATGGTGTCAGACCTCAGACACTCAACAGCTTCACCGTCCCAAAGGACAACGGGGACACGATGGGCAGAACTCATCTAGGGGACTCACCTTTGACCCCCAGTGCTACACAGACCTGGCGTCAATAAGCTTCCCTACACATGTAGTCTTCAGTGTGGGGGGTGTATGTGGGGATGGAGAGATGAAAGGGGGCAAAGGAGGGATGCATTGAAGAAAGGAAGAAATCACGGATGGCAGGATGGACAAGGCAGCGGCTACTGGGGTTGACCTTCAACGGGAGGACATTCACACAGATGCATGCTGGGACGGAGTCGCTTTGTAAATGAAGGCAAATGAGAAGTGACAACCACAAGAGAACAAACTACAAACATGGAGGAGTGTAAGGGGCCTGCTGGTGTTGGGGGGGGGGGGGGGTCTTACCTGAGAAGATAAGTTTCTCCTTCATGATGTTGAGGTCTCGGCTGGACCTGCGCACCGCGGCGCTCAGCATGATCTGTTCAGGGTTGTAGCTGCGGATGCCGCTCATCCGATACCTGCAGGAGAGTCACGACAGCTCAGTCACCTGCAGACGGCGAGCATGTCAACACATAACGCTGCCTCCGCACTCGCTGCATCCTCCACTACTTCCTGTACATAGTCAAGACGACGCACACGCTTCTAACATCAGACCGAACCTCCGCGGGAGTTCGCGCTTGGTTGATTTGGTGTCACACTTCTGGAATTTATTCAGTTCAGCGTGAACAACCAGCACATCGCTACGTGAGAGGCAAACACCCCAGAGTCCAGACGCTGGTTAGAGGATCACTCATTAACGGTCTACTCGTTGCTGGGCAAGGACATCAGGCAAAAAAGGAAATTATATGAAAATAGAAACTCTTATATGCTGGACGTTATGACATCACAGATGAGTCAGTCAAAAGAATATTCCAGGACTAATGGATTGATACACGAGCACTCTGGGATGGAACACGGTGGAGAAAGCAGATGGAGACGTGGAGGGAGTTGGGAGTAATGAGACAGTGGTTCCATCATGTAAATGCTCATAGTCACATGAGGGAAACTTCAAATACTGCACGAGCAACAAGACAAGCAGGCACGGGACTCGAGAACAGCTCCTCCCCCTGGTCAAAGCTCTCTGATTCTTCCCGTGTTGTGAATACGACGACCACGTCGGTCAGTCACAGCGGTCATGAAGCTTATGAACACCAACACTTGACTCCAGGCTTCGAGTCCCCCCACCCCCCTTGTTAGGTGACATGGAGAGAATCTGACACCATTTAGATGGAGGGAAAAGACTGATGGAGACACAGAAACAAGGGAAATGTGATAATGTCTTCAGACAAGAACAGTGGAGAGCGAAGGACGGAGAGGGAGACTGCAGGTCAGAAGAGACGACCCAGTTACCTGATCATGTGATAGCTGAGAGAAGATGCCAGAATGCAGCAGAGGAAGAGAAGAGCATGCACATCAGGCAGAGGAGAGAGGACGAAGAAGGAGGTCAAAAGAAGGTGGGAGACAAGAGAGGTCAGTTTAGAAGCAGCAGAAGCTTCTGAAGAGGCTGGCGAAGCAGAGCCAAGCTGCACCGGACCGCAGAGAACCCGACGGACCATCGGGCTCTGGAGACATCAAGGAGCGTGTTCACACACACTCCAGCTAGCAAGGTTAGCATCTAACAATCTGGATGGAGACGACACAGGGGTGCACCGCCGGAGGACAGAATCATCAGAACCAAACGCAGCTCAGACAGCCTGACTCATCAAAGCGGCTGGTTCTGGTCGAAGTTTTGGAATCAGCTTCTACGTTGGCAAACCTCAAATTGACAGATCTGAATGCAGCAGAGTTGCTTGCATCCCATCCCTGGATGAAGCTGGGCGAGTGTCTGGCGTTGGGCTCCAGCAGTCACAGAGGAGTGGACGCTAAAGTGTCTATAGGCCGTCTTGCTGGCGTCCGTGTGTGGAGGAGTGAAACTCACCATCGTTTCTAGGTGTTTCATTGATGCAAGTTAGAATTAGAAGTTCAGTTTTCCGACAGACGCAGAAAGTTTCCCCCGGTTGTTTTCATTGGCTGTTATCAGGATTGGCCTCAGAACCGAGGCACTTTGAAATAATTACTTTATCGTGTCAGCCCTGCTCGTAGAGCCACCAGTAAAATAGTGACGTAAAAAGGTTGAAACAAAAGAAGGTGGTTAGTTGTGAGCTGTAACGTTAGCAGTGTGAGCAAGAGGTGAAACTGACGACAGGACAACAACACATTCACTGAAAAATACAGGTGATGGACGTTAATTAGCAGTAATTAGTGATGTGGAGAACAACAGAGGAGGCACACCAGCAGAACATTACACAACTCTCACTGCAGTAATCTGGCAACTTACTTCTGGAAAATAAATATTCCTATCACCACGACAACGGAGACGATGTCTGCAGACACCCACATCAGGAGGTACTCATCTGGTTTCTAGAACACACACACACACACACACACACACGTTTATACCAGGCTCCAACACCAGATGGCAGTTTACATCAGGAATACAACTCCTGTGCTGCAGCCACCTCCGGTTCCACTGGGTGTGGAACCTCCTCCAGGAACACAAATAATGAATTTTTTAATATCTATATATCCATATCTATATATTTAGCTACACACACACACAGCAGGAGGCTGCATGTCAGCAGAGTTGCCATATGGTGGCTCGGCCGGGGAGAGCAGGGGGGCAGCGTTGTTCTACAGGGCAGTAATGATGCTCAGGTCTCTGTTATTGCGCTGGGACTAGAGCGGAACACACGAGATGAGTTCCGTCCGCAGCCTGGATCCCACGATGATTTTACAGATTAAAATCCAGCTCAGACATCCGGAGGTGCGAACGAAGCGATGTGGACAGGAAAAACAGAACTTTATGACCTCCCGGATGAGCAAGAAGTGTTATTGTTCTGCTGCTGAAACATCATCAAGCCCATGTTTCCAGTGTGGGCAGAGCGGGGCTGGATGTCTCCACCCTCAATAACCACACCAGGAGAAGCAGCAGAGGTTCTTACCATGAGCCAGATGGGGTAAGGCACCTTTTTGAGGACATGTGGCGCCTCAGAGGAGACGGCCGACACCCCGCCGCACCAAAGCACCGAGTAAAGCCACGGCTCATTGACCGTGTAGAGCACCAGGATGATTTTTTGATGGTAGAAATCCCTGAAAGCAACACACACACACACACACACACACACACACACACACACGTTAACGCATCAACCTGGCTCTGTGCGTGTGTGACTGTGAGTGTGAGTTCTCACCTGATTTCCGGTGTGCTGACCTGGTTGTATCTGAGCAGCAGCCTGCTGATGCCAGACTCATTCAGGCTTTCAGGACTCTGTTTCTCCAGGGAGGTTTGGACCAGCCCAGGTACCAGCTCTCTCACCTGAGCTCTGTGCTCATCTGGAGTCCACATCACCTACACACACATTTAGACGGTGACGTGAGTGGTGTTAGCTTAGCTGGGCGGAGCTCACGTTAGATTCTGAGACACTCACCAGGCTCGGATGAAGCCCTGACTGCTGCACAGCCTGCAGGGTATCGTTGAGCCAGGTGAAGTGGGAGGGGTGCTCCACAGGGGGTCTCCTCAGCCTGAACACCACGCTGCTGTTATGGTAGGAGGCCAGTTTCAGAAGCTGCTCCAGGCTGCACACACTCTGGTTGGCAATCAGGTTCTTCTCATTGGGGGACAGCGAGCTGGCAGTCCAGAAGGGGTCATTCTGAAGCAGGCGAGGAGAAAGACGTGACAACAGAGACACTCCAGTCCCTCGGCGTTTGATCCTGCAAGTTGATCTCGCTCAGGTTTCTGAGTCTTTCTATTTCAGGATTCTATGATGAGCTTTACTTCACTGTAACGACTGAAAATACTTCTGATGTTCTATGACACAATCAAGACGTGTCAGCTGACATGTTTGCCTGAGAGGAAGTTAACGCCGTGAATTAATCCTGAACGAGACACAGCCGTCGGACACGTTGCTGGAACACAGGACCGGTTACTGATAGGTAGTAACACTGTGAGGAGGAGAAGATGGAAGACACGACCAACACAGCAAAGGCACGGATGATCAAATACCAGCTGAAATAGGAACTGGAAGTTTGTTTGGTTTGATCCCTCAAAAGTGATAATCAAAACTGATAATTCACGTATTGGAGGCTGGATATGAATTATGATGACATCAGCACAATGAAACTGTTATAATAAATCTATGTCGCCACAGGTTTTGCCAATGAGAGGCTCCATAAGAGGAGAACATCAGAGAAGGCGTTTCTCGCCCTCATCGTGGTCGTCTGACAGCTGTTACTAACCCGTGCAGCACCTACACAACTCTGAAACCAGAGGACGACAACGTCAGACGGTGGCGTGTCCTCGTGAGTCCATGTACATGAGTCACATTTCATCATCCCTCTGCAGTCCTACCTGGAGGAACCACTGTCCTGCATTGAGCTGCTGCAGGTCGGTCCAGTTGAAGAGTGAGGCGTCCTGCATCTGCCGGTCTGGAAACACCTTCCTGACATTAGTGGTCCTCCGCAGGGTGTGGTCATGCATCAGGAACGGGACTCCATCCACACTACGGATCAGAGATGGAATGCAGGTGTGAGGATGTAAAAAGGGACTTTTTTAAAAATAGGAATTAATAGAGGCCAGCCCAGTGGAGCAGTGGTCCTCCCTGTGTCCCCCCAGCAAGAGGGTTGTGGGTGGAGCCCCGGCTGCAGCACGGGGTCTTTCTGCGTGAGTCTCCATGTTCTCCCTGTTCCTGCTGGGTTCTCTCTGGTACTCCAGCTTCCTCCACAGTCCAAAGACATCAAGAGGGACCAGGTTAATCCAGACTCTAAATTGACCGTAGGCGTGGCTGGGAGAGCCAATGGTTGTCTGTCTCTATGTGTTGGCCCTGCCATGGACTGGTGACCTGTCCAGGGGGAAGGCTGCTGGGATAGGCTCCACCCCCACCACCCTCAACAGGAGAAGAGGGGGAACATGGAGGGATGGACGGATGATGGATGGAGGGATGGACGGATGGAGGGAATTAACAGATTAGAATTGAGTTTCATTTGCTGCATGTAAACAGCGTCACTCTTGGAGCAGCTCCTTCCATGAGCCTCAGACGCAGCTCCTGTTTCAGATCAGGCCAAATGCTTTTAAACTGGCGACGCATGAGAAGAGAAGTGAAGACGTGCAGGAGGTGCTTCTGGCCCAAAGGTGATCAAATGATCACCAATGATCATCAGTCTTCAGAAGTCTGCAGGTCAGCAATGCCGTGATATTCCATCGGGGCAGGAAATGATCATCAGGGCTCGTCCACCATTTCTGTGCAGCCGACCTCCACCAAGGAGCTGCACTGAACTTCGTTTATCTATCAATTAACCCTCCATCTTAATTTGGATGATTGCAAATAGACTGCAAACACCAATTTGTAATTAAAATGATCAATTTTAGAATCATAATCAAAAAGCATCCGTGCAAAAGCCTGCTGTGTTCCAGCTCAACACCTCAGCTGTGTTGGTCGAGTCAGCCCAACCACCACTCCAGACTCAGAGGCACAGCCCCCCACCCCCCCTGTCCCCCCGCAACTGCACATGCATGAGCAGACATGTGCAACCACAACCACTACAGTCCCCCCGCCTGTCACTTCTGGTGACGCCGGTGAGGTGGAGCCTCCACCGACGGTCCGTCGATCTCCTGCTCAGTCTCTTTCTCTGACGTGGCGAGCGCTCGGGGTCACTGCTGAGTGCTTTGGTCAGACTCCACCGTTTAATGAAGGAGCAGCACGTGGCTTTCAGAGGCAGGAAACAGAATATCAACCTTAATAACCTGAATTTTACCAGCTATGAAATGTTGTGTTTCTGTTAGCTTAGCATGAACACGTGACAGGAGCAGGATCCTCTTCCACTGAGCTGCCACTTCCATCTACCGTCGCCCAGAAGGGACAATCTTGTACCTTCACAATTGTAGTTTACTCCTGCTCATGTCCTGTTTATCTTCTCACACTGGTTTACGTTTTTTCCAGTAGGAACATTCAGCTGTGCTCTTTCAAATGGACCAGCAGAAGGTGCTCAGCTCTGTTCACAGTGGTTTTACTTACTCATGTGACTCCATTCGCTGCTGAATGAGCACGTGAGAGCAGAATCATGAGGACACTGAAGCTTGGAGACTGACGATCCTGATCGGACCTCCAGCTTGGATTCAGACGTCGTATCATGATGACTTTCTCCTCCCGTCATTTCAGTCTGTTCATCACAAGTAAATCCCAGTGCGTCTGAGTGGGCAGCAACGGTTGCGAAATGTTTAACTGGTAGTTGATGGTCCTGCTAACAGTCTTGTTAAAAATGTTTGAAAACCAAATGTCCTGATGAATGATACGACAAACTACAGTCTGTCTCCAGAGGGAGGGGGAGGGGCTGTGAGCTCCTACTTCACCACTAGGTGTCAGCAGATCCCACAAACTGGCCCTTCGAAACATTTTAGGAAAACCAGTTCTGTAGAATCAAAGCATAACAGCAGAATTCAGAAGTCTCCAGTTTCATTTGTGTGTGTGATCACCTGATTGCCACATCTGCTTCCAACCCTGTGACGTTCATCTGCAGAGCTCGCTGGAAGGACCACAGAGTGTTTTCTGGGGCCAGCTGAAAAACACACACACACACACACACACACGTTAATGAGATGATGGATAGATTCATGATTATGATGGCGTCTGGATTTTATTTTGAGGACAAAAACGCTGAACAGAGAACAAGTGTCTTTCCCTGAAGGTCGTATAAGGAGACCAACATACAGATGAACCTCGGTCTCTGGAACGCCGTGAGAGCCAAAGGGAGTGCAGGTCTACAAGAATGTAAATGGACTGTAACCCATCCAGTCCAGGTTCTGATCAATACAATCCAAAACGCTGAACATCACGTGGAGGCAAAGCATCCTTCTAGAGAGCGGGCGAGGGAAGCTGATGATGGCAAAGCTGGGATCAATACAGACCTGGTGGGAGGCTCACAGCCACACCCCAGCTCAGATTCCACTGTGAGGATTTATCAGTTAAACACTAACAAAGACTGGGTGTGTGTGTGTGTGTGTCTGTGTGTGTGTGTGCGTGCCTGTAATAAACTACTCTCCATTCCCATGTTGCGTAACACAGCAGGCCACTTCTCTATCAGGTACATAAATCCTTCCTCAGGTAGGCAACGCAGGCTCATAAATGCCATCTACAGAGTGGGAACACGTTAGGCAGACATGAGTCTTACTGGATGAGGCCTTCCACTCGATACGTAGCCAGTGAATCTCGTACGCTGAAAACAGCTGCACAGAAAGAAGTGAATCTGCTCAGAAAAGATCAAAATCAATTGTTTTTCTGTCGATCCAACAGATCCTCATCTTTTCCAGAATGAACACAGAATCTGAAGAAAACGATCCGTCACTCGCCAGCAGAGTCTCCGGCTCCTCATCGGGGCTCTGAATGTTGACTATTTTCAGACGCAAGACCACAAGGTCATGGACAGACTAGAATAACCCTGAGAAGAGCAGGAGAGGCAAAATGACTGAAAAACAAGAGGGACAACACACAGCAGTCCAGAGGTTCTACACCACGTGATGAGGGCTCCGTATCTCAGGGTCTAAGGCCACTTTCAGCAGGCCATTTGATTGACAGTACCACACTCTGGACAGCTGACTCACCATGGGGGCTCCCTGGTGACCAATAACATCTGGCCGTGGTTTTAGGGCGCTGGGGTCCATGATGCAGGGGGAGGTGATGTACAGAGGCACCGTGTACAGGCCCAGGAGCCCAGCCAGGTACAGCAGCAGGACCACCACCTGGAACACTGGGACACAGCAGACAGCGATTTTAGAGTAGCAGCGTCTGGAAGAGTAGAACACACACTTTTATCCTCCATCTTGCAGGGAGTTCCATCAGAAGCCTGTACAGTTACTGCAGCTTTGCTTAGGAGCTGGAAACAAGGGGAAATAAGTAAGCTGGCTTTTTCCAAAACAGCTCAGATAAATTTCGACATGGGCGGCGTGGCTCAGTGGCAGAGTGGCCACCTAGCAACCGAAGGGTCGCTGGTTCAATTCAATTCAGCAAGATACTGAACCCTTAATTGCTCCTGATGAGTACCACCATCAGTGTGTGTGTGTGTGTGTGTGTGTGTGTGTGAGAACAACACTGTAAAGCACTTTGAGTGCTGCTAAGGTAGGAAGGCGCTGTATAAACATGAGTCCATTCACCATTTAAACTGAGCAAAAGAAAGGAAGCAAAAGTTACATTAAAAATTCAGCATCTTTCAGCAAGTGCACGTAACTTTGGACCAAGTCTGGTAAGTTGTTTCCAATCCGTATGCTAAGCTAAGCTAACGGGCGAAGCATCACTGTTTCACCTAATTCTGCAAAACAAGAACAGCATGAAGAGTCTCTCCCAGAATATGAAACTCCCTTGAATATCAAAACACATTCTACTCACAATCTTATCTCAAATTCATAAAAAACAGGACTCCTTTCAGTGAATACTTGAAATGGTTTCCTCTCCATGAATGTTGTAGGAACAGCGTGACCAGAATATGCAAAGCTAATGTGTGGAACACTCTCTGACAACAGGAACAGTCAGAAAAAGGTGCTGTATTTTGTCCCTTGCTGTGTCTTTGTGTTGAGTTTGTAAAGATTTGTCCCTCGGTGCTGTCAACAGATCCACCGAGCAGCTCAGAGCAGGTGAGCTGCAAGCACACAGGAGAATGTACTGGATTGTTTTCAAGGTCAGCATCGGGGGCGGGGCTGGGTACACAACTCTTGTTACATACTCAGCGCACTCACAGCCTTCACACACACACACACACACACACACCCTCCTTGGTATTCATACTGGGCTGTTCATTATAACAGCGATGCTACAGTGGGACTACTTGGCCAAGGACCCCCCCGTGTAAATGTAGCCGTCACTGGCCGTGTCTTGCTAACGTGCAGTCGGTCGAAGGAGGGTTTTCTCCGCTGGCTGCATCTTCAGATGAGTTACGGGTCACGTCTGATGTTCATATGACAGAACAATCACAGTCACTTAGGTGGGAAACTGGTAAAACATGCATGATGTTGACACGGAAGTCTATTGAGACATCAGTGGGAGTGGGAGTGAGAGACAGACAGACAGACAGACAGACAGACACACACACACACACACGTGAGTCCCAGCAGGAGGAGGGAAGGTTGGTCAGATCAAACTTACAGGTTTTTTCTGCTCGGGCGACCTGTCCTGCCACGATCCAGGACAGCGCTGTGACTGCAGCCAAAGCTCCGACATGAAGGAACGGGCCGGTAGCCTGGATGTGAGACGAGAGCCACAACGACAGGAGAAATGGATGAACGGAGGAAGAGAGACCAGGGTAGAAGAAGGTCCCAGGACACAAACAGGAAAATACAGCAAAGACAAAGCAGTCAGAGAGACATTGAATCACAGACATTGGCGACACTACTCAGAGATAATAGCTATCATCTGAGGAGGCACTTCCCTTTAATAGCAGTTTCAGTGGAATTACACATCCACTTCAGTCACATTCCTGCTGGTGTAACAATCTCACGGCGACACACTAATTACACTCTTCTCAGAACTCCGTCCATCTCACACACAGCTGGGAACGAACTTCCAGCACTGGCATTTATTTCAAAGCTGATTTCAAGTCCATCTTAGGCCCGGTGCAGTGCGGCTGTCATGGCTCATGCCCCTGTTGTTCATGAAGGCCTGACTCTTTCCAAGTAGAGTTGACCTTTCCAGGTCCAGCACCTCCCTCCTTCAATGAACCTCCACCCAACAATTCTCCATCAGCAGCACATCCTGCAACAGCAGCCACCAGAACCTTCCTTTACCAGCAGGAAGGTGGAGCAGATCCAGGATCAGTGGACACAGGACTCAACATGAGGGGGAGTCTGTTGTGTTCCTGCCTTGATCAAGTGCCAACGTTCACGCCACTGACCAGCTGAAACAGGTCTGAGTTTAGGAGTGAGCCTCCTCAGACTGCTGCACTGAGTGCTGCTAGTAAAAATACAGGACATATTTGGTGTTCTGTCTTATTACGTAACGCTTGCATTGTTTAATCTGTTGGTCTGCGATGTTCTGAAGAAATAAGAGCCTGCATCTCAGCTTGGCTCAGCCGCCGTACGGAGGAGTTAACAGAGGCTGTGTGTTTCTCTGGGTTTCAGTCTGCTGACCTGCAGGGAGATGAAGATGACGTCCCACTCCTGGCCCCAAGTTTGATTGACAGATATCACCCAAGCAAGGGTTGTGAGCAGAGCAGCAGTGACTCCTACCTGTGTGGACATTCAACAACCTGTCACTTTGCAATTCACATACATGACAAACCACACACACACACAGATAACATTGTAAACAGTGATTCACTGGGCTTTCACAAGCCTCCTGGAACACCACGATCAAAGCAGTAAGTTCAGGGAAAGTTCAGCTGATCAGGCAAACACGAGCAGCCTGAGCTGGCACGTCACCTTGTGGAGCCAGTGGAGATTCAACTGTTGGCCGAGCGCAACGTGGCAAAGAGCTAAAATCTGAGGAGACAAGAAACACAAGCATTACTGTGTGTACTGAAGTGGTTTTCTTTAAACTGAACGTGGAGGGTTTCTCATCTTGTTACCATAGTTACAGTCACACAATGTAAGAACTGATATGTTGTGGTGGAACCGTGGCCCTGTGCTGGTTAATAAAAAACAGAGGGAGCACCGAGAGGACATCAGCTTCATCGAAACTGAGTTGGCCTGCAAACAGAGTGAGTCACTCAGAAGCTGCCTCATCTTTTCGGATTATGAGCTCATCAGATTCTTGCTGTTGGCTAGCTAGCTGTACAGGCGCTAACGTTAGCCTGGTTCTGACTGAGTGCATCGACGAAAGCACGTATAAGATGATCTTGATACATCTTCACTTTAGTGTGGTTATCATTTAAATCCTTCAAAGCACACAAAGTAAATGTGGCTTTTACGTGGACAGACTGGCATCCCATTGACAGCAGACGAGTCACGGATGGTGAAACACATCATTCGCAAAGGAAATGTTGATTACATTCTCTAAAATGGTAGCTTTCAGGGAGCAGAAACGGAACCACAGAACCTAGAGCTCCCTGATCTGAACCGCCAGGGATGGGACCATGTGAGCCATTCACACAAAGTTCTGTGTCCTGCACAAACATTTCCCATTCATACATCGTTACTTTGCCGCGCCAAGAAGTTACAGACCATTTGGAACAGTAACATTCACGAAGTCAGGCGCAGATGACAAAGCCGCTTCTCGCTTCAGTTTTCAGGTTTTAGTATCAGTCAGTCATCGCTGGCCCTTAGAGATCAATCATGTGAAGACATCAATTATTCTCGGGTTACTGCGGTAACCGGGCCGACTAACAGAAACCTAAACAGTAAATGAGCAGGCAGCTGTGCAGGTTCTCAAGAACTCCTCTCATGGGCGAGACAAACTCACACACTCCTTAAAACCTTTTCAGAGACAAATGACATCAGCAGAACGCCTCACAGATCAAAACATGTTCAAGATTAATGTGACACATCAGGAATCGTGTCCTGGCGTGTTCAACTCCTCCTCTGGATGCTTGGCGTGGGACTAACCATTAGAAATGCAACGTAGGTGAAGCCGGCGGCGGTGGTGGCCAGGATGGGCACAGTGCCATCGCTCCACTGCCCTGAGCGGTTGTAGAGGAACCTGCAGAACAGGTGAGTTGACTGGTTAGACCGAGCACTCACCAGCACTTCATCAGCACTCCCAAAGGGGAACCACAGGCACTGCCTCTGCTTCACACTGACATCTCTTTATATAAAGCTCGACATCTGGGCCTGTGCTATACTACTGACAAAATATATTGCAATATTTCTTCACAATATTTTTTTTTTATATTACTTCACTATTTTATAACAACATATTGGGATACATTTCCGCTTGGTCAGCCATAAACCTGAGAAACTGACGTCAGAAGTCGGTGTTTAAGGCATCGACCAGGTTCCCTTGGTGCTGAACCCAGACAGCGACCACACAGTCTGGTTGCTGAGCCACAGGGACGACTCAGACCAGAGACGGCGTGTGATTGCTACACTGATGGTTGGTGGGCCAACCACATTGATCACATGGAGGAGCTTCTGTCTCAGGAACACAAATATTGAAGGCAATAATGACATCCAGGCTTAACACACACGTGGACAAGTGTTCCTGTCGGTGTGATCTGTAGAGCCCCTTAGCAGAAGAGTGTGTGTGTGTGTGTGTGTGAGAGGCTCTAGTGACAGTCCCAGTGACTCCAGTGAGACACAGCAAGGTCACCTGGTGCCAAGAGACTTCTGCTAAATCACTCAAACCACAAAGGTCAAAGGTGATTAGGTGATGCAGGAATGAAAAAGTTGGCTCACCAAACACACATGGGGGGGTAGAGAGAGAGACAGAGGGACAGTGAGAGAGAGAGAGAGAGAGCGCAAGAGAGCGAGGGAGAGCAAGAGAGCGAGGGAGAGCAAGAGAGCGGGAGAGCGAGGGAGAGAGCAAGAGAGCGAGGGAGCGAGGGAGAGCAAGAGAGCAGGAGAGCGAGGGAGAGCAAGAGAGCAGGAGAGCGAGGGAGCGAGGGAGAGCAAGAGAGCAGGAGAGCGAGGGAGCGAGCAAGAGAGCAGGAGAGCGAGGGAGAGCAAGAGAGCAGGAGAGCGAGGGAGAGGTAATGTTCAGCAACAGCAGATAACAAACCATAGCAATGTCACCCTCACAAGCGACAGCAAGAGAGGAAGAGGAGGAAGAGGAGGGGCTGGGGGGGGGGTCAGGAAGACAGACCAGGGCATGTGACACGAGCTGTCGCCATTTTGGGCAATAACTTGTACGACTCCAGTTTGTGAGAATTATATCAACATACATAATAATACATTCATATCAGTTAGGCCACATGAGTGACAACTGCAAACCAGTAAACCAGTAAAGCAGTAAACCAGTAAACTGGTTGAGGCCTGTGGACATTCGTCCTGTGTTGTTCTGTCATGCTGGTCAGGAAATACTGGGCAGAGTTCTTATGCAATCGTGCCATCAGGGGAGGGCTGGGTGACCTCCGCTGGGATTAAGGCAGATTAAACTGATGATTTAGGAAACAACAAGCATGGATTGAAACAATATGCTGGCCCTCGTCTGGCCCTGCCGGGTCGGAGGATGCTGGTCCAGCCGGGAACTCACCAGTTGAACTCACTGTAGTCGTTGTGAGCCTCCCACCAGAAGTAGGACCAGAACAGCAGCCCACAGAAGGTGAAGAGGAGGATGAAGGACCACAGCAGCTCCCACTGAGGGGGCGGGCACGCACACACACACACACACACACACACACACACACACTTAGTTCTGGAAATCACAACAAAGGCTCTTTCTAGTGATAAATATAAATGAAGTACAGGAGCAACTAACAAATTCCATCACAACGATGCTTCTTCACTCTCTAACGTGACTGAGTGGAAGGTTTCATTGTTGACACCTTAATCGATAGATTATGCTGTTCAGGAAGAGCTTAGGAAGGTAACTGCCGTCCATGTTGGCGTAGGCAGCGACTGAGCTGGCGGGTTTCTGGTACTACCATCCATCCTGCAACGAGTAACTCAGAAGCCAGTCTCTGGGCGCTCGGACACAAAGCTCCTCTGCGTCATCCTGCTTGTATAACAGGAGTTCATTAAACACTTTTTAAAAACTTCAGCTGAGCGGCTGGCGTGAACCTGGCTGCTCACCTTTCGTATTCCCGCCGACGCTCTGCTCAGAATTTCACATGCAAGCCAATTAATTACTGTTCTCATCTGTTCTGCACTTCTGTACCACAGCAAATATTTAATGGGCTCCAGTTGTAGATAAGGACCGACCTAAATACTTCCTCCATCCACACTTGGAGGAGAACGTCTGACTTCTCCAGAAAGATCAGAACATCCACATCCCTTTGAGACCGAGGAGCAGCAGAGTGTCGGAGCCACTGCGCCGTTGCTGCCTGACACCATGAGACGATCAGGCTCGCTCTCCTGTCCTCTCCATGTGTCGCTGTCACATGTCAGTAACCTTCTCCAGGACACACAGCTACACATTTGAGGGTTAATACAGAATTCAGAAAATGGTACTGATAAAAAAAAAGTCCTTCACACTGGGATCCGGAAACATTAGAATTTAAGTGGATCTCTGGTTATTAAATAACATCTTTATCCCTGCAGCTCCAATACCAATGACTTCAAATGTGAAAACGTCACCTTTCTACTTGCTCTTAAAGAATACTACAGCAAGTGCAGTACTGTGTACTGCCCTTTGATCTGAGAGGGTGGAAGTACTTTGACTAAAGGTGGTTGTGTACAGCGTGCAACTCTATGTACACACTACAAATACTACTACAAATACTGCTCCAGAGTCCTGAAACTATGAGATGAGAATCGGCCTCCGTGTCAGCACGGATGTCCCTCTTCCCGTTTCCCAGCTCACTCAGCAGCAGCGCCCTGATGACATCACATTTCCATTGTGCCAGGCTGGTATTTATTCAACCACATGGAACGAACCGACAAAAACACCAATCCATACGAACACTGCAAACTCTGAGTATCAGGCTGCTGAGGAGCAGCGCGGAGGGGACAGTGGAAAGATCCAGTGAGGAGGAGCGATTAAGAGGGAAATAAACTGGAAAGAATTTCCACAAAGAACATTTGCTTCCTAAGCTAGAGATGTCGAAGGAGGCATTTTAAAAAGTCTTGAGATGTCATCAATAAATCACACGTGTATTGAGACTGAACAGGAAAACGTCCACGTTTGGACCAGCAGCCTCATCATCGTTTACAGGCGCGCCTGGTTTACTTGGTTGAAACTCACTCCGGTGCGATCTTGACCTGGTGTGAACCAGAGGAACCTTGTTGTTGGTCTCAGACCAGTTTCAAACAAACTGGTCTGATTCATCTGTGGTGGAACCCAGTCCACTTCAACAGCACCACGAACACCACTTGAAACCAAACATCCTCCATCAGTGACTTTCAAGCCAGAGAGGACAAGAGGGGACAAATGAAACTGAAACATGGTTCTCCGACTCATTTAATCCCCTGCTCAGACTCTAGTTTATGGCACACGTGGCGCCGTGAGTCAGCATCATGTCCTCCACGCCACTGCTCGTGCAGAGATCACCACCAACGAAGAGCAGCAGCTTTGCTTCTATATTGGAAGCCTTTGTGTGAGCCAACAGCAAACACTGGCTTCATGGAAATACTTTCAATTATTACTGAGAGGACAGATCGGTTTGCAGGGCGTGACGTCTCCCTACAAAGCAGCGACAGCAGACGACGGGGTCCACCTGAACGACTCTTTACAACCAGCAAGGGTGACAAAAGGCGAGAACCGTCAGTGGATCATGAACGAGAGTGTTTCAGCGCTGGTTTCTCACCTCTCAGATCATGTGATGCACTCAGGTCCAGTTACATGCAGCTGATACCTGCCTGTGATTGGTCGCAGCTTATTTACTGGGGTCATGATGCAATTTAAATGACATCACCAGGACTTACAAGGCGTCTAGGGTGCATTCTCAACAGGAAGCATACTTCCAGGGTTGAGGGTGACTTACACCTCTGTCCCGCGTGCCTGCTTGTACAGATGAGCCACGGTAATGAAGCTGATCCATGCTGTTCCATTTCCTCAAGAAGAGGAGTTGCTTTGATGCTTTTATTCTGGTGCACTGCAGTGACCCCTGTAAACCGGAGTCTTTGGCTTGTAGACGGTCTTTGGTCGCTGTAGCAACAGCAGCATGGAGGACGGTGATGTCAACCTCCCCACCAGCTCAACCATGGTAGAGCGCCGCTGCTGCAACTAAAGGGTTGAATTAGTGTCTGAGAAGATACGAAGTCATGGACGTTGCCGGAGGAGTTTGAAAATGGCGCTCCGACCGCTCCTGGTACTGGACGTTGGCTATAAATTACTATGAAACTGAGTGACGTATTGCTTCGTGTACCCCCGTGTACCACCTCGAACAGTGAACGCATGTATTTGACCATCAGAGGGACACAACACGCCAGCCCTCACTGGGTCCAGGTCTTTGACGCTGGTTTGATGGTCTCCTGGTCTCCTCTCTGAGGAGTCCAGGTCCTTTCCTCTTCTTCACATGAGCTGTTCACTCACTGTACAAGACACTGAGACCACGACAGCGTCAGAATATATTAGGGTCTATATTTTTCCAGATGATGTAAATTGTATTGTAAACTGTAAAATGTGGAAAATCACAGTTTGCCAAAATGTGGATGAAACTAAAAGGAAAAGACCTGAAACTTCTTGCAGTGCCCAGGAGACGAAACGCGTTCTGGTTTAGCAGACGCACTGCTGCTGCTGACATCATAACTTCAGCTCTACAGCAGAGGAATGCTGAGCAGGTACAAGCCTCCTCCTGAGCCCCCGATGGAGGGTTTGCTTCTTGCCGTTCGAACTCCCTGGTCAAAACAAGGGATGAGTGCCATGAGGAGAAGAATGCTGACTTGGCACTATCCATCAGCTGGCCTGACAGACCAGCACTTGCAACAGGAAATGGAGCTACATGGTGTCCAGTTTCCTGCGAGCAGGAAGCAACAAAATCAATGTCTTGATTTTGTTCTGCAAACCTTTTATAAGTTTCAAGACCAAGCAGGTGGAACCATGTTTCCACGCCTGCTGTGATGTGGCCTCTTTATTGCTAAAATCATCAGTAATCCAAACTGCTGGGTTTTTCTCTTCCTCCATGATGTCGGACGTGGACTTAAAACCTGAGCTGGACGAACCGGCTCCATCGTACAGAAACCTGATGCAGCTACGCTCGTCAATATTGGGCCAATATCGGATCAGGACATCCCTCCTGCCAAGCTGCACACTAACTTCTAATACACGGTTGTGTTGTTATTACAAAATCTGATGTATCTGATTTCGACAATCAGAGATAGAAGAGAAGTGTATCACCTCTGCAGGGAGAGCTGAAGGTTCCTGAACATTTCTGGTCAAATATCAATGTTCTCGAGAGCCACGGTGGAGAGCCGACACCTCTGAGGAGTGTAACAGCTCACAGCTTCTTAAAGCAGCAGAGAGACATTGAGAGGATGTAACTGGAAGATATTCATAACCGCTCTCTAATGTAGAGGAGTCCCCCGCCTCTCGTGGGATAACTGATGATGATGATGACGACCTTGAGAAGAGTCACACCTACTGGGACGATAAGTTGATGTGTGCAGAAATGAGCGAGTGGATGGGACAGAAACAAAGGAGATTATCTGCTGCTGAGGACATCCGACTGGACTCTCCCTTCATTTCATCACAAGAAGAACAAATCACACAATAAACATTCTCCAGATTCCTGTGACCCCCCCCCCCCCCACCTTGGTGGTGTCATCGTGGGAACGTTGATAGCGTTTCCAGCGGCAACCGTAGATCCCAGTGATACATGACAAGCACAGCTGGCGCTCATAGACCTGGAGGGGTTGGTGTTTGACCATGCTCCTGCAGTCAGTCCTGCTGCCACAGCTCGAACATCCCACTGACCATCAAGGACACTGCAAGACGACCAGAAAACAATTAACAGCGTTCAAGTTGATGCAAGTTTATTTGACTGTTGTAGAAAGATATTTGATGGTCAAAACCAAAGCCGACGATCCCTGTTGTTAACGGAATAAGACGTCTACCACGCGCAGCATCACAAGACCTTTCATGTCTCCTCCTCCAACTGACTCAGTTCACATTGCAGCGACCAGGAATACACAACTGAGGCAGCGCCGAGCCCCGGGACAGGGCACAGAGGCCCGGGACCAGGTGCCAATTTAAAGCCTAGCTGTCTCACTGAGCTGCTGCTTCAGGACTGAGTTTGCGTAACCAGGGGAAGAAACAATAGAAGAGTACCAGAGCGCTCGTCTTGTGTCAGTCTGGGGTTGAAAGGTCATCGTGGGCATCACCAGCAGCATAATTCAAGGTTCAGCCACTGAATGACATTTGTTCCCAACAGAACATGAAGTCAGATGTGATGTTTCAGTGCACGTCAGCGTGCTAACGACGTTCTTCCTGCTGTAATCAAACTGTCCAAAGCTCTGAGCAGCTGCTAATTAGCCTCTGCTGCAGTGGCCACGCTTCCTGTTATTATTCCTGCTGTGAGGGGGTGGGGGTGAAGTGTGTGTGTGTGTGTGTGTGTGTGTGTGTGTGGCTGATAAGTCTCATTTATCTCCTCTGCATACATCTGAGCTGAGACCAACGTTAGCAACCCTTCACCCCCCCCCCCGTCCGCTGGGCCAAACGCTCTGTCAGTTTCATTTACGCCACAATATTTCAGTCTTTAGATTTTGTACGTATGTTTTTGTCGAGCCCCCCCAAGCACATTTCTGAACTATGTTTCAACTGTTACACATTTTCCTGCTTAAAAAAAAAAAAAAAGACTTTTCAGGTTGACAAAATATTTTAATAAGATTAATTTTGAAAGCCTATAACTTCGGTCGTGGTTGAGAGGAGGTCAGGTAACAAGACGGGATCTGAAAATGTCTGGGCCTGCTGACAGAGTCCAATTAGCGAGTCCATCAGGCTGCTCAGCACCGTCGCGCTGTCACCGGGGCTCTTCAGGGTCACGCTGCCAAGTTTTTCCTGGACGAAGCATCTCCTCTGCCACTCTGGTTCCCACACAGTCTGACGGCTTCGGCTGAGCCAAACATCAAACAGCCAATTAATTCCAACTGTGTGATTACGGAATATTATCATAATTAAGCAGAGTCACACTGAGGCTGTAGATTTGAGAGACTCATCTGTTTTTTTACATGAATATGGCCAACACTCCTCCAGACTGTCCAAACACAGGAGGAAAATTAATCCTTTTATCATGAAGTCATCAGATTAAGAGAAATCAGAGGATTCACAAAGTTACACGCAGCACCAGTAAAATCCTTCAGAGGACAAAACAGCAACATTCGTCATAAACTAGCAACAAAACCACAAGTGTTCTGTGAACAAATCAGGTCCAACAAAGGTACAAACTTACTTCATAGTACTCCAGTCAAGCAAGTAGCTCACAGTCTACAGATTCCACGTTATACATGCAAGTACTGCATGGAGGGACAGTTCTATGCGTCCATCTGTCAATATAGAGAAGACATCTGAACACAGTAACAGACGGCCGACCGCCGTGAGCAGCGTGACGCACTGACACGCTCACTCTGTTGAGCACACAACCGCAGCACAAACGCCTACGGTGTCTAGAAGCAGCTTATAAATTATTGCTCTACGGGCAACAACCTGCTCCGTGAGGTCAAAAGGAGAGACACGTGACCAGTAGAAGATGACACTCCCACTCTGAGGGACTGGGAATCCCAGCAACACCCGTAAGGATCGAAGCACAACCCAGCAATCCTGCACCCTGCTTCATTAAGAAAACCCTAAAAACAGCAGAGTTACCAAACTGCAGAGAACTGACAACTAAGAGGAAAATCTCAATGTCTCATCAATGATCAGTGTCGGAGTGTAGAGTTTGACATTTTTGGACATTTCGCTCCACTCACTGACATGAACCTCCACCCAACAAGCCTCCATGAACCAGCACATCTGAGACAGCAGAGATGAGAACCTTCCTTTACCAGGCAGGAAGGGGGAGCAGATCCAGGATCAGTGGGGGCGGACGTCTGCTCGGTCAGTCAGGCTGCAGCACTGGAGAGAAATCCGGGCTTGTTCTCTTCCATTAATGCTCAGTAATCGGCTGCTCTAGTCTGAGTTTTAAGGCTCTCTAGCCAGATCTCACCTGACTCTTCCAGTCTGGAGCAGCGCCACATCCTCTCCAGCTCCTGCGCAGCTCCTCACTGAATGCAGCAACAGAGCTCGAAGGTGTTCATGAGGAGCCTGTTACATCATCAGGAGAAGGTAACTAACTGATGTCTGACTAAGAAGACTTCTGTGGCTATTTATCGAGGACTGCAGGAGACTGAGCTCATCGAAAATTTAAAAAAACCAAAAAAACTATCATGATTTTCTGAAGCTACTTTTCCAGAGTCAGCATGCATCCTTGTACCTCCTCTCTGGTTTCGGTCCGAGCCATCAGTCTGAGTGGAGTTGTGTCTCATGGAGCGTTGTTGTCATCTCCTTTTCTGCTGCTTCATTTCCTCCAATCAAAGAGCCAGTCAGGAAAACAGTCAGCAAGGAGGAAACACTTCAGCAGTTTCAGCAGCTGAGCTTCAGGGAGCCAGCACACCACTGGTGAGTGACGACAAGATGCTCCAAGGAGTTAAAGTTTGCAAACTTGACAAATTCTACTCGCCCGACCGAGTGAGAGTAGAGCAGCAGCGTTAAACCAGTGTCCTCCAGCGCAACAAGCACCTGCTCCTACTCGTTGGTTTGGGAGGCCTGTCAGAAGCACTTTTGTTTTCAGGTTCAAAGGTGTGTTTCGGTGTTTGGTTCTACAAAGTAAGAGGTTTTCTTGCCCGTCAATCACAAATATAACAGAACGCCTCCAAAGAGGCAGTTCCATCAGCACTGAGGAGCTGACATGTTGGTGAAGTCGAGACATCAAACCAGTCACCGCCCGACAGCACTGGCAGGACCAAGCGGCCTTGAAATGAAGCAGCTGTGTTTTGGCAGGGGGCTGAGATGTGACGGATCTTCTCAGCTGGTCCACTGCCGACGGAAGGCGGCAGGAGAAGGAAGTTAAGCGAAATGATTCAATCTGGCCAGCAACACGACAAACATCATCTATGGCGTTGGGGGTTTGGGGATCTTGAGGATCTGAAAACTCAGTGTGAGAACATATGGACCTCATGTGATTCAAAATTCAGTGATGGCAGCACATCAGACCACAGGAAGAGGCCAGCCATGACGGTTGTTGGTTTCCATGGAAACTGAAAGGCACGCCTGCAAGTCCACCCACTCAGTGCCTATGGAACCACTGAGTTCCAAGTGGGTCAAGCGATGAGGATGCATCACCATCATTTTTCATCCAAAAGCTAAAAATAATCTCAGACTGGCCTTCAGTGAAGCCTCCTCCATCGGCTGAAGACCGTTCTGGTTTCAGGGCTGCAGTTGTTTAGCAGACGTTGCAGGATCGAGAAGCAATCCAGAAACTACTGGCTCTAAAACCTCTGCTCAGCCTCATGGACGCAAACGCCCAGACCGCTCACACAAGACGCAGAGGGAATACAGAAACGCACCGTCCTGAGAATTTACAGCAAATGAGAGGACAAGTTGGCGCCGCTGTTATTCGACTGGTGAAAACAAAAGCAAGAGATGAAGTTCTTCATTAAATCCATGACCCAGCAGAGCAGCCGCACTCACGTGAGCCTGTTCCCAACCAGACGTCTCTTGTTGTTGAGCACTTTGAACACTGAAGAACAGTTCAGAGGAGAGGTTTCAGCGAGTTCAGTAGAAACAGGTTGGTTCTTGGTGAATTTCAGGAAGAGGTTCTTGTGTGGCAGCAACGGCTGCTGGGTGGATGGACTGACAGCGTCTGTGGTGGAATTAAAGATCCTGGAGCAACTCAACTCCTAACTTCACATCATTATTTCCCTGTAGTTGCACCCCGTGCTTCCCAGATCCAGTTTCTGAGAGACAATATTCCCGTCTGTCCTGTTGGGGCTTCAATAAATCTAAATAAACAGTCTCTCTGGACCCATCTGACTGAGGTCCTGATTGGGAGGCCTGGACAGCAAACAGCTGATGGAGACTCACAGCCTGCAGGGAGACGTTACAACGTCACAGCACTTCGTTGATGCTGAAATTCTGCTGATTGTCGATGCGTATCGGACCTGCTGCTCTACCCTGCTGAGACGCAAGTTTAAACAACAAATTTCCGCCCCCCAGTAATTCATGCAGGCACTGGATCTGGGACATGTTACTGGTGCCCTCCCGAGAGGGGGTTTCACCACAGCACCTGACTGGGTCTGGATGCAGCTGCTCATTCCTCACCATCTTTGCTCCTCAAAACCTGCTGGACTCGCTGCCCTGAGATGCTGAATTTCCCCTCGATTCAGAAATCTCTTAATCTTTGCCGTCGAGTGACTGGAACACGGACGCCAGCTTTGTTTTACATGGTTGCTGCAATTTGACTGCTCATGCATTGAGACGAATACCAGACCGTTCAGTTCGTTACCCTGAGAAGGAAAGAAGATGGCGGCATGTTTGAGTGAGAGAGGGAGGGTTGGCCCGACCCTTCCACACCCCGGGGCCCAGCGGACGATCCTGCACAGCTTCAGCATGTATGGGATGTGAAGTATGGGGCTGGACAACATCCTGCTGGGGGGGGGGTTCTTGGCTGTGTCTTCAGTTACCAGGCAGGAGTGAGCACATAATCACATGCACACAAAGACAGAGAGCCTGCAACCCAGGATCAATACAAAGAAACCTGAACCTGTGTGTGTGTGTGTGTGTGTGTGGGGGGGGGGGGGGGGGGGGTCATTTACACCCCGATGAAGGTGGAGAGAAGATCAACTTCTGTTGGTAAAAGACAAATTAAAGGAGGAATGATGGGTTGGTGCCATGTTCCCCTTGCCTTGTGCCCAGTGTCCTGCACGCTCTCCTCCAGACACCTACGGACAGGTGAGAGGACGTGACTTGAGTGTGTGTGTGTGTGATCCTCCAGACCTGGTCTGAGGCGGTTCCAATAAATCCCAGAGTAACCCATGAGAACGACTGTATCACAATACATCCATCCATTTTCTTCCGCTTATTCGTGTTAAGGGTCGCGGGGGGTGGAGCCTATCCCAGCATCTACGGGCGAGAGGCGGGGTTCACCCTGGACAGGTCGCCAGTCCATCGCAGGGCCAACACAGAGAGACGAACAACCATTCACTCTCACAGTCACACCTACGGTCAATTTTAGAGAATCAATCAGCCTCGTCCCCCAGTTGATGTCTTTGGACTGTGGGAGGAAGCTGGAGCTTCTTGGCCCAGGGCCACACAAACACACACGCACGCACACGCGTGTCATCTATTCATTACATACCATGTTTTAAAAGTTCTTGTTATCGAATCTGTGAGTACAACAGGGCTACTGGGTTGTCTGTTAGTGGGCTTTCGTGCGCTCAAACGCCTCCATCACAGCCTCGGGCTGCAGGACGGGTGTGGGGTTGTGGGATGACGTAAGAACGGCGCTGCCTGGAGGGACCTGTGTCATCAGCATCAAGTGGCCCAACACGCATTGTATAAAATAAATCATACTTACCTGCTGCCGCCAGGCTGTTTCATGGTGTTCTGCTGCCACACATTTATGAAACTGCCCATTTATGACCCACAAACCCTGAAGCTTCATTCAACACCGTCCTGAAAAAAAGAGTCCAATATAAATATTGGACTCTTTTGAGTCAACACAGAGCGAAGATAGCAGCTACGCAACAGGCGGCAACAGCCCTGCAACGCTACCCAACAGCCCTGCAACGCTACCCAACAGCCCTGCAACGCTACCCAACAGCCCTGCAACGCTACCCAACAGCCCGGCTACACAACAGCCCTACATTACTTCTTAGTGACTCCAGGATGTAGGCGGGGCTCACTGAAGCAGGACTGACTGGTCCTGGTCCTGGTCCTGGTCCCACACAGTAGCAGCAGACCAGAAGTGTTCTGGAGAGTTTATCTCCAATCAAAGTGTTGGTGGATCACTGATCACATGTCTGGGTTACACCAGAAACCTGGAGGGATTCTGAACTAAAGTTTCTGGACATTTTAGCTGTTGTTAGCCATCAGTCTCCATTAGCTTCAAGCTAACCATACATGGCTGATTCTTCCTGCATTCTGGAGTCACTATGAAGTGATGGAAGAGGAGAAAACATCTTAGTGAGCTGAAGACTCCCATTATCAAGCAATAAGAAAGTTTAAGAATGCAGTACAAGTACCTGTAGTACCACAGTCAACCCACCCACCCAACAAACCATCCCTCCATCATCCATCCCTCCATCTTCTCCCTCGTCTCCTGTTGAGGGTGGTGGGGGTGGAGCCTATCCCAGCAGCCTTCCCCCTGGACAGGTCACCAGTCCATGGCAGGGCCAACACATAGAGACAGACAACCATTGGCTCTCCCAGCCACGCCTACGGTCAATTTAGAGTCTGGATTAACCTGGTCCCTCTTGATGTCTTTGGACTGTGGAGGAAGCTGGAGTACCAGAGAGAACCCAGCAGGAACAGGGAGAACATGGAGACTCACCCAGAAAGACCCCGTGCTGCAGCCGGGGCTCCACCCACAACCTTCTTGATGGGGGGCCGCAGTGAGGACCACTGCTCCACCCACAATCTTCTTGCTGGGGGGCCACAGGGAGGACCACTGCTCCACCCACAACCTTCTTGCTGGGGGGCCACAGGGAGGACCACTGCTCCACCCACAACCTTCTTGCTGGGGGGACACAGGGAGGACCACTGCTCCACCCACAACCTTCTTGATGGGGGGCCACAGTGAGGACCACTGCTCCACCCACAACCTTCTTGCTGGGGGGCCACAGGGAGGACCACTGCTCCACCGGGCTGTCCTCTATTAATTCCTATATTTAAAAAAGTCCCTTTTTACATCCTCACACCTGCATCGCATTTTTTGTGATAACTGCTGGCACCAGAGTATCACGGGTCCCTGGTTGTCAGCGGTGGAGGGGATCGCTGCTGACACACACACACACACACACACACGCACGCACACACACACACACACACACACACACACACACACCTTCATCTACCCAGGAAACCGGTCCAGCTGACTATCGACTATCAGGTGACGATCGGCACAACTTTCAGTCGTTTGAGATCTTCGAAGCTCACCGGGGTGTTGTGTTGGACCTGGGAGCCTCGCGCTCACGTCACCAGGGGAGATTAACCACGTGGACGACCGTTACATCGTTACATCGACGTGACCGGCACCGGTGTTGCCGTGGATATTTACACCGCCATAACACGTGTATGAAAGTGTTCACGGGGGGCGGGGAGTCTACCGAGCTTAGGTGGCCCCGCTGACACTCACCTGTCTGCGTCCACTTCCCCTGACGTCAGGTTTGGTCTCTGCTCCGAGGGCAGCCGCGGCGGCCAGGAACACACCGGAGGCGGGCGGCCGGTAAATGCTGACGAAGCCGAAGTTTTACCCCGAAAACAAAGGCGGGGAGAGGCGCGTGACAGCGGTTAGCTGCACGCGCACGTTCCCGCACGTTGACCCGCAGCACCTGGCGCTCCTCTCCGGCTCCTGCTCCCGTCCCCGTTCACAAGCCAGTCACCGGCACAGCAATTGAAAGCACTGGACGGTGGGAGGAGTGTCGGGGCTTTTATCCTCCCACTCCGCGTCACGGAGCTGACTTTACTACCGGCGGTGCGTTCAGGCACATCGGACAGGACGGTGTCAAACCTGCTCACGTTTACTGCACATTCACGGCAGGAACGAACGGTTCGGATGTTGATAACAGCTCGCAGTCTGTGACTGGAGGTTTTTAAACGGTTTGAGTGAAATCCCAGGGATTCGCTACGTTTTAGGCTCCATGCGCTTTTTTTTTTTTGCTCAACTGTCATCAGAAAGTCCAATTGAACATGAATGCAACATTGCTA
>NC_141329.1:929443-991943 GCF_037954235.1 Aulostomus chinensis
ACAGGAAAGGACAAGCAAACGTGTCCTGAGTCTGACGATCTGCTCCATGATCTTGTCGCTCTAGAGAACAGAGGTGTCAATTTTCAGCTGCACAGAGCTTCAGTCTGACTAGATGGCAACTCAGCTGAGTCGAGGCTGCTGACGTGGCGAGGAACATGGCCGCCTCACGCAGACGCCACCTCACCACTAGCAGTGCTACATGTCAAACTTAGTCTCCAGGCCTTTCAACCAAACATTCCTGGTAGTTCAGAGATTTTCACACTCATAGCATCCAGCATACACGTTCTTTGATTGTGTTTGACCAAGACCTGCTACTTTTCCAACCTTGTCCGTTACTTTGCTGCTTTTTTACAGGCTACTTCAGCTGCTTCTGGGGACAAAGAGGATGTGGGTGATGAAGGTCGTTGCTCTTTGTCTGCTTGCCCTTGTGGCCTCTGCAGAGGACAAGAAGCTGAGCAGCCACGCCTCCGCGCTGGCTGACAACAGCGCCAACCTGGCTTTCAGGTATGATGGCACGATAACACAAAGCTGGCTGATACCTGTCGTTCCAAGGTTTTTAGAATAATCCTTCTTGTGCCTGTGGCTCAGCCTCTACCACAACATGGCAAAGGAGAAGGACATAGAGAACATCCTGCTCTCTCCTGTGGTGGTGGCCTCCTCCCTGGGCATGGTGGCTCTGGGAGGCAAAGCCTCCACCGCCTCCCAGGTCAAAGCTGTGCTGAGTGCTGACAAGCTGAAGGACGAGCAACTGCATGCAGGCCTGTCCGAGCTGCTCTCAGAGGTACAACACAGCTTCGGAAAGCTTTTGTCTGGCAATTACTTCCCCCGGAAGAGCGTTTTAATCTTGAACGCTGCTCCTTCACAGGTGAGCAATGCCAAAACCCGCAACACCACCTGGAAAATCAACAACCGCCTCTACGGGCCCAGCTCCGTCTCCTTTGCTGACGAGTTTGTGAAGACCAGCAAAAAGCACTACAACTATGACCATTCCAAAATCAACTTCAGGGACAAGAGAAGCGCGGTGAACTCCATCAACGAGTGGGCTGCCAAGTCCACAGATGGCAAGCTGCCCGAGATCACCAAGGATGTGCAGAACGCAGATGGCGCCATGATCATCAATGCCATGTTCTTTAAGCGTAAGCATGAGTGGAGAATTATTCCACGGCTGGTGACTGTAGTTGATTCATGATCACGATGAGAATATTTCCTCTTCTGCAGCTCACTGGGATGAGAAGTTCTATGAGAAAATGGTGGACAACCGTGGTTTCCTGGTGACCCGCTCGTTCACTGTTGGAATTCCCATGATGCATCGCACAGGTGAGTTTTGCCAAGAAGCTTTAAAACTTTCTTTTATTTTGAAAACATGGTGAGATCTGATTGGTCTGACTGCTCCTCACAGGTCTGTACAACTTCTTTGAGGACACTGAGAACCAGGTCTTTGTGCTGGACATGCCTCTGGGCCAGAAGCAGGCCTCCATGATCCTCATCATGCCGTTCCACCTGGAGTCCCTGGAGCGCCTGGAAAAGCTGCTGACCAGGAAGCAGGTGGAGGCTTGGGTCAGCAAGATGAAGAACACCGCTGTCTCCATCTCCCTCCCGAAAATCTCAGTGGAAGTCAGCCACAACCTGCAGGTAGCTGCCTGATCCACAGTGGTCGGTTCTATAGGTCCTGGGGGTCATGTGGAGACCAGAGCCGCCACAGAGAGGGAGAAAAACAGATTCTGTTGCCACAAGATAGAGTTGCTCCCACAATTGGATTCGTTCATGGAAACAAATTCAATTAGTTATTTATTCTCTGTATATTATTATCTGAAGTCCTTTTTTCGGTCCCTCCAGAAACATCTGGCTGAGCTGGGTCTGACCGAGGCTGTAGACAAAACCAAGGCCGACCTGTCCAACATCTCGGGGAAGAAAGACCTGTACCTCTCCAACGTCTTCCACGCCTCGGCCCTGGAGCTGAGCGTCGATGGAAACCCCTTCGACACCAGCATCTTCGGCACTGAGAAGCTGAGGAACCCCAAGCTCTTCTACGTGGACCACCCCTTCATTTTCCTGGTGAAGGACAGCAAGACCAACTCCATCCTGTACATCGGCAGAGTAGTTCGACCCAAAGGGGACAAGATGCGCGATGAGCTATAATGTCATGATCTGTGTTGGTAGTTTTATTTGTGAACTGCAGTAAACTGTGCGACTGTTATCTCAGCACATTCCATCAGGCAACCGAAGCTTAGACGACAACCTTCCCTCCATAAAGTTCTGTTTTTGACTGAGTGATGATCTCATTCACACCAAAACTCAAACGTGTGCCTTGAGATTCTCACACACAAGCGTCAGTCAACATGCTTACATTAAGTATGGCCTCTGTCTCTCACCGCCTCCTCATGCCAGTATCGGTTCGGCTCTGACCCACGTGTGCTCTCTTGCATTATCTTTAATGTTTAAAGGCAAAAAGGTCCTGGCACCAGCTTGTGTGTCTGTTGCTTCTGCTCCTCCCCTCGTGTTGCCATCGCCTCCTCCTGTTTGCACTGAAACTCGCTCCTGCTGAACTTGCAGTGGAAACGTTGCAAACATTTGCTGCTTGGTTCATGTTCACCTGCCAACCAGACTGTGCCATTTTGTTGCTGTTGGTATTTTCCCCAAACAAAATTGTTGGAATCGTGTGACTATGTCGTGAAATGTTTTTCATTTGTCAATAAAAAAACCTGAAGAAAACTGTGTGTGATCTCCAACTGGTGTCTGACTGGAGACGCCAGCAGAGGAATGTCAGCCCACGTCCAACGACAACAATCTTTCCAGTTGGCTGGAGCACCCACAGTCTTCCTAGGTTGGGAATGTGTGTGTGTGTGTGTGTGCGTGTGTGTGTGTTGGGAGGTTGAACAATGAGTGCCCCTTTCTTATCTGCGACAGACAACTATCCAAAGAATGTGGTGCTTCGCTTGCTGAGCCTCCACTAGTCTGAGATCTAAAGGCCCTGCAGGACGGGAGTGCAGGGTCCTCGTGGAGTCGGCGGCTGAAATAATCACAGTCACATGTTTAAAGGTCCCTCGCAGCTTTCAACATCCACCTACTAAATCTAAATAGCACTGAATAGATATGTTGGGAAATCTCACAATCAAATGATGTTACCTGCCGTAAAGTGGGAAGGGAGCCCCCCTGTGGTGGTCAAGAGAAAAACACAAGAGACATGAAATGAAGCTCAAACAACAAGGAAATTACAAATCAGTAGTTTATAATGTTTTAATGACACGTGTCTGTACATGTGGGACGTTGTGTTGCATTAATAAGATACAAAATACAACAATATCACAGATTCTGACGGACTTTGCTGCTGTTTTGTACATCAAGCATGAATTAAGCAGTGTACCTTCAGCACGAGATCAGGGATTATCTCTAAAAACACATCAGGAAAAGGAGTTCACATCCCGGGATTAACTCAGAGACCCGAGAGGAAATAACCTCGACCGAAAAGCATCTTTACAGCATATTCTCATTCTAACTGTTGAATGAAACCTTTTAACTGCTTTGAGTCAACACTAGATGGCGATGTTTAGCGGTAACACAGAGACGCCACTTACTGCGAGGGACGTGTGTGTGTGTGTGTGTGTGAGAGAGAGAGTGTGAGAGTGAGAGTGAGAGTGTGTGTGTTTACAGGTTTTTTATTGAGAGGAAACAAACAGCAAGAGTGTCAAATTCACAAATTTAGTAAAATCAAATTGATTTACTGTGACATGAACTATGGGCAGAAGAGTGGAGGTCCTTTTAAAAGCTCTCCTAGGAGAGGACTGAAGGACTCCTGTGGTGTCTGAACCCTCTGAACAGTCTTTTATCATAGATTTGTACCATGCTGAGCCTCTGGTATCTTAATTGTTTATTCGCTAAAATGGAGCCTAAATGTCACCTCTGAGCTTCTGCTGTAGGAGAGAATTTAAAGAGGCAAAGATCTTGTTCACGTAGGCTCGTATGGTCCAAGATGGATGATGGAGGGATGATGGAGGGATGGATGATGGAGGGATGATGGAGGGATGATGGTTGGATGATGGATGGATGATGGATGGATGGATGATGGATGGATGAATGATGGAGGGATGAAGGATGATGGAGGGATGATGGATGGATGATGGATGGATGATGGAGGGATGATGGTTGGATGATGGATGGATGATGGATGGATGGATGATGGATGGATGATGGATGGATGAATGATGGAGGGATGAAGGATGATGGAGGGATGATGGATGGATGGATGGATGGATGATGGATGGATGATGGATGGATGGATGATGGAGGGATGATGGATGGATGATGGAGGGATGATGGATGGATGATGGATGGATGATGGAGGGATGATGGATGATGGTTGGATGATGGAGGGATGGATGATGGAGGGATGATGGATGGATGGAGGATGGATGGATGATGGATGGATGATGGATGGATGAATGATGGAGGGATGAAGGATGATGGAGGGATGATGGATGGATGGATGGATGGATGGATGATGGATGGATGATGGAGGGATGGATGATGGAGGGATGATGGAGGGATGGATGATGGAGGGATGATGGAGGGATGATGGTTGGATGATGGATGGATGGAGGATGGATGGATGATGGATGGATGATGGATGGATGAATGATGGAGGGATGAAGGATGATGGAGGGATGA
Source organism: Aulostomus chinensis (assembly GCF_037954235.1). Classification (NCBI taxonomy): domain Eukaryota; kingdom Metazoa; phylum Chordata; class Actinopteri; order Syngnathiformes; family Aulostomidae; genus Aulostomus; species Aulostomus chinensis. Next base: position 934,109 of record NC_141329.1, read on the forward strand.
TGGATGGATGGATGGATGGATGATGGATGGATGATGGATGGATGGATGATGGAGGGATGATGGATGATGGATGGATGATGGAGGGATGATGGATGGATGATGGAGGGATGATGGATGGATGATGGAGGGATGATGGATGATGGTTGGATGATGGAGGGATGGATGATGGAGGGATGATGGAGGGATGATGGTTGGATGATGGATGGATGATGGATGGATGGATGATGGATGGATGATGGGGGATGATGGATGGATGGATGATGGATGGATGATGGATGGATGAATGATGGAGGGATGAAGGATGATGGAGGGATGATGGATGGATGGATGGATGGATGATGGAGGGATGATGGATGGATGATGGAGGGATGATGGATGGATGATGGAGGGATGATGGATGATGGTTGGATGATGGAGGGATGATGGATGATGGATGGATGGATGATGGATGGATGATGGAGGGATGATGGATGATGGATGGATGAATGATGGAGGGATGATGGAGGGATGATGGATGATGGAGGGATGATGGATGGATGATGGAGGGATGATGGATGGATGGATGGATGAATGATGGAGGGATGGATGGATGATGGATGGATGATGGAGGGATGGATGGATGAATGATGGATGATGGATGGATGATGGAGGGATGATGGATGTATGGATGGATGATGGATGGATGATGGAGGGATGATGGATGGATGGATGATGGATGGATGAATGATGGAGGGATGATGGATGAGGGATGGATGATGGAGGGATGATGGAGGGATGATGGAGGGATGGATGGATGATGGATGGATGATGGAGGGATGGATGGATGAATGATGGATGATGGATGGATGATGGATGGATGATGGAGGGATGATGGATGATGGAGGGATGATGGATGGATGATGGATGGATGATGGATGGATGAATGATGGAGGGATGATGGATGAGGGATGGATGATGGAGGGATGATGGAGGGATGATGGAGGGATGGATGGATGATGGATGGATGATGGAGGGATGGATGGATGAATGATGGATGATGGATGGATGATGGATGGATGATGGAGGGATGATGGATGATGGAGGGATGATGGATGGATGATGGATGGATGATGGATGGATGGATGATGGAGGGATGATGCATGGGTGGATGTCAGTTGTTTATATGCCAACAGCAGTGTTCGCCTCCATCTTTGGAGCTCATGTTAACTCTCAGCCGCTAACTAAGAAGCTAACAGGACAAACTAGAAAACAGACAAACATTCACAACATTTCATTTGGAAACGTTTGGGGCTTTCAATCTTCCTCTGGTTGAGCTTCCTGTTCCCCTGAAATAGGTGACCACTCAGTGGCCAGTGAGCGCAGCAAGGAGGGACATGCCGGCCCCAGGGACACGCTGGCTGCAGGGACACGCTGGCTGTAGGGACACACTGGCCCCTGGGACACGCTGGCTGCAGGGACACACTGGCAGCATGGCTCAGGGGTAGAGTGGCCGTCTAGCAACCAAAGGGTCGCTGGTTCGATCCCCAACCCCGGTGACCATGTCCAAGTGTCCTTGAGCAAGATACTGAACCCATAGTTGCTCCTGATGAGCAGGTTGGCGCCTTGCATGGCAGCTCCACCATCAGTGAGTGAACGGGTGAATGAGACGAGACTGTGAAGAGCTTGGAGTGCTGCTGAGGTAAATGGAGAGTCCATTTACCATTTACTGGCCCCAGGGACATGCTGGCTGCAGGGACACGCTGGCTGCAGGGACACGCTGGCTGCAGGGACACGCTGGCCCCTGGGACATGCTGGCTGCAGGGACACGCTGGCTGCAGGGACACGCTGGCCCCTGGGACATGCTGGCTGCAGGGACACACTGGCTGTAGGGACACACTGGCCCCTGGAACACGCTGGCTGCAGGGAGACGCTGGCTGCAGGGACACACTGGCCCCTGGGACACACTGGCCGCAGGGACATGATGGCCGCAGGGACACGCTGGCCGCAGGGACATGACGGCTGCAGGGACACGCTGGCTGCAGGGACATGACGGCCACAGGGACACGCTGGCTGCAGGGACATGACGGCCACAGGGACACGCTGGCCGCAGCTGCCCAGTGCGTGGCGGCGGGCCTGGCGGTAACTCTCATTACATTAGCAGCGTCATGTTCTGCTGTGTCGGCTGCAGGCAGATTAGCCAGTCGATGCACAATCCTCTTAAAGAAGTCTGCTTTAAGCCGCGGCGAGCGGCTGGCCGGTGTTCTCGGTCCCTTTGTCCCCTCTCTCAGTCTCTAGCTGTCTCTGGATGTCTCCTCCTTCCTCCACTCTTTCACACCTTTCCTCTCATTCAGATTTTGGGTTTTTCCACCTGCCTCCTGGCTTTACGAAAAAGGGCCTTGATCTCGTCTGTCACCATCTCCTGCCAGTTGTCCCTGATAGAGACACGGATGACAGTTATTCTTCTGTTCTGTGATTTTTAAGACAAATATCTTTGTTTAAAACATGAAAAAAAACAATGGACGCAAACCACCAAGCAGACAAAACTGAAACGCTGCCACGAACAGACCAAAATAATGTGACATGAAAGTGAATTCACCAAACAAAGAGAGCTTTCCCAAATCTGCTTAAGGAGAGTTGATAAGATCAAGAGATTAATGAGGCTAGTAGATCACAGCGCAATCGATAGGATTTAGAGATCAATGAGAGGAAATGTGTGTGTGTGTGTGTGTGTGTGTGTGTGTGTGTGTGTCACAGCAAACACTGACAACACAACAGCAGCTGGCATGCAGGTGGATACCTCCTCTGGGTTCGCACTAAAGAGCTCAAGCCTTTTTCTCAGCTTTCTTTCTCCTGTACGCTGCTATATCCTCAGGGTTCAGCCCGTGATTGTCTTCCCTGAAGTAACACGTGGACAGTTTACATGAGTCCAAAGTGACTGACGATAATTAGCAATGAAATCTGAGAAGATGTCTGGGAAACCTGCTAGCAATGACTTTGGCACACTTGTACATAGAAACAGACTGTATATAGTATCATTTTTTTGATAGAGACAGTACGAGTACGACCGTACGGCCGAGAGCTGGGGTCTCACCCTGGCTTGATCTCTGGTGGCTTTGGCAAAGGCTTTGTGAAGTCAGTTTTCCCCACGAGCCAGTACGTCTCCTCGATGCCTTTACCCTAGAAAAACCAACATGTTTAACACATCTGCAAATGAGAGTCAATCCAGACCGGCGAGCTGACATTACCTTCAGCTCTGTCTTGCCCCTGACTTCTATTTTATAACCCTCGTTGAGAGAATGGAGGATCTTCACAGTGCTCACGTTCACATGGATCCTATAAGCTGAGCCGAGAGAAAAGACGTCAGACCTCAAGAAACCACAAAGCCCTAAAACCACTGTGTGAGACTCACGCAGCCCGGTGGATTCCATTCGAGAGGCAGTGTTGACGGTGTCTCCAAAAAGGCAGTACCGAGGCATGGTCAGGCCGACCACCCCGGCAACACAGGGCCCTGGAGACACACACAAACCTGGTGAGTCTAAGACACGTCTGGGATCAGGCCCTGACTCACCTGACGCTCGCTCCGCTGGCGTCAAGGCTCTGAGATCATCGTGGAATTCCAAAAAGCTGCCTTGACATTAAAAATCCCTACTGGTTGGTAAACTCGTCGAACCTGATTATGTTCTAATGTGATAATTTACATTGCGATAACATGGAACTCATGTTTGAGTGATGAGCAGTGAGGAGGAGGGATAACTGGAATATCCCACCTTGATGTGCTCGTCTTCATGCTTAGTGTGAGGTGTGTTTTTTAGCCCAACAGGAAGTGGTCATGTCAGGGATGAGGTGTGTTTTTTAGCCCAACAGGAAGTGGTCATGTCAGGGATGAGGTGTGTTTTTTAGCCCAACAGGAAGTGGTCATGTCAGGGATGAGGTGTGTTTTTTAGCCCAACAGGAAGTGGTCATGTCAGGGATGAGGTGTGTTTTTTAGCCCAACAGGAAGTGGTCCTATCAAAGTATGGGGGTGACTTGTTTGAACCCAACTGAGCAAAACGCAAGCAGTTCCAGTTCCAACTGGAGGTAACCGAGCGACCTCAAATGCAGCTTTGCACGACTCACCTGAGTGGATTCCAATGCGTATCCTGACAGGAACGTCCGGCATGTGCCGCATGCGGAAGGTTCCCACAGCGCTGAGGATGTTCAGGGACATGCTGGCGATCTCAGCAGCGTGCTTGTTGCCATTTCTCTTGGGCAGACCGGACGCCACCATGTAGGCGTCTCCGATGGTTTCTACCTAGATAACGTCCACATATTTAGTTTTGGCAAATGTAAAGCTCTTAAAACTGAGCATGTACTTTCACTACTGAGCGTGTACTTTCACTACTGAGCGTGTACTTTCACTACTGAGCGTGTACTTTCACTACTGAGCGTGCTCTCTGACCTTGTAGACGTCGTGGTTGCAGAGAACGGCATCAAACAGTGTGTAGAGGTCATTAAGAAGGTCAACCACCTCGATGGGGTCACTGAGCGAAGAGATCGTAGTAAAACCCACGATGTCACTAAAGTAGATTGTCACCTGGTCAAAGTACTCAGGCTCCACAGTGGCGCCGGTCTTCAGGGCCTCGGCCACAGACCTAAGGTACAGACGAGACTCAGACAACCAGACACGCATGTGTGTGTGTGTGTGTGTGTGTGTGTGTGTGTGTGTGTGTGTGTGTGTGTGTGTGTGTGCTGGCTCACGGTGGAAGCATCTCGGACAGCAGTTTCTCTGTTCTCTGCTTCTCCACCTCCAGCTCCTCGGTTCTCTCCCTGATGAGGTCCTCCAGGTTGGAGCTGTACTGCTCCAGCATCCTCAGCATGGAGTCAATGATGTTGGTCTTCTTGCCCTTGTTGATGATCTTGAACTGATCGTGAACAAATAAAGAGCAATTAATTTAGTTCATAACAAGAAGTGTTTCTGAGAAGGCTGAAAAAGAGATTGTTGTCGTTTAGTATCTCAGGAACACTTTGCAATAAGGGCACAATAATAATGGCTAGTTAGAGCTTAGTTAACCATGAGTAATGTTTAGTCAAAGGTTAGTTAACAGCTGACGAACGAGTCCAGCAGTCATTTACTGATGGTGTTAGAAGATGTGTGGAGGTGCTCCACATTCACGAGTCCCAAAGAGAAGCAGCAGTTATGAATGCACGACTACGGTACCCTGACACCAGCATCACCAGTGACTTCAGTGCGCCTCGTAGTTGCTGACATAACTTTACAACAAATCTAGAAGAAGACACAAACCCTGTCAAAGATCTCTTCAAAGGTCGGCCTGCGGTCGGGCAGTTCGCTCCAGCACTGCTTCATGAGCTGGATACACTCCAGAGGTGCCTGGTCTGGGGCCACGGTGGGCCGGCACATGGGAGGAGGCTTCTTCACCTTTCGGATGATCTCTGATAAGGAGACCGAGGAGGTGCGACTGGTGAATCCAACAAGCTAGCAGCTTTGTTGCATGTCAGAACACTCAGAGAGGAGAGAAATGTTCCCACTGTCTCCTGTGTGCATGATAGCTTGGGAACCGGTAGATAACAAACAAGACACACCTGTTCAGATACCATACGTACCCTCAGGTGTGAGACCCAGCATGCAGTACGGTGGTCCGCGGACCACCACCTCCTGGAGGATGATAGAAAAGCTGTACACGTCTCCTTTGGTGGTGCCTTTACGAGAGTTTGCAACATCTCTCAGGAACTCTGGAGCCGTCCAGAACAGATCTGAGGGAAGAACTACTGACGTCAATAAAGAGATACGTGTACCTGGACCAGGTAGCTTCAGGTGTGCACAGTAACGAGCAGTATTATCAGCCTGACTACCTTCAGGTGGAGGCTCTTCTACAGGAGCTTTCTGAGACTCCAGCAGCTCATTGAAGCCATAGTCGGTAATCTTGAGGACAAAACGCCCGTCAACCACACAGTTCCGGGACTTCAGCCGGCCATGGGCAAAGTCCCTGTGATGGAGGTATTTCATACCCTGGAAGCAAAAACGGACGGCCCAGGTCAAAGGTCATTTGAACACATTCAACAAGAGGTTTCAACCACATCACATTCATTCATTCATTGACTCATCTCCCTTTGCTGGGTGAGACTTTCTTCACCTGTGTAGAAGCACTGGGGATTCCTGGGGTCGAGCTTTGTGACTACAACGTGACTGACGGATGCAGGTTACAGAGCCGCCACGATACACACAAGCGTTGAGCTCCAGGCCCACTGGGCCGGAGGAGCATGCAAGCCTCACCGTGAGGGTCCTTCTGGCACGTTTGATGGTTTCTTGCTGCAACAATTCTTCCCAAACTCAAAAGGATCTTTATGTGACTGGAAATAAGATCCAAAAGACAACGTGGCCTGTTGACAGGGGAGGAGTCTTGCTAAAAAGGTTCCACTTCAAATCTGCACTGTCAAACTAGAAAGGACCATTTTTCTGGCTCAGTTGTTCTGTTTGACCTGAAACCTTCAACCTCTGGGTCTCTACCCTCTACAATCAGGAAGGTGCTCGCACCCCCAGTGGCTATGCTCGCACTGCTAACATTTACCTTGATGAGGTCAAGTACAAGTGAGGACTTGAACATCCAGTCCAGTTTAACGTCCTCGTTCCTCAGCAGGTCCTGCAGACTCCCTCGGGAGCAGTGTTCCGTCACCACGGCGAACATGGAGCAGTCGGAGAAGAAGCCCAGGAAGGGATTCACATTCTCGTGCCTCAGGTCCTTCATCTGGAAGACAAGATGAGCGAACTGATGGAGGAAAGCGGCATGTGTTTCCTGATTGGACTTTTCACAAACCACTAAATTTGATTGATCAGGCCAACAAAGACACATGGTTCTACCTTGGTGAAAATCTTGGTGGTGCTCTGCTTCACCTCCCTGAACTGTCCCTCCTCAAACTTCTTCAGCCAGACCCAGTCTCCCTGGAGGACAGGGCCAGGTGATATTCAGCCAAAAACACTTCAACAAGATTTCCCTGTCACCATCATTGGTGGTCGAGGGTTTTATAAGTGCAGCAGATCTGATGGAGAGCTCCAGAACATTCCACTAGCTGGCCTCCATGATGCTCCGGGTAGAAAGAGGGTCTTTGATATGACAGTGTAGCTGTCAGAGACTATGAGAGCTGCGGGCGGCACCCACCTCGTACACAGCCACGTTGGTGGTCTCATGCGTGGCTGTCTGCATGCTGTTCACTGACTGAGAGCGGTCAGCAGATTTCTCCTCCAGAGCACTTTTAGACTCGCTCAGATCTTCTAAAGTGATTTTCTTAACACAAAATATAAGAAGAGTCGTGCAGATTTAGAACATGCAAAGTGGAATTACATATCAAAGAAAATACACTTAACATGAGCATCTTGACCAAGTTTTGAAAGGATTTTCTAGCTGATATAATTCTCCTGTGCTTCAAAACACACACACACACAGACACACACACACATATATACAGTACTGTATATATGTGTGTGTGTGTGTGTGTGTGTGTGGAATAGCACACGTGCTGCTGTTAGTGTACCTTCTTGCTAAGCTGAGGGTTGATGAAGGTGAGGTCCTCTAAGGTCAGCAGGATCCGATTGGGACCTTTGACCAGCTGGATCTGTTGGAGCCTCCTCCTGCCAGTCACAGTCACAAAATATAAGCAGTTCCCTTCAGCCAGTGGCAGTTGGTTTACCTCAGAGATCACCTGAGATTATGACCAAAGAAACTTATCCTCGAATGATAAAAACCTTGTATCCTATAAATCAAACTCGCCGTGACCACGTCACAAAAAAGCCCTGCTTGAGTTTTAATAATCACTTTACTGTAGATTTCTCTGAGACCTCTAAGTTTCTCCTGCCTGTTTAAGATCACGGTTTCTCCAGTTGACGTCCATTCATCAAATGTTCTTATGCACAAATTTGTTGTGAGACTTTTCGGGACTTTTTCAGCCCTCAATTTAGTCTTACAGGCAGGAGGCAAATCGGGACGTTTATTTCTAACTCTGACATCTTTTGTACCTCCCACAACTGACAATCATCCAGAGTTGCAACAACCTTAATGCCATGAGAACATTTCACAAAACTGTCTGTGTTCTCCTAGAAAAGCGGTTCGCTTCCTTTGTTTTACAGAGTTTGATGAACGTGTATTTTGAAGATGAGAACGATGGAGGAGAGGTAACACGCGTGTTATCTGTCACAGACTGTACCTGATGTAAAGGCTGACAGCGAGACCTGCGACAGCAAGACAGAAGATGACAGCAAACACCACGATGATGTAGGTGACCTCCACACCTGGAGACGACAACAGGTGACAAAAACGAAGTACAACACATAAAATTGAAGAACTGAAGAAACCAAGTAACTCACATGAACACACAGAAACACACAAACACACACAGGAATACAATGAACACACACGAACACACATGAACATACACATGAACACACACACACGCGCGCGCACACACAACCACAGGTTCGTACCTCCTGAGCAGACGGCTGACTTCTCAAACCAGCAGCTGGAATCTGACGGCGGAGGAGATCCTCCTGGAAAGTTGATGGATCTCCCGGCAAAACGAAGCACCCCAGCTGTGAGGTCGACCAGGTATGTCGGGTACAGCCGCCCCCCGGTGTTGTCAGTGTCCAAGATGACGTAACCGGTTTTGACGTTGCCCCCGGTGGTCACCAGGATCTTCTGGTTGAAGCCAGGGAAGGTTGTGTTCTTGGTGAAGTAGGCCAAGTTGGAGCCCGACAGCGTCATTCCAGCCCTGCGGGCGTTGTGAATGGACTTGGCCAGCAGGTAGATGCTGTTGTATATGGTGCCAAACAGTGGGTTGACCTGTGAGACGTGACATGGGTGCAGAGGAGAATACGATAAGATAAACCTTTGTTCGTCCCTCAGTGGGGAAATGGGAGAAGAGCACACGAAGGGTTTCAGCACTGGTCAAACATTTCTGGTTTGATAAGCTTCATATAATGAGCAACAAGGACTCGCCACATACGGGGATCCCAGTGATCGCTAACGTGTACATTCATATGAGCAGAGAGGTTTTTATTTCCCCAGCTGCAGTAGCTGGACCAGTCCTACCTGCTCTGGAGGTACAGGTAGGGTCACTCCCTCGCTCATCTTGGCTGCAGCGTACGCCTCGTTGAAGGACAGAGGCTCAGACGCCATGGTGACAGTGAGAACCGCATCGTAAGCCTCCCTCAGCCTGCTGTTATTCCGTAGAGGAAAGTAGGAGACAGAGTAGGGAAGGCTGTAGTGGAGCGTGTCATAGGGCAGGAACACAAGCCTCCCTGACGTCAGACCCATCTGCTGGGCTTTGAGGAGGAATGTGGCCTGCTGCTCGCCACCGACCAGGACAGAGTGCATGCACATGATGATGACTGAAACACACACAAACATACACACAGACACACACACACGAAGGATGTGAAAAGTGTTGTCATCTAGTTCCTCTGGTGGAGCTGAACCCAAACCTCAGAAAGTCTTGCAAACGTTCAACATCTCGAGGCATGCTAACAAAAACAACAACACAAACAACACTGACAACACAAACAACAACACTACGACAACAACAACAACACTGACAACAACACTAACAACATTAACAACACTGACAACAACACTAACAACAACACCAACAACACTAACAACAACACTAACAACACAAACAACAACATTAACAACAACACTAACAACAACACTAACAACACAAACAACAACATTAACAACACTGACAACACTAACAACACAAACAACAACATTAACAACACTTACAACACTAACAACACAAACAACAACACAAACAACAACACTAACACAAACAACAACACTAACAACACAAACAACAACATTAACAACAACATAAACAACACTGACAACACTGACAACAACACTAACAACACAAACAACAACACTAACAACACAAACAACACTGACAACAACACTGACAACACTGACAACAACACCAACAACAACACTAACAACAACACTAACAACACAAACAACAACATTAACAACACTGACAACACTAACAACAACATTAACAACAACACTATACAACACTAACAACAACACAAACAACAACACTAACACAAACAACAACATTAATAACAACACAAACAACAACATTAACAACAACACTAACAACACAAACAACAACATTAAAAACACTGACAACACTAACAACACAAACAACAACATTAACAACAACACTAAACAACACTAACAACAACACTAACAACACTAACAACAACACTAACAACAACATTAACAACAACACCAACAACAACACTAACACAAACAACAACATTAACAACAACATAAACAACAACATATACAACAACACTGACAACAACACAAACAACAACACTAACAACACAAACAACACTAACAACAACACCAACAACAACACTAACAACAACACTGACAACAACACGAACAACAACACTAACAACAACACCGACAACAACACTAACAACAACACTGACAACAACACTAACAACACAAACAACAACACTAACAACACAAACAACACTAACAACAACACCAACAACAACACTAACAACAACACCAACAACAACACTAACAACAACACTGACAACAACACTAACAACACAAACAACAACACTAACAACACAAACAACACTAACAACAACACCAACAACAACACTAACAACAACACCAACAACACTAACAACAACACTGACAACAACACTAACAACAGGGCCGCGTAACTCTTTGTGGTCCTGGAGTCAATGGGTTCCACTGCCTGGACTTTGGCTGTTGTGCTGCATCTGCAGACCGGTTCTGCTCAGATACACGTGGAAGGTCTTTGCCAATACAGATATTTAGAATAAAATTTGGACGATAACTCAATCATATTCATCTTTTTAAAAGTTTTGTTTAAGTTGTTACCCATTCCTTTTTGTATGAAGGAAATAAATAAATCAAAAAGAACTGGTTCAAAGTAATCCAGCACTTTATTAGATCATCAGAGAACGTTTACCAGGGAATGCGACCTTTGTCCACAGAAAACAAGATCCGCCTCAGGAATACAACTTCTTCAGATCTCTGTCAGTCTGCTTCACAACCCTCAGCGCCACAAGAATCCCTGCCATTGGCTGACCAGAGGTCAGTGAAAGGCCTGATTCAAATATTCTGAGAGACATTGGATTCCTGCTCCTTCACTCCTGCTGGCATGTCGTCACACTGACCTTTGACCTCTGCTGCTGCCTGGATCTTCCTCAGCGTCCTCTCCGTGTCCGTCTCGTTCATCCCCACAGATGCAACCAGGCCAACGAGAAGACCCTGATTCCTCAGCGCCGCCGCCACCCTCCCCGCCGTGTCCACCCAGATGTCCTCGCTGGACGACACCACCGCCACCTTGGCCCACCTGAAGTGCTTCAAGACCATGAACAAAACCTCGGATGGGAACGGAACCGTTCTGGAAAACGTCGGGTATCCCGTGACGCGGTCCAGTTCAAAGTTCACACAGCTGTGCGAGAAGATGGCCTTGTCCCAGTTCTTGGCCAATAGGGCGGCGGCGGTGCAGTATCCAGGGTTGGTGGGACCCACAAAGGCGTCAGCCATCCTCTCCGAGTAGATGAAGGCCGTCAGGGCCTTGGACGTCTCGCATGGCTCCTGCAGGATAATGAAGTCCACTGTTAGGCCCAGATCCAGACTGCGGTCCCCGTTGATCCGGCTCACAGCGAGCCGTGCGGCCGAGGCCGGCAGGGCCCTGTAGAAAACTGGGTCGCAGTTCCAGGGCCCCAGGACCCCGACTTTGAATATTAAGCAGCGCACGCAACAAGGGAACGTCAGGACCCCTAGAAGGGTCCAGAACAGGAAACTGTAGAAGGGGGGCGTTGTCCAGGCCGGCCTGCACCTGACGAGGGACCCGCAGGGATAGGTGGGCTCCCACAGCCCCCCGCGGATGATGTGCTGCATTGTCCTTCCGGTAAGTTGCTGGTTCACCAGAGAATGATCACTGCCTGTGGGCAGAGACACAGAGGAACCGTCACTGTGCACGGAGGGACCGGAACGGTGGAGCCGAGGCGACACTCACCATCTCAGCGGGACCATCAGGACAAGTTCAGGGTCCAAAGCCTCATCTCGCCATCCCCGACACCTGAACACTCACCCCGAGCATCCGCGTAGGAAACGCAGCCGAGTCATTGTGCGAGGAGGACGGGCTGGAGGAGTCAGACCCGGAGAGACCACTTCAGCACCCCGGAGAGCTACTGAAGCCCCGCAGCCCGCAGCGCCGCACCGGCCGCCCCGCACACGCGCGGCATGCTGGGACTGAGGAATCCAGGTAGAGTAAACACAACACCTCGTCCAATAAGAGCCGTCTTCAACGGAGAAATTCAATTCAGCTACCGCGGACGGAAACTACCTGGCTGTACCATCAGCGCGGGAGGCCAGCGACGGTCGCAGGCCCTTCAATCAAATCCTCCAAAGTGACCGGCGGCCAAACGAAGGTGTTACCTCACTAATCCATCTTCAGTGAGACGCAATCTAAGAGGATTGACAGCAGGCCGGTCTCCAGGAGCCCTGGCAGCATGCAGGCCCTCCCAGCAGCTCCCATTTCCCTCTGGGACTGGAGTCACATTCGATTTCTTCGCTTCGATACCAGAGCTGAGACCTCATCTGTATTTTCTGATGTCACCGTCGTACTGTTGCCCCGGAGATCCTTTTACTGACACACCTGAACTGCGCTTTAATTGGTACGACATGCTAACAGAACAGCAAGTCCCACAGATTAAATAAATTTGAACCCTGGTGGAGACGCAGTAATTAAAGATAACGAAGGACTCTCCCTGCAGCTCCCCTGAGTTCCCCTGCGTTTCGCCTGCGTCAGGCCTTTCAGCTGTTAGTGAGTGCAGCGGCAGCAGGCTGGGGGGCCGAGCCCTGGGTTGCCACAGCATCACCCGCATGGTGGCAGTTGAAATGTTGGCTGCATGGAAAGAAAGTTGCACGAAGCGGCAGCTCGAGTTTAAAAGAAAACGTGATTAAACTGAAGTGCAAACCACCCCGGAGCTCATTACCACCAAATAAAGCAGCCGCCACTGGAGAGCAGGAAATGAGCCCCGCTTCATTCAAGGCTGCTGGGATGAATCCAGGGACAACGTTCACCTTCCTGCTTGTGTTTCGACACATCGCGTCCAGGTGTTTCATATCTGACGGCACCAGGAACACCGGCAGAGCCGCTGAGAGTTTTTACAACACTGAGGTGATGAGGCGGGGAGGACGCCATTCATCATTCAACGATTGTTGTGTATTATTGGGTCAGAGGTCAAAGTTATAATGATTGAGAAGGTTATGAAGGTTTTAAGGTTTGAATTGAGCCAACAAGCGAATGAATGCGAGTCTCTGCCAGGACCCAGTGGCTTCGATGAGGACGTCTGTGGACTCGCATCGGCCTGCTGGAGTCTGAGGAGCTTTGAAGCAACATGAAGCCTCCTGGTTGCAGTGGTATCACATGGAGCTGGGAGCTGTGGACTGATGCCACCTTTGTTGACCCATATCCCAGGTAAGCTGTTGAGCCTCTTAAACGTAACACCTTGACGACGCTGTCCTGCGTCCAGGAATAGAAGACAGAAACGACGACTCAGCGTTTTGTCCAGCCAGCGAGCAGCAACCACCTGATGCTGCTGCAGCTGTGGAGCAGCAGAGGAGCCAGAAAACAACTGCGGACAAGTCAACCTGAATAAACGCGACTGACGCTGTCACTGCGGGGGGGGGGGGGGGGGGGGGGTTCTGTTGGGGCTCTTGTGAACTCCCACAGCATCATAAACTCCACTGCTGCAATCATGTACAGGATCAGACTCGCTGCAGCGCTCCAACACCTTCACCGGCGCCGGTTCCATCCAGAGAGTGACTCAAAACGATGTTTGGTCACTTGAAGGTCAGAGTTCACGTCATCATTTTCCATGTTGTCATGGCTGCGGACAGCGTGCAGCTGCGGTGGGACCTTCCTGCTGAGAACTCTTTATCTCTGGCGCCATCTGGTGGAAGTTGTGCCCAGTGCATTATTGATGTATTGACGTGATGACGTGAAGATGACGTAAACACCCGGTCAGGTGTGTGTCGTTACACCACAGACACACGACTGTGAACCTCCGCCAGGTTCGAGGGTCCCGTGACAGACGGATGTCATCGCCACAGTTCTGCTGAATTAGTCCCACTTCCTGTTTGACACAGAATCAATAGGCAAGATGAAGATGAGACCAGAGGTCCTTCCAAAAATGCAGATTAGCTCTTTAAACGTGGGAGGGGCCATGTGACAGGGTTTGCTTATCCACACCAATCAGTTTTATCAAGTCAGAGTCGTTCCACATGGCGCCAAGAGGAGGTCCTTCATTCACACGCAAGCTGGAACACCTGTGCAACATCCTGGTACCTGTTACATGAGTAGAAGCCACCGAGCCTGAGACGAAGAGGGTTGAAGCCAGATCCAAAGCAGGGTAAGACCGAGACAGGACCAGGAACAGGAACAGGATCAGGATCAGGATCAGGACCAGGACCAGGACCAGTAAGTGTGCCATGCAGTTCTAGAACACTGCCATACATCTGTATTTCTTCATAAACCGTCTCTGGAGCATCAACCAGTCTGACATCGCTGTTCTAACAACAAACCTCACAATGATGGTGCAGCTTCACCAGCAAACCCAGGAAAGTCTGTCAAACACCTAAAACGCAGATGGACTGTAACATAAAGACGCAGGTACCAGGTGAGGATGGACCGGAACGTAAAGACGCAGGTACCAGGTGAGGATGGACCGGAACGTAAAGACGCAGGTACCAGGTGAGGATGGACCGGAACGTAAAGACGCAGGTACCAGGTGAGGATGGACCGGAACGTAAAGACGCAGGTACCAGGTGAGGATGGACCGGAACGTAAAGACGCAGGTACCAGGTGAGGATGGACCGGAACGTAAAGACGCAGGTACCAGGTGAGGATGGACCGGAACGTAAAGACGCAGGTACCAGGTGAGGATGGACCGGAACGTAAAGACGCAGGTACCAGGTGAACTGACTGACACTCGGGAACAGGCGTGTGCTGGTTACCTGTTCTGTCGCTTTCATAACTTTTGATTTGAGCTTCAGATGAAATGACGTGAGAATCACATGAAAGATGAAAGGAAACCCGTGGAACATTTAGGAGGATGTGGAACACTGATAGTGGAGGAGGTTCTTCTGTCTCCTAAAAACAGAGTTATTGTGTCCTGTGTCTGCTCATGAGCTCAGACTCGGGGAGCGTTCCACTGGTCAGCTCGTCCTGGGGGGTCCGGATCCTCCCACACACCCACGACCCCCCCGGACCCAGGGATCATGTCATCATCATCCAGTGAAACCTCTTTGTCCACGTCATCATGTGTAGCTGTCACAGTGACCTCTGACCTCCGCAGTCTCTTCAGTTCTTCCTCGAGTCCCAGTGGACGTTTGAGTCTGAGAGATCCTGCAAAACAAGCAGGTTCATGTGTGTTGACAGTGACATTGACCTTTGACCTTTGACCAACAACATCACATCCATTCTTCAGTACTTCAGTTGCATGAGTACTACACAGTAAATGAGCGTGTGTGTACTCTAAGACATCAGACCTATATTTCCTGCACTGCTACATCTTGCTGAAATTGTTGAGCTCTGGAATGATGTGGAATCTCACCTGGGCAGGTGTCATTTCAGGAGCAGCACATGGCGCATCACAGCATGTCTCCTACATGTTTACAGGTTAGTAATAGAGTATAGTTACCTTTACCATCCTAGTATTGTCAGCCAATGAGAATCAGAGAGTTGAAGCTGACGCAGTGTTGATCCAGTCGTGACGGAGGAGGGACTCATGCAGGCGTAGGGGAGGAGACGAAGTTGAGCCACACCCCTCTATCAGGTAACCAGAAACACAAGTAGTCATGTGACCACAAACTGAGGATGTGCACTTCAAATTACACACTTCTGCTTGGACAACAACAAACAAAATCAACAACAATAAAAAAAACCTCTCAAACCCAAGTTTTCAGGTGGTCCATCCTTCAACCCCCCCCCCCCCCCCCGGGGGCCACAGCACCTCATTTTTCTAAAACCATCAGTAATAATTTGACTTCTTTTAATTTCCACGGTGAAACTACAGTCCAGGGTACACACAGTATACTTTCTGGTTCAAGTGGCTCATCTGACCCGGTTGACCCCTTACCCCCTGTAGGAGGCGCTGTTGCAAAAGAAGTGGATAAATGAGCAACATTAAAATGTTGTTCTGAGACAAAACAAACAAACAACAACAACTTAGTTTTGATCCACGTTGAAGCCACAGCTGAGTCAGAGCTGCTGCTTGAGCAGGACGTATGTGTGACGTCACACAGCTCATTGATTCCATATGTTATGGGATCTCACAGTCAATATCTGGATGACCCGACCCAAACCCAGGAAGTTACAAGTCTGGGACTTCCAAAGTAAAAGCGCAGGGGTTCCGTAATAGCAAACATTTAAAGTTTAAGAGTTGTTTGTGCCCGAGTGGCTGCAGCAGCTGGTCGCTCTGTAAAAACACGCCAAAGAGGCTGACGAACGGGAGCTGATAATTACGGCCTCTGACAGGACTCTAAACGCAGCACAGGGACGACTGCCAGCTAACGGCTAACAGCTAAGCTAGCGGAGCCGGGCAGAACTACATTTGTTCAGTTTTTAGCGACACAAAGACTCAGAACAAGTTACATTTCCGCTTCACGCGTTTTATTTTGGAACGTTTGGAACGGAAACGCTCTGATTGAGTTGCCCGGCGAACTTGTCAGAGGTAGAACCAGTCGAGACAGAGGGGCAAGACCCCAGACCAACGTCCCGGGCTTCCATCTGCTGGCTGGGCAGAGTCGCGTCGGCATCCGGGCAGACGGACACAGCGGCGGGACAGAGGAGCGCTGCGCTGCGGGGGTCTGGAACATGGGAGCGGTGAAGTGAGGCGGCAGAGAGACGCGGGGAGTCCGGGTGAGAGACAAGTGAGTCACCGCGGCGGGGAAAGTGAACAAAGTTGGGCGGTTGGAGCGTTTTATTTCTCGGAAAGTAGCAACGGGGCCGTGGGAGCGTGTGGAGGACTTCTGCGGTCAGGTCGGGTTTCACCGCGGTCCCGCAGCTGACCAGCCTCCGACCCGCAAATAATCCAGACTCACCAACAGCTGTGACAATCCCGCAAACACTCGTGAACGGCGGGGTGACACGCGGAGCTGTGATTGACAGCTGGAGGGGGCGGGGTCGGCACCGTTAGCGTTATTAACGTGGCCTCGTGCGTTAACGTGCCGGTCCCCCGCCTGCCACGTACAGCGGCGCGGAACCAGATCCGTGGTGCCCCCGCGCCGCGCGCCCTTCTCCCCCGCTCCCTCCCCCGGAGCAGATTCATGATGAACGGACGTGCAGGAGCCAGATGACGATGATGATGATGATGATGATGATGATGAGGAGGAGGAGGAGGAGGAGGAGGAGGAGGAGGAGGCGTTCTCAGAGCTTCTCAGTTTGGTCCAAAAGGCTACAAACCCAGAAACCTAACTGTTGTCATCCGAACTAAATACGAGCGATGCACCGCTCATCAAACTTTGATGAGGTGCTACAACATGGAGGTCAATTCAAGCGCGAGGAGCTTCTCTGAGGAAAGTAGCCACAATTCAACAATGATGGTGAATGATAAGAATAAAATGAAGGTATTAAGGGTTGGCGAGCGAGGTCTCATCTGGTGGTGGCGTGCAGAGGCCCAGCTCCAGCAGACTGAAGCAAACCTCCACGCCAAGTCAGCACCTGAACCCTCCTCCTGGCCTGAGCCGAGGTACTTCAGGCGAAGGCCCTATTAGGTTTGCTTGTTTCTGAGTGTATTTCTATGCAGGAGGAGATGTAGTACATCCGTACGCATTATCAGAGGTATAAATACACATCATCTGCTGTTTGTTGTCTCTGAAGATAATAAGACTCAGAATTAAGAGACGGTTTGCCAGCGCCGGCCTTGGCGATGGCTCCCTGCTAGGGTTGTTAGCCAGTGATGGAGCTGCTAATTGAACCGGGCCTGCGGTGGAGCTTTAATCATTCTTTCTTCTGCTGAAGTGATTAATTTCCCTCCTTGTGTAAATTTATTTACTCTCCATAACTGCAGGCTTCCCGCTGCTGCATAATTGTTTCAAAACACTTAAGTGCCATCAATTTTAGGTAAACTGGCGTCCTTCTCCTCAGTGTCACGCATTAATTTGACTTAAAAGGATTACTGTGGCATCCATCTTCTAATTACACAGCTCCAGCCTTCAGCTGAAGATTAAACGGTGACAGAGCGTCTCAGAGCCTAGACGAGGACTCGGGATACTCAACATTTCCCTCTGAGTGAACTTTGGCAGAGTTGCAAATGAGCGCCTTGAAAGTCAGAAGTGCAGCAGGTTCAGAGGGCGTCCTGCTTCAGAGGGACGGGGGCTGCGTCTCTCCTAGACCCTGAACAGGGTTGATGGAGGAGTGAGAGCAGCTCCGCCCTCTGGACCCTGGAGGTGAGAAGGTATCACAGCTAGACGTCACAGGACGGTGCCAATTGTCCCATGGGGGGGTTGAAGCCAGCGCCAGCAGCCATTTGCTGAGATTTATTGGTGAGAGGTTGAGAGCAACACCTGGTGCAGAAAGTTCACAATCCTGCTGAAGAAACAGATGGAGCAAAGGTTGCAGGAGGGGAAGGAGGGACGGCGGCGTCAGAACCGCTCAGAGGCGACGAGGCGCTCAGGACGTAAAATCACACCAGCATTTGGTTTCACTGGCAGCTTCTGCATCTTGTCTGTTTGTGGCAGAGCTGCAGGCACTCAGGTGGTCTGTTCAGGTGTAACGGCAGCACGGCGTAACGAGCGCTGTAGACTCAGACGCCGAGGTGCCTGCATCACACCTGAAGATCAGAGATGAGACGTGTTCTTTATTAACTGGCTGAACCTGAACAACCCTGTTAACGTTTGTCCAGAGAGAAAGATTTGTGTTCTCTGCTAGTCTGGTTACACACACACACACACACACACACACACACCCTTGGCACTGTATCTTCTGTTACCTGCAGTGTTCAGTTGCTCTTGTGACTCCAGAGTGGAGCAGTGGTTAAGGAGTGACAGTAAGGAGGAGCCCCTGAAGGCCGCCTGCAGACCAGAGGAGGCGCACCAGGAGAGTCCTGTGTTGCTGCTGAGTTCAGGGGGGCTGAACGCTCACATCGTTCAGTCAAACAAACTGTTGCACAAGCAGCCGGCCTGAGTCGTTCAGGGGTCGAAGCAGAAGAAAGCCTGCACAGAGGTGAAGGGACTTTGAGCGGCGTAATCAGTCAGAGTGTGTTGACCCAGGACGCGGCGCTGCATCACCTCCCTCTCTTATGTAAGTGTGGACAAACCAGGTTTAACCGGGTCGGATTCAGCAGAGAACACTGCTGCCAGGTTGTTTTCCACCTGAACTAAGACTGAGTCTCTGAGCTGCACCTGCTGAGTGTGAGTGTGGCTTCTGTCCCCCCATCTCACTCCTCCACGTCTTGGGAGCCGTGGCGGTAGACTGTGACTACTGCGTTGTCATTTAGTCAGAATGGCTTTCAGAAAGATGAGAAACGACAAGCTTGGCCACTTCGGGGCCTGGAGGGCTGTAAAAGTAAACGCTGCCTGTGTCGTTTACAGATTAGGGAGTGATTTCACTTTGTGTGCAGTTCTACTTTCACTTTGTGTGCAGTTCTGTGCTGTAATTCCTCAAGTAAGTAAGCAAGTGTTACGCTTGAGAAAGTACAGGGTTGTATCTTTAACCTGCATCCTGCTGTGTCATGGTAGCACCACTTTACCATTTCCACCTGTTACACAACTCTTAACCTCTGTTTTCATATTCCTGCTAGTGTGTGTGTGTGTGTGTGTGTGTGTGTGTGTGTATCTTAAGTAGAACTCTGAGCTCTAGTCAGCTCAAACGTGAGGCGAGCTCAGGCAGGAGGGAGCCTCTGGAACGTCTCCTCTCATCTTGTCGATCTTCATGAAACGACATCGTTTGTGACACGAGTGTTGCAACGACCTGTGAGGTTTTTATTCTGCTGCTTTTCTCTCTCCTGGAGTTTGACTAAGCCGTGATGGAGACGTAGCTCCCTGACCGTCCTGTCTGACTGTGGCCGACGTTGATCTGGACTTGATTCTCTCCTGCTCTCGTTGTCTTAAGTAAACTAACGAGCTCTTTGAGCAGAGCGATGATGTCACACCCGTGGGGAAGCCGTTCAGGTTGCATGATTAAACCCCGACTGCGCTATGATCTTAATAATGGTGTTTATGTACACGCTCTGCAGGTTGAAAGGGGGCGTGCTTCCAACTAGTTGGACGAGTATTTCTGAGAGTGTGACACGTTGAGCGAGTGTCGCCTGAAAGCAGCTCGTTTGTCCTCTGTGCAGAGCGCGATGGCTCAGCTGGTCCTGTGGCTCGGCCTGCTGCTGCTGGTGGACGTCCAGCCCATGGCCGTCAACTTCTGCCACCCTGGTTGCCACTGTGAGGTGGAAAGCTTCGGCCTGTTTGACAGTTTCAGCCTGACCAGGGTGGACTGCAGCGGCCTGGGACCCGGCGCCGCCATGCCTGTCCCCATCCCGCTGGACACCGCTCACCTGGACCTGTCCTCCAACAACATGGGCCCACTAAGCGACACCATGTTAGTGGGCCCGGGCTACACCACCCTGGTTGGCTTGGACCTCAGCAACAACCTTATCACAAAGGTCAGTGGTTTTTAATCATTAAGATAAAAGATTTTAAAGTTTCACCTGGAAAAATAAAGATTAGAAAAAAAGATCTAAACCCAAATTCTTCAGTGAGAAGTGTCAGCCTGGAGGCTGCAGCTGCAGAACGCACGATCCCGACTGGCCAGGGTGGGTTTGGGGAGCGACTGTGTCGAGCACAAACTTCTTTGAAAAATGTATCGTGTTTCCTGTGCTAGTGTCACAATGAAGGGAGCTGTAATTGAATGTGTGTGTGCAGCAACTGAACACGGACCCGACAGAGCCGTGCCAGCAAGAACCAGAAACCCTGTCAGTGAGAGAAAAGGCAGCGACGCACGGATTCACCAGATCCACTGTCACGAAATCTTAGGAGCTTCACTCAATAAAGAAATGAGAGTCATTAATTCCAAACTAAATCATTTCAGATAATCTGAATGAAATCACAAAGACTTTGCAGGAACAGAGAACAAGAGCGGAAAGTTTTTTTTAATTTTAGTATTTAAGGGATTTAAGACATTGTTCATTTTTTAATTATCGGTTGGGGTCAAGTCTCTTACTCTGACCGTGTTTCCACGTAACCGTCAGTATGGAGATCATGTCAACGTCACGTGAAGTTGTGTTAACATCCTCACATGCAGTGACGACGGTAACCACTCGGAGGATGCATTTTTGTGCGGTGGAATCTGAACGTGAGCTTGATGTTTCCTCTTGCTGGCTCTTCTGCCTCAGGTCAGCCCGGCTGCTCTGTCCAGGCTGCGTTACCTGGAGACTCTGGACCTGAGCCACAACCACCTGGAGAGCCTCTTGCCCAGCTGCTTCCTGGGCCTCCCGCTGGCTGAAGTCGACCTCAGCCACAACAGCTTCCTGGACTTCGACATGGATGTGTTCGCTGCCAAAGTTAATGGGAAACCTGTCAGCGTGGACCTGTCCTACAACAAGCTTGTGTCCGTCTTCACCAAGACAAAGGGGAAACTTTTACAAATTCAGAGTTTAAACCTGACAGCAAACCAGCTGTCGAGCGTACCGAAGCTGGCTGGTCTTCCGCTCAGGTTCCTCAATCTGGATGGAAACCCCATCACACACATCGGGGAGGGAGCGTTTGCTCAGCTGAAAGAACTGGTTTATTTATCCCTCAGTGGCCTTCAGGGCCTCCAGGACATCAAGGCACTCGGCTTCAAGGGCCTCCAGAACCTGCAGGTCCTGGATCTGTCCAACAACCGCAGGCTGATGACGCTGGACCCTGCTGTGTTCAGTGGACTGGACTCTCTGCAGGAGCTGATTTTGTCCGGCTCTGGGGTGAAGTCCTTACCCAGAAACATGCTCACACACCTGCCCAGTATAAAGAGTATCACACTGGGCCACAAGGTCCACTGCTGGAGGACACAGAGGCACGGGCAGTTCCACTGGCAGCAGGGGCAGGCCAAAGACACCGAGGAGCTGAACTGTAATGTGGAGGGCATCGTGTTGTGAATCCTGTGACCTCCGACCCTGCTGGGTGAACCGGACCACTCGTGACAATCCTCGCGCCAGAGCTGTGCCTTCTCTGCCTTTACACTAGAACCATGTGAACGGTGAACTATGTCTTAATAGTTAGATGCAGCCAGCGTGAACGCTGACACACTGATGATGTTCTGTTGGATGTGACGCTTCGGTCGAATAGTGCATTCATGCAGCTTGTTGATGATGACGCGCGTTCACATGACCACGACAAACAGGAACCATGGACGCACCCAGAACTTCTGCTCTATCCCTGCTGTCAGGACACCGAAAAGTAGTAAACATCTTGGTCGCTGCCTGCAGAGGAAGTTCAGGAGGTCAATATTTCAACTGATATTTGTCGTTAACAGTATTGACAGTTAGCATTATTTAGTTAGCCAGAAGGCTAACGTCAGTAATGTAGCTAGTGGCCAAAGAAAAATGTACTAAACTGTGAAGTAACATCAGACATTACAATCACTAATCAACGAGGAAGGAGGTACGAATGCTCAGCGAGGGCGTCCAGCGCGTCTGAGCTGCAGCCAGACGTCCAGAGTTCCACGCGTTGTGCCTCCTCGGAGGTTTCCCGCTTGCTCATGAATGCACTATGAAGAGGTAGAGAACTTTCACAAGTTTCTTGGTATGTACTTCATTTAAGATGAGCATTGTTTGCACTTATTCCAGTCTCGCTATGGTATTTTTGTAAATGTGCCAAGGAGGCCAAATTAAATGTCATCAGAAAAACCCCTGGACGGCGGTTTCCTCCTTTTATATAGAACCTCTTGGAGCAGTGACAGCAGTGGTCCTGGGTGGCTGAGGGAGGCCAGCTGGTGTAACTCTAGTGTGGAGCTCATGACTCTCACGAAATGACGGTTTTATTACTTGAATGTTCTTCATTAAACGGGTGACCTCGTCCGCCGGTTGCTGGGAGCCGCTGACCTGCTGTGTTCCTGCCTTCCACACCAGAAAAAAACTTCCTGAGACGGTTTGACCTGCCGCTCAGGTGGCTCCTCCTTGCAACTTTCAAAGCACACTCGCACAGTACGACACGGTTCGCTTCTCTTACAGATATGAAGTCACATTTAGCAGCGAAAGCGGCGCCGAGCTAGGCCTCAGACCTACGACGCTGATTAGCCTCACAACTGCATGTTCAGGGTTATGAACGTCAGCAAGCTTTGGGTGGTGGCTGATTAGATCTCAAAGAAAGTCCACCTTTGCAGTTGCTAACTAAAGTCAGATGATGACGTGTAGAGGTTTGTATTGGGATGCAATTATACTGTATGTGATTTTACATCGGGTACAGTACACGTATGAATCATGAAATAAAAGGAATGTCCTCACACCTGCGGCGTCAAAGGGCCTATGATGTCAGAATGTGAGGCGTGGAGGGGAAGATACCGTGAGTGCGATGTTATGTTTGTGTGGATGTTCGTCACAAGCCTCGTCGTCCGCTGACTCACGGCTGGGTGTGTCTGTCTGTGCGCCACTCAAGAAGAGTCAGCTGTTTCTTCCGTTTTACGACTCAGAAATGTGTTTCACGTAAAGCGGTGAGAGAAACAGACACGTACACACACTTGTGAATGTTCCTTACAAAGCAGTGAGGAGGGCAGACACACCGGGGTTTGGCAGGTGACCAGGCCAGTGTAGCCTGGTCACCTGCCAAGGAGGTAACTGGGAAGCAGTGAAAGGAAAGAGAGGGAGAGAAAGAACCAGGATTCATTCAGGGCATCTTACAGATCTCCTGTGTGTTTGGCAGTGAGTGTTTGTTCTGCCAGACAAAGAGAACGTTCACATGATGGCCTTCCCTCTGTAACACAGCGCTGAGACTCCAGGACAACCAGAAATATCAGAGAAGGGGCAGGCTGAACCAGGATTCATCAGAGTATCCATCCTGGAACCAGGACCAGCTGTGCGTGGACTGTGTGTGAGCCGAACTCAGATTAATGCTCGGCGAGGCCTTTAAACCAGCCTAGAAAACCTCCAGTTGTCTCACATTTGAAGCTTTTCACGATCGTGAATGTGAGCGTTCTCCTGCAGCAGGGGGAGGCGGCCTGGGAGCCCTCGCTCAATGACCCTATTGCTGAAAACACTTCCAGATGTTTGTGCTTTGCTTGCAGGAGAAGTCAAGTCATCCATCAGAAACTGTCCCTGCTGCGTTCAGTTGCGTGTCCTAAACGCTGTGAAATCAGAGTCATTCCTGGAATGCAACACACAACAAACCAGGTTGCCAACTGAGACTTTCTTCACCGTTTGCTGCTGAACGTTAAATATCTTTGGGTCATTGTTGTATGTCTCACTTTTCTGAGATCAAGTGAAACATGACGAGGTGAACCAGAGCGAAATCCTTCTCAAGATCGTTGCATAGAACATTCCACACGTCAACCGGCATTTCACACATACGAGTGACAAGCATCGCAAATATGTTGACACGCAAGTTGTGCAACACGTTAAACTGGTTGAATATCTCAGCTTTTAGTACGTGAGAAAGCGGCGCGGCCAAACCTGAAGAATGCCATTCCTGCGTCACGGCTTTGATGAGAAGATTCGTGTGTGATGATTAAAACGAGAGCGATGAGAGAGACAGTTCGCATCCCCAGAACCCTGCCAGAGGAGAACGCCTCCACTTGGGGTTTGAAGGAGTTCTCTTCAAATCAAGTGGCAGTAACTCTGAACTGGGGACACAGATTTGAGCAGTTTTGTTCATCAGCAGCAGAAATACCATTTCTGACATGACAATTCATCTTCATTGTGGGAAACAAATTAGAGTAAACACTGTGGTGTTGTGGGATATGAGTGAAGAACTCGAAAGGTTCTCTGCAGTGGTCTGGATCTGAGAGGACTTCAAAGCAGAAGGAGGCTTTGAAGTGTGTATAATTAATTCAGGCAGGCGGATCCGGGTGTCTTTATTAAGTGTTCCGGTCCTGCTGGAGCAGCCATCAAGCCCACGTAATTGGACCTTCTCAGATAGATCCTCGGAGGATCAGGCTGTCCAAGCAGTTAATTCACTTTGCTGCAACAACAATACGCACACACACACACACACACACACACACACACACACACACACACACACACACACACACACACACACACACACACACCTCCACCCCCCATGGGTTTAGAAACAAGTTTTTGAAACGATAAAAGGATTGTTGCTTTTCTATTTTCACAAAGCAGATACAGAGCCTTTGTTGCTGCGGGACACCAGCCGGCGAGCGACGGCATCAGCTCACCACAACAACAACAACACACGTTTTGTTTTTCAGCCCAACAAAAGCTGAACTCAACCTCCAGGACACAAAGATGGGTTTGTGTTACCAAGCAAGCAGCGGAAGTTTGGACCACGAAATCATGAGACGGCTTCTTCTGTCAATGTCTGATGAACACAAAAGTACGAGTTCAAGAGTCAATGATTTGGTTTGCTAAGTTGAATGAGTACAATTTAATAAACACAGATTTGAATCAAGAAAAGATTTCTTTTCACAAGACAGTGAGCGGTGGAGCGTTGTCTGTTGTCGTTAGGGTACGCAGTCAGAACAAGTTCCTCAGGTTTAGTGCTGGATCCTTGCAGGGTTTGATCAGGAGACGTTCAATGATAGAATGATTGCTGATCCTTAACGATGAAGGAACACCAATGAGGTTAGTTGACGCTGAGCCACAGACTGTAGAAGACGGCACCGAAGCACAGTAACCTTCTGTCAACGTGTCTCACCTGGACAGAAGGAAACATTCGTCCCTCAAATATCCAGAAGCAACCACCAATGTTTTAGAAGGCCTTTTGTCTGTGCGTCACTACTCACCATCACTCTACCTCTCTTCTGCCTGATCAAATTATCAAAAAGTACAAAAGAATTAAAAATAATCAGAATATACAGTATATTTGTGTGTGTGTGAGTGTGTGTGTGTGTGTGTGTGTGAAATGATGAAACATATTAACAGAGCATTTCTACTTCTCAAAAAGGAAAGAAACCCATTAGCAAATGGCGCTGGTCTTTTTTTACACTGCAGTCTGGGAAAAGGTTGAGACTCTGATATTTAGGTTCTCCAACAAAATGGCGGCCATCATTTCTCACACACTTGCAAGCTGCTGGCTCCTTTGATAACCGCACACCGTCCATGTCTTCATAAGAATAGTGAAACCATGCTGCAGAGTCACGTTGCACAGCCTACACTTGCTTAATGGTAGTAATCGTGTTGAACAGCATTACACAGCGTCAGTGGCGGTAATGGTGTCAGTGGTGTTGGCGGTGTGCTCTTTGAGCGCCGTGGCTGCGTGCCAGGCTCAGCCGCCTTAGGCTGGCGTGCAGTGATTCTGTCTTTTAGGCGTGAATGAAGAAGGTGACAAGATGATCTGGATGTGTGAGGAAGTTCATGTACGTCTACAGAGATGAAGGTCCTCCTGCGGAGAGCTGCTGTCACATAGACCCCTGAAGTATCCCACAATGCCTCTGGAGGAGCGGCGAGGCCTCATCGTAGGTGAAACGTAGGTGTGAATGACGTAACCAAGGTACAACAGGTCACCAGGTGTGTGTGACACGCTGAAGTGGATGATTCATTTCATCAGTTACATGTTCAGCTGCTGCAGCCACAACGACTAACCAGACACTGTTTCCCATCATGCAGTATTCTCACTGATGGAACACACAGTTCTCACCATGGCAACAGTCAGCTGACACCAGCAAGGCAGCGCTGCAAGGTGAGGGTGATAATAAGTGATAATTCCTAAAGTACTTTTAGTGATGTACTGTACTTGATGTGTCAGTACTCTGCTTGAGTATTCGGGTCAGCCTAACTCTGACCGAGGTTCTTTACTTTTCCTCCTCCACTCCCGTCTGAACGCCTCAGTCAGCTGCTCTGAAGAGGACACAAGCCCAACAACACAACTAGAACACAAACGGCTTTAACATGACCTTGGGAGGTCAGCGGTTCAAGAGCAGAACCCTCCCCAGCACTGGGAAACACAAACATGGTGTACCCTGTGTACTTCTACTTTGGCTTTGTAAGTAAACTCAATATCAAATACTTCTCTTCTGGGATTCTTCTGAATGGAGGCTTTTACAAAGAGGGAGAGAGAGAGAGAGAGAGAGAGGGTAAGAGAGAGGGGGAGGGAGAGACAGACAGAGGGGGAGAGAGGGAGAGACATTTTCATGCAGGAAAACCTGTCTGTGTTCATCAAGCAAAACTAAACGTGCCAATGTCAAGTTGTTCAAGCAGGAGCTTCCACGATCATTGAACCCCCCATTACTCCATTCACTGTGGTAATTATACACAGCGAGGTACTGTCAGTACACAGCATGATATACACTTCTCTCTCGCTGCGTGTTGGAGGCGTGTTGCTGCTCATGTGACTGCATCCTTCATCTGATAAGACAAACTCCACTTTGCTTGTTCCTTCCTCCCTGTCGGTTTGCTGTTTTCTGGCCTGCTCGCCTGCCGACTGTCAGCGTGGCTGGGAGTCGGAGGCTGAAACACGCCAGGCTTCACCCTCAAGAACTGGAAGCTCAGTGGGGTTAAAGAGGAGAAATCAAGAGTTGGGGCCGAGCTGCTGCACCGCTGGCTCAGGCTGGGAGGTGCAGCAGCTCTTGCATCACCCTTCTCATATTAGTGGTGCGAGGAGGGAGTTTCCCAGAGGAGCAGGGACACATCCTGGCTCTGCTGCCCTCTTTGTCATCCTCCTCCATCTGGTTCCCATCAGGAGTCACGGGGCCGGATGGTGGCAAGGTTGTCTCATAGGACGCCACCTTTTTCTCTGCCTTTGACAGCATTTTTCCTGGTCCGTCTTCGTCCGTCTCTGCGCTGCCTTTGTAAAGTAGTTAAAGCAGCGGCGATGATGTCACATTAATGCTGACAAATAAATAAATTGTAATAAGAATAATATTTTTCCCTCCAGTCCAGGATCATCGCTGTATTGTAGTCTGGTATCGCGTGCAGTAAAAGTACTGCGAGGGGGTCAAATGTTGACCTGCTGTACTCTAAAGCTGCACCCCTTCAAGTCCTCACCCCTGCATCTTTACCGCTCCTGAAAAGTGGTTGTGTTGGTGACTGACAGGTGAGGGCGGCACAGACTGACGAGATGAGCGCCTCACAGTTCCGGGCCGTACTCACGGGGCTGCTTGAACCCAACACGCCAGGAGGAAGTGAGAACATTTTTGGGATGTAAATATTGAGGGTGCTGCTCTCACGCCCGCGAGGATGGAAAATAAACATCCAGCAAATGTTTCTTGCCTCTTGAACGTCTCCTCACAGCCCACAAACATGGAAGGTCGAGGTGAACCGCCGTTTCAGATGTTTTCCAGCACAGACCTGGAGTCAGCTGTCACCCCGTCAGCCCCGCCATGTCTCTCTCTTACATCTCTGGAGGACAGTTTGATTTCTGTGTTAGAGGTCAGACAGACGTTGACTCATCAGCAGATGAGGAGTTTGTGTTGCTGTGGACGGAGTGTAGACTCACTCAGCTCACCATCAGTGATGAACACACAGGATTTGTGAAGCGGTGACGCAGCAAACGCCACACAATACCTCAGAAACGAGGCTGCTTCACTGCACTGTAATTACATCCACATGATCGCGCCGCAGGATTATGCTGCTTGACCCAAGTTTCTTCAACTCCAGAAACTTTCCGGGGGTTGGGGGGGGGGGGGGGGGGGGGGCTGCTCACACCACAGTTCATTACAGTGTGGGACACATTCTTCTTGATCTGCTGTTCAAATTATTAGCTTGAGGTGGTCACAGCAGACGAAGACGTGACCGTGTGGTAAAGCGCCTTCACTCACAGGACTTCGTTTGATTCAAGGTATTTTCAGATTTATCGCCAGGCTAAAAGACTTCCCTCACTATTTGTTGGGCTGGTGAAGCAGAAATTAGTTCCCAAATGCAGAAATGAAACAAGGCACTTTGTGATGGAAACAATGAAACTCAGGAATGACGTAATAATGCAGTCGCAGCGTGTCAGACTGATCCTTGTGAAACTGTCCCAGTGTTTCCATCAGCCACGTTTCCCACAGACATGCAGTCAAAACGTTGGTGGGTGCGCCCTCTGGTGGGACAACTTGGGAACTACAAGATGTGCCAGATGCTGAGAAATGAGTCCAAGCTTCTCTGATTAACAGTGACGTCACATGATGGTTTTAGTGCAGTCCAGTCTCCAGTTACTCAGTTATTCACCAACATTTATCAAATTACTTCTGCATAATAAAACCCGCTGATGAGCGAGAAGATTTTCTAGATTTTTCTGCTCATAAATCACAGGAACACCTTCATTTCTCTGAATATTTAATAAATTAGTTGATAAAGAAACAAAAGTTTAGGGCTAAAATCACATTCGATGACAAGAAAAAAAAACATGCAAAAAAAGGAAGCATTTTAATTCTGAAATAAAGACAGAAGCCGAGGACGTCTTCCTCTGGCCTGTGCTGCCTTTTAACCCTCTGGACCGGTGACGCGAGCTGCTGACGTCAGGTGGCGTCGCAGGAAGATGAGCAGGTGAATGATGTCATCCTTCAATGACCAGCAACTGTCACCACGTGACATATTTGGTCAGGGATTTCAAGTCCCTTCACAAAGACTCCATCTCTACTTTTGTTGCCATTCCCAACCCGTACAGATGCACAGTACATTCAGCAGTTTGTACCTTCAAATACTGTCATTCTGAGTAGAAATACTTCGCTTACGGACTCTAAACTTTCACACAACGTTCTTGTCAGCAGTGAAACTTTTCATACAAGAATAAAGAAGGAAAATAAATAAACCATCTCACTACGTGTTTATGAGGAATTTTCCAGAATTCTGTGTCTGAGGAACCGTCCGACCTCCATGTGTCCAGCACATGAACTTCTTCCTGCGCTCTTGTAGTAGCATGTAGCATGTAGCATGTAGCAGCATGTAGCATGTAGCATGTTACTTCACCAGGCGGGGAGGAAGCTTCAGCAGTTGAGGATGGAGTTCGCTCTCATGACGCGCATCACCTTCCGTGAGGCGTAACTGTATTCGTACCGAATGTGCTCATGGAAGAAGTACAAGTACCCTGAAAAGAACAGACGAGGAAAACTCACTTCAGCAAACCTGAATTCTCCACATTCGGACTTAAGCTGACGATCAAGACGTCGATACCGTAGTGATACGCTGCAGCGTCCACCTCGTCATCCATGCCAGGGAAATCCGTCTCAATGGACCTTGGGTACCCGCTGTCCATGGTGGCGGTGGCCTCGTCGTAGCTGTGTGACATCATGACAGCAGACGCTCACCAGCAGCCCTTCAGTGTGCAGATGTGTCTGTCTGACGTGTGTGTCTGCACGTACCTCCAGTAGTCTTCGTCCGTGAAGAGGAGAGTTTTGCCGGTGTCTCTGATGTGAACAGCGGCGTCGATCTTCCTGACACTCTTGGGAAGTCCAAGTCTGTGAATGTAGCGCGGATAACCGTCCACCAGGCTGTAACCGTTCAAAGCCCACATCCGGATCCCTGCGGAGCAGAGCTGGGGTTCAGTGGGCTGTTTAACCCCTGGAAAGTGATACACTGCACATATAGACATATATATATATACATATATGTGTGTATATATATATATGTCTATATATGTATATATATACATATATATGTGTATATATATGTCTATATATACATATATAGACATATATATATGTCTATATATACATATATATATATATATATATATATATATATATATATATATATATGTATATATATATATTAGACCTGTCGGTCGATTAAAAAAATTAATCTGATTAATCACATGGTGGTCCATAGTAACTCACGATTAATCACATATTTTTTATCTGCTCTAAATCTACCTTAAACTGATATTTTTCTTTATTTTAATGAAAAATATCAACATGGGAGGAGGCAAATAGTTGCTGTCCGTAAATGCAGCACGTTTATTAGTGTGGAGCAACGTACTGTCCAGAAGTACAAACAAAACAAAAGATGTACAAGGTAAAAAAAAAAAAATTATAGCCCAACAAATATACTAGTAATGATTACTAGTACTCACTGAAGTACTTGAACTATGAAGCCATCAACACTAAAGGATGACCCTGATGCATTGCATCAAACTGTGATGCAGAATAAATTAAATCAAAACAATGAACAAAGTGCTGATTCAACAGGGGGCAGTGCAACACAGGCCGGGACTCCAATGATGTGGTGGGGGTGTCGCGGGTGGTGGACGCCTCCAATGGTCGTGGTTAGTTGTAGCCAGAAGGGAGGGAGGCTCTCTGCCTCAGCTGTGTGCTTCGCGGTGCCCCTGAAGGCTGCTGTCCTCCGGTGGAAACTAAATTCAGCTTCACAGTGAATGCATGTCACGTGTTTCCTGTCTGCCGTCTGGCAGGGCTTTGAAGTTGAACCGTCCATTTAGAACTGACGTGTTCTTTTCCGTGTTCTCCTACCTCAACGCTCCTCTGCTCTCAGTTTTTGTTTTGTTTTGTTTACAAGCTGCCACCGGCTGCATCTCGCGTGTGTGACGAGTGGTGCGTTCACTTCTGGTTTTCCATGAACTACGGCATGGGCAAAGGGTCAAAAAGCACCGTGCGCGTTAATCACGATAAAAACATAGCCAGTTAATAAAGAGTTTGATAGCCATCAATGGCCCAGGTTGAGAACTTTCGACTGCTTGTTTTCGGGATGGAGACGAGGACGAAGACTTTGCTGTCTCAAAGGTTGAGTGATGAAGGGGCCCGGAGACGTCGGGGGGGGGGGGGGGCTACATATCTTCTGTATCAGCAGGGGCCCTCGGTGTCGGCGTCCATTGTCATGTTCTATCATCATAACCCACCTCTAAATATGATGACCAGATCCTTCTCCGGGTTCTCATACGCGGCGTCCACCTTGTTGGGGATGGACGGCCACGTGGACTTGATGAGCGTCTGCTCAGGCTCGACCATCTGAGGGTGGAGACGCCAGTAGAATCTGGAGCAGGAAAAGACATGAAACCAGAAGTCGGAAGGATAAACTCCTCCACGTTTATGTTGTCAGGATCAGAAGAAGAAAGGACTTGTCCAGTGGGAGAGGAGCAGAACCTGGACTTGGTGTGTCCCCTGTCCTCTCCTCTACCTCACCTGTCTTTGAAGATGATGGTTTCTCCTCGGAGCTCAGTAACAGCATCAAAACTCAACGTGGGGTCACATTTGTTGGGCGCGTCGGGTTTTGGCTTCACTCTCTTGGAGTTTGGGTTCGGACCTGTGATGGAGCCGGGGTTTTTGTTTTGTAAATTAGTGTTGTTTTTAATTTAATGTTTTGTGCTGGTGTCTGCAAAACCAGCTGTCCAGTCAGGACAAATAAGGTTCTTTGCCTGAAGGAGTACGAGCCAACGTGGGTTCTCAGAGTATTATTGTAAGTACCCAGTGGTACTCAGCGTGAAGTATTAGCTCTGGAGGGTTTTCTGTGGCTAAATGTAACATATTATTCCTTTGACTTGTACTATAAAGGTAACGTATTAAAGCGAGGCGTCACCATAGAGAGCCTGAATGCCTTTGATGTCGTCTTCAGCCAGCGGGAAACCGGTGGCGTAGGAGTAGATGGGGTACATCAGGGCGCCGGCGTCTGACGAATGGGACATGCCGAGGGCGTGGCCCAACTCATGGGCGGCCACGATGTACAGGTTATAAGCTGCAAGGAAACAGGAACGGCGGTTTAGTTAGAGCTGGTGAGAGGACAGCCAGTCGCCAGGCTGAACACAGTGACCAAGATCACCAGAGTCGTCTTTGGTCCAGCGCTCATCGTCATCAAAGTGAGTGTCGCCTCCGATGCCTGAACCAGGGGGGTAGGCGTGAGCCAGCAGTCCATTGGGCCCATCGAACGGGTTGTAGTCGCCATGTTCTACAGGGTAGAACACACACACACACACACACACACACACACACACACACACACACACACACACACACACACACACACACACACACACACACTATTAGAAGTTGTAGTTTCTCTCTTCCGACCAGGGTTCCTCTGATGGAGCTGCACCTCATCACTGATCAGGACACGTTACATCCCAGGAGTGGAATCTCCCGGTCGCAGAGTCGGAGCCGCCCCGTCTCTGGCTGAGTGAGGCCAAGCAATGAAACCGTTGCCCTCATCACCACAGTGAATAACCATGGTCTTTAAAACAATGAAACCTGGGGCACGCGGGTCACAAGTGGACGAGGACCCCCGCTTCACAACACCTGGCTCTTTCGGCCATTAATTTGTGCTTTGAAAATCTGACCCTGTCCCGGTTCCAGCCTCCACAGTGGAGGCCGGACACCCAAGAATGTTCTCTCCCGTGCTCTTACCTCGGGAGTAAGGTACTACTCCCCTGGCTTTATACTGGTACTTTTATTTCTGAGGATGTAGTGTACAAGAATGAGCATATTTTGTACCTTTTGTCCCGAAGCTGATCATAATGTCAGCGTTGCCCTGGTACAGCTTCTTAAAGGTCAGCGGGGTCACGTCAGCCCAAACATTCAGAGCCCCGCGGATGGCTCTGTCCACGTCTGAGCGCTTCAGATCCGGAGTGTAATTCACGATCCTGGAAGGTCGGCAGAGAGAGTCAATCCGTGCTGCTGCTGCTGCTGCAGGAACGCTTTTGGCGTCATTTGCTGCCAGTCATGTTAGTTTGACGCGCACCTGAAAGTGACATTGTTATTCTGCCATTTGAGGTGTCGAGGGAAGTGGTTGTATTCTCCGACGTCCGGGACGCCACATCGCGCCTGATTCATCAGCTCCAGAGTGTTGTCATCCAGATTCCCTGTCACCTGCAGACAGGGAGGGAAGACGAGTTGATGTCAAAACCTGCCTTTCGTCCATCAAAAGAAGACACGCCAGCCTCCTAGCAGCTCCCCAACGATCCCAGTAGGACCACCAAACCCAGCAGAGCTGATATACAAACATCTGTTGACCTTCAACTTGAAGAATCTCTGCATTTCCTTGATTTTAGTCTGAAAGACATCCGATGACCCCTGATGACCTTGGAATCCCACTGGAAGTCCATAAAACCGGCGAAGGTATTTCTGTTGATTGAAAGGGGAGAATTGCATGAAATCATTTCAGGGTTGTTTGTTCCAGTTCCACTTGGCGGGCAGTCTGAAGATCGTCCCAAAGCCTTCCCTGAAAATGTAATCGAAGGTTTGAAACAGAGAGCCGATCTTACCTCTGCTAGCAGCTGGTCGTTTGTGTGTTGGGATGTCAGCGGCAGCGCCAAGGAGTCAGCGACCAGCAGCAGCAGCAGCAGCAGAGCCGTCATCGTTGTTGTCTCGGCGGCGTCTCACCCGTCAGTGGAGCTGTGAGGGTTATTTATGTTGTTCCAGCTGCAGGGTTTCAAAGGGTCCATGATTCATGTAAAAGCACCTCACCACTTCCTTCTTTATCTGCAGAGAATGTGCTTGTGTCTGTAAAACTAGCATATTTGGCTACGTGTGTGTGTGTGTGTGTGTGCGTGTGTGTGTGTGTGTGTGTGTGTGTGCGTGTGTGTGCGTGTGTGTGCGTGTGTGTGTGCGTGTGTGTGCGTGTGTGTGCGTGTGTGTGTGTGCATGCTTGCGTGTGTGTGTGCGTGTGTGTGCGTGCGTGTGTGTGTGTGTGTGTGTGTGTGCGTGTGCGTGCGTGTGTGTGTGTGAGAGCCCTCCTAAGTTCCTGGGAACAATCATATTTTCAAGTGTGACTCAAGGAGCCTGATAGTCGATGAGGCAAAATCGGACACTTGAATGTGGCCATCTTTTCTTCGTCCAGTCAGCATCGGGTAGCGAATCAGCCAACGACCCACTTCAGGACCTTAGAGATAAAAACGAATGAAAAGACTTTTCTATGAATATCACACCACAGGTTTGTGAATGAGTCCCAGCTGGTGCGGTCTCATGATGGTTCGTCTGAGTCTGTCAGGTGACTAACTCAGGCACGTCACAATTAAAAATAAAGTAGTTATGAAATCATGGAATTTCAGGGAAACATGTGATTCACATGTGTTTGTGTTTTACACAGCTGAGCCTGACGTAAGACGTCATCCTCACAATGAGCTGCTTTGGTTTGGCAGGAACTCACATCTCTAGTTCCTTGTTCCATCATTCAGGACGACTTGATGAATGAGCCTCATGAGACCTCGAAGGATGTTGCTGTGTGAGGAAGAGCAGCACAGACGTCATGCCAACTGACAAATCGCTGACTAAACCTCTGAGTTGATCTGAAACTGAACAATTCAATCAAGTTGATTGATTTCGGAGGACAGAAGCAGGAGGGACGGAAGCTGAGCTGTTAGAACTGCACTGGTTCACGCGTTCAGAATTGATGCTCACAGTTAAGTCTGACCACCACATGGTGATTCCTGACAACAAGGAACAGAGAGAGCACTGCTGCAGGCGGAGCAGGTGGAGGCACGCTGCTGCAGTGTGTCATCATCATCCACGACAACAGAGGAATTCCTGAACGCGTTGGTGGGAATAAAGGCGGAAAAACAACCAGCAGGGACGTGCAAGTCAGGCATCAGCATTCCAAATACACTCACACACTCATTTTATTAACTAAAGCAATGCAGTGAAAACCACTGCTGGTAGCTTTAGTTAGGACCTGAGTGCCAAAGACCCAGGGGTCAAAGGTCACCTAGGGGGCGGTGTTTGCTCTTGGAGGGCTTTAGTTGTATATGGCAAGGTATGAGAGCGAGGAAGTTGCAGCTGTTCACTAACTAGCTGACTAACTAAGTGACCAACTGGCTCACCTCTGGTTCGGGGCTCAGTCAGGGTGGTGCTGAGCCTGCCAGCTGGTACATTCAGCTGAACCACTCCATCACCAAAGCACAGAACAGGACGCGCTCCTCGTCTGGATGAAGGAGACCTGGATTCCACCAGACGCCAGAGCCTTTTAAAAACTACTGGTTGTCAAACGCCTTTGTGAGCTCAAGACTCCTGTTAGTGTGGACTTGAAAGGCCGAGTGTTTTCTTTGGATGAAGTACGTCTTTAACTACATAATGAGGGATATGGGAACGCCCCGCTTGCGTCATAATATGTGCTTGATGGGTGCAACGCAAACCCACCATGCCTCTGCATCCCGGCGGTCGCATCAGCATTTGGCTGGCGGCCGTCTGAGTGCTCCTGACTCACTCAGGGGAAGTTGGCTGTCAGGGGGATTTTGCTGGTATTTTGAAAGAGTCACAACAAACCCACTCAAACAGAACAGAGGGACAGACTCATCTGACCTCTCCCACTTGGATCTAAGACACCGAAACATAATTTTGCGTGATCTGTATTTATGTTCACTTAACATCTTGACTGAACCCGCACAGATACACAACCGTTAGCTCTGAGCTCTGAGCTCTGGAGTCCATCCCTCAGTGACCTCTCCGACCTCTCCGGGACTCAGCAGAGTCTGTGGGGCCTGCAGATGTACGATTGCACTCTCTTGCCTTCTGAGACTTGACCTACTTTTTCCTCTTCATGGAAGATCAGCACTTTAACATCCAACCCAGAGGTTTCTGTAATTGTAAATGGTCACTGGAGCGAGCGGCTCCTCACAGATGAGGCTGTCCGACTCCTCCGGGACTGTTGACCCGCCTCAGCACTGACGACGCCTGTGTGCTGCTTCTCTGTCACGACCTGGGGGATCGGCGCGGTGACGGCTCATACTGGGAGGTTTTGTCCTGTTGTACTCTGACATTTACCTCCCTCTTGTGTTGGTTTTCCTGCCTTTGTCACAGGACCACCTCTGTCTGGTCAAGAACTCGTCCTTGTCATCCACAGTCTTGTTCTCAGTGTCTCTCCTCCGATCACCCCCCTGCCCCGCCTGATTCCTGGGTCACTAGTTTGTATCTTAGTTGGTTTCAGTTGTTGGATCCTGTCCTGTGTAGGGTTCATGTTCCCCTCCTCCCTCTGCTTGTGTCTCTATTAGACGATTACATCATATTGTAACGACTGTTTCTCCTTGAATGTGACTGACGCTCAGCTGTGAGGGTTCAGTTTGTCCTGCAGGACTCAGACCGGCCACACTGACTGGTAACTCTTCCAGCTGAGAATCATCATGTTTGGCAAGGAACAGGTTGCCTTCTGTGCTTGAGGCAGGTCATGCAGCAATGATGGAATTATTCATTTAAACTGTTAAAGTTTCACTGTGATTGTCTGTTATTCACCTGTTGCTCCATTTTTTGTCTAAAATAAATTTGTTGTCTCAAAATTAATTTCGTCTTCTGGTGTCTGTATTTTCAAGATCTACTGACTGCTTCATAGCCATGTACTTGTATGACACTGTATTCTTCTCACATGGAGAAAATGATTTGTTATGGCTGCGGACAGCACTTTCTCTCTCACTCACGTAGAACGACAGCTTCAAGCGTTTCTATGAGTTAAACTCCAAATGTCGGTGAGCCAGAACACGACTCAGCCTCATGTGTCATGCTGTGAATGACAGATACGGGTCAGGACCAGAACTGTCCAGCCTGTGTGCTGCGTATCAACCCAAGGAATATAAATAAATGTGTGGAAGAGCAGAACCACCACCGGAGGGCAGCAGACACTCTGAGACTTACCGTCCCACTGGGACACGAATGTATGATGCAGTCCAGCTCAAAATGGCTAAATGTCATTTTAGTTCCATTATAAAAAAGAACAATAACAGAGTCAGAGTTTATATCTAAATTCTTCCGCACATTTAAGGTCATAAAATCTAATGGCATCCGTCTGCTCCAGTCCTGATGAAACCAGAACTGGGGAGCATCCCTGATGGGCTGTTTCAGGCAGAACCGGGTCGGCCCTGGAGTTCCTGATTGATTGATTGATTGAAAACAAGTTTGGGAGAAGCGACGTGAAGCCTTTCACCGAGGATCTGGCGAATCCATGAACCTGTCGGTGTGAGTGGTGCGAAGCCACGTCTGCAACAAGCAGCACAAATCCAGTTCTAAAACAGTGTTGGAACTTTTGATAAGAGTTCAACAGGTCAAGTCAGGTGGAGATGAATGTCTCTGGCTACGAGGGTTGGGGAGTGACAGCGGAAGGACAGGATATAAAATATTCTACTCAGGACAACTTAGCTGCAGGAAAATGTCCAAAGATTGTTGCAGGCTCAGGTTTGATGTTTTTGTAACCACAGAGACTAAATTCAAGCGCTTCACATGACGTGCGAACAGATTCACTTGGCTGGGATGAGCTTCATGGTGTTGGGGGGGGGGGGGGTGACTGCAAGCTTCATGTACTCAAGGCCAAACATTGTGAGAACATGAGTTGACGTTCTGATGCTCTGCATGATGTGGAACCTTCTCCCCATTCCCCTTCATGCGATTCTCCCCTTTCAATCAACAGAAATACCTTCGCCAGTTTTATGGACTTCCAGTGGGATTCCAAGGTCATCAGGGGTCATCGGATGTCTTTCAGACTAAAATCAAGGAAATGCAGAGATTCTTCAAGTTGAAGGTCAACAGATGTTTGTATATCAGCTCTGCTGGGTTTGGTGGTCCTACTGGGATCGTTGGGGAGCTGCTAGGAGGCTGGCGTGTCTTCTTTTGATGGACGAAACGCAGGCACGCTGAGACCATGTGACTTTCCTGTTTCCGTCCCACTAATCTTCCCACGGCACAAAACGTCCATTTACCACAAATCTAAAAAGCATCTTCCACACGAACGCTGCGTGTTCACTGAGTAAAGATGATAGAACCTAATTCAACAATAGCAAATACAATCTTTTCATATCTTTGGCTGAATGTCAGAGGAAACTGCAGCAGGAGGATGCGACCCGGCTGCTGGCTGTGAGGTCTTTGATTCATGCTGGCTCGTTTGAGCAGGTCGAGACCCAGAATTGCCTTTTCAGTATCAACAGTCTCGTCTGTGTCTGACAGCTTTGTCTTGTTTCAGCTCCTGTTATGACAATGTGTGTTGAAGCATGACAAAAAACACACGCTAGCATGCTAGCAGGTTATTTAAGGACAGAAAGGGGCGGACAGAGATGGACGTGACTCTCCCTCGCTGGGACCTTGTGAGCATGGAAGTGCTGTCACCACTGGAGTGACATCTGCCACCTTGGAACCTTGCTGTCATCAGTGCCTCTTGAAATGACTTCACTATCTTGACTGGACCTACAAACCAACAAAAATTCTGCCAGTCTTTGTGGAACAGTGCGGCGTGTTCTGGAAGTCAGCTCGAGTTGACCGGCGGAGGAATTCCTTTGGTCCTATAAAGCCCCACAATGACCCATCAACCGTAATTGTGGCCTGGAGTTACCACGGCACCACCCTTGCCAGTCTAGGCGTCCTGGCTGGCGGCCATTTCTTCTTGGAAGGCCTTAAATCCACCCCTGCAATTTCAGCTCCCTCTCTGCGAACTCTCTCATTGAAAGGTCTTACATGTATTTGCTAAAACGGGACGAGGCCGAGCTTCGATTGGGTTATTTTAGGAGCGCTCGCAGAATGCGTGGGACAGAACGGTGCCTCCCAGCTCATTGTGTTGCATCAGCCGGGAGGGACTTGAATCACAGTCGTCCTCTACAGACGCGCTGCAGGGGAAAAGACTGACTCAGTATCAGCTGACAGGTTTCTGATGGCGGAAATATATACATCTATACTGTATATATATATACACATATATATGTATACATATATATATATATATGTTTTACATATTTGTAACATATTTGTGCTGACTGTGTCAATGATGAACACAATGTGCAGGGAGAATCTTTGTCAACCGCTTGTTACCTCAAGCTGTCACTTCGCCACTTTTCAGGATTATCTGAGTCAGCAAATTGCAGTCTGCAGTCAAAGCTCTATTCACGTCACATTATAATTATCAAAATCATACTTCTGCACTGAAATCTAAATAAATTGCTACAATCGAAACCGTCGACTGAATAGCGTATCCGTTGCAGGCATCATAGGAGCAAAAGTATCACGTGACATGTTCAGATGTCATGTCTTTCTGTCAAACCCCTCCCTAAATCCTGCGAGCGTCTCAGGCTTCCTTTTGGATCTGTGAGTCGCATGAGTCACAATAACCATTTAAAAGGCTCATTAGCCCAACATCCATCTCCATGGCTATGAACTAGGCCACGACAATTCATGCAGTGTTAAGTCTGTGAAATGCATGTCATGCTGCTCTGCTGCTGTGTCTTAGTCCTGCTTATGCCTGGTCCGTGTCTGACGGCGCCCACATTTATTCCGGAGGGAGAGATTTCTCCTTCCCCAGAAGCACAGGTCGACTTGCAGTTGGCCACAGTAAGTGCATAATTGCATGAGCTGCTGTTGAGATTGGACTGCATGTGACTTGTTCTTAAACTTAATCTCCTGTACCAAAAACACAGAGAGGGTTTCTGCTGAGGTTAACTCTTTCGCATGGATCCGGTCTTGCCTGCATGTGGGATTGAGAGATTATGTTTTTATTTATTTTGTTTTTGTGTGGGTGGGGGCGGAGGTAAGTACATGCACTGCCCTCTGAATTCTTCAAGAGTTCTTTCAGCATCCTGGTTTGCTCTCGCCACATCTTCTCCTCTCTGTCAGTGTGTTCTGGTCCTTGAAAGAGAATCCATTTCCAGTGCTGCTCATTGTGGAGCGTGAGTGTGAGGTCTGGTCTGACCATGGTGCCGCTATCATGCATGCCCTCAGAGAATAAACCTGACTCTGGTGACTCCATCAGTTCATCTCTTTCCTCGGTTCAACATCGTCTGAGATCCAGGTCTTAAATCTGCTCCCAGGAATACCTGCAGCAGTACTACAACCTGCAGAAGGAGACTTTGGGACGTTTGAAGCGGAGCGGGCCCTCGTTCGCCTCCAAGGTCAAAGACATGCAGGTGTTCTTTGGGCTGAATGCAACAGGTGTGCTGGACTCAGAGACTCTGGAGGTGATGAGGGACCCTCGCTGTGGCGTTCCAGATGTTGATGAGAACAGCCACATCCAGGGAACACGGTGGAGCAAGAACGTCATCACTTACAGGTAACAACTCTGAAGCCAGTCCTTCACTCAAACTTATTTCATGAGCAAGTGATGACTCATCAAGATGCCATTTGGAATTTCTACTTTAAAGATGCAGACATGGAATGCAGTACAGTGCAGCATCCTTGAATCAGGCGTCCCTGCATGAGTTTTTAATCATTCAAGTGAGCTCTTGATTAGCGTTGATGGTTGTTCTGGAGGCTGTAACTTGTGGTGCTGCTTCACTGTTCCGGGCTACACTGAGACCTTCCAAATATTTTGGCAGCTCTGGGGTGACGTTCTCCTCAGCTTAACCCAGCTCAGCTTAACAGAACCACAAATTACAGCCTTCAAAATGATCATTAAACTGAGTCAACACCTCTCCAGCAGATTCAGTACAATTCAGACTGAATGGAGAGCAAACATGAGAATAGGGGGATGATTGACTGCAGGGTCCTTGTATCGTACTGCGTTCGGTCTATTGAGACACGGCTGGTGAGGTGATGGTCACGGCCAGCGTTATCTTTGCAGAAAAACCAGTCTAGTTGTTCCTCGACACCGCCGATATGTGGGAAATATTTTAAGAAAGCAGCAGGCAGTAAAAGCTTTGCCAGAAATATGGAACAGCGGTTGCCGCGAATCATTATTATGTTATATTATTGTTCCGTTCAAGTGATTTGGGGCTTAGGGCTCAAACTTAACGACTTAATGCTCAAACTTATGTGACGCTGTCGGAAATGTTCTCTTTTTTTTCAGGTGTTTCTGCTGAATAACACTGAACAACCCTAAGAGCAATAATATCATTTTACTATTTTTAACAACGAGAGTCAAATTCCATAAGAGTTCCATTTCCAAACAAATGTGGCAGGACGTATGGATGCATGCTTGGCTGTCTGTATCATTTGGATCTCTGAGCGTCATTTTTCCACCTCGAGGATTTTGTGCCTTGATCTCGATCTGACGTGACCGCTCTGCTGTTGCAGCATTGGCCAGTACACTCGAGACTTGCCCCGCAGCACCGTGGACTCGCTGGTTGAGTCAGCGTTCAGTGTGTGGGCCAGAGCCAGCGGCCTGACGTTTGTCAGGTCACACACCCGCAGCGCTGACATCATGGTGGAGTTTGTGACCCGCGGTGAGTTTGATCATTTTATTTCACACTGGAATAAATGATTGAATGTGCATGACACAGTGTTACATGACACGCGTGTAATTCTCTGAGGATCTGTTCGTGTCTTCTGTAAATGCAAACACGACCGTAGACGCGAGGAGCTGCAACTCCACGAGGCAGCAGCATCATCCCCCAGCAGCTGTTCTCCACTGACTCGTTCAGACAGGAAAACACAAGCCAGTAATTTTCTTTTGGCGTGAAAGTGACTGATGTTCTTTGTGGTCTCTGTTCCATGTTTGTTCTGGCTTGTATCATGAAGAACATGGTGACTTGTATCCATTTGATGGACCCAAAGGCACGCTGGCTCATGCCTTCGGTCCAGGGTCCGGTGTTGGAGGCGACACGCACTTCGATGACGACGAGCACTGGGCGGCAGGAGAAACAGGTGTAGCAGCTCATCGCACTGGAACTCCCGTCCATCCTACAAAGCCCTGAATAGGAAAGAACATTTTAACCGATCTC
The DNA here is from genome assembly GCF_037954235.1 of Aulostomus chinensis. Classification (NCBI taxonomy): domain Eukaryota; kingdom Metazoa; phylum Chordata; class Actinopteri; order Syngnathiformes; family Aulostomidae; genus Aulostomus; species Aulostomus chinensis. Next base: position 976,762 of record NC_141329.1, read on the forward strand.
TGCTCTCTCCTGCAGGTTTTAATCTGTTTGTTGTAGCTGCACATGAATTTGGCCACGCTCTGGGCCTGAAGCACTCCAGAAACCCCGAGTCACTGATGTATCCGACCTACAAATCCTCCCATTCAGCCAATCTATTATCCAGCGAGGACGTGATGAACATCATCACACTTTACAGTAAAATCTTTGACATTAGAAAGTGTTCCATGTGCAGCTTTCTCTCCTTCAAGGTCAATTTCATAGTGTAATAATGTTTGCTAGGTCCAACCGGAGGTCGTCCAAATTATATTTCAAGGTACAACTGGAACCCACAACTGTCCAGATCGGCGTTCCCTGGACAGGTGCAGGACAAATGTGCTCCAGACGTTTCCTTTGATGCAGTGTCCACTCTGGGAGATGCCACCTTCTTCTTCAGAAAAAGGTGCGGTCACTCAGATCTCAGTGTGTAGAATAAATCCTCTCGTGCAGATTCATTTGCTGTGGCTGATAAAAGTGTGTGGAACATGACAATATTCTCCCTCAAGATATCTCTGGATCAAACACAACGCGCAGGATGACATCAAAGAGGGTCCGATTACCAACTTCATGCCCAAGATTGAGACCAGCATCGATGCAGCCTTCTGGGTGCCCCGCAGATCGACTGCTTACCTGATTCACGGTAACCATGATCCCTTTGTCAGGGCAGCAACAGATCACGATGGGTGACAGGTTTTCATTGATCACCGCCGGTATTTTGTTGGTCTCCATTCCAGAGAGCGCAATGTTGTTCTTGGTGTTCCTCAGGGTTCCGTTCTTGGTTCCACAACAGTTCTCACTGTGGATGCTTACAGATGGAGACTTGTTCATGAGTGTGCTGCAGATTGTCAACTTTATGTAGATGACACCAGTTACATTTATCAGATGGTCCATTGGTTTTGATTGGAGTTACTGCTGCTGCACTGGGCAGCGGATGAGGGGTCACATACGACAGCGCTGCCGACGATCTCAAGACAAAGCTCAAAACATATTTCACTGTTTTTGAAGTAATTATACTTCTATGTCATGTTCCTTTGAAATTGGCCTCCGATAAAAGGTTCTGTTGGTTTCTCCTCTTTTATCTCTGCCTCGAATGCGACTGTCAGCACACATTCAAATCATCAATCATTCTTGACCTCCGAACCCACAAATATTTAAGATATATCTCTAAATTCAATAGTATAATAACTTGCTTGACATTCATACAATTACCTCATAGAAACTGAATGACTAAAATACCCATTTAACGGATAATTATTCCGTAACAGAATCGATGTTCTGGACGGTGAAAGGCTCTCTGGTGAAGGGGAAGCCCAGAGCTCTCAGCCATTTTGGATTTCCAGCCTGGGTGCAGGACGTTGATGCAGCAGTACACGTCGTTAAAACAGGGCGGACCCTCTTCTTCATGCATGACATCTACTGGAGGTAACGGACTTAAAGCGTGTAGGCTACAATCCTGAGTGCTGTTTCGTGTATTTGTCATTACTATGACCGTTATTCTAAATCTAAACTGTGGTAATACTGCAGTAACTGCCACTCAACCACTTTGCAGATTTTCATCATTTTTTGTCATTTGGTAGAATAAACCCAGCTGGTTCTGAACATCAAATGACAACGAACACAGGGCTCAGTTTGGAGGCCCGGCGTTGTGGTCATGTTGTAGCAGTGTTTCGTCTTCAAAAGGTGAAGTGATGGCGATGAGTCCTGATATTTGTGTTTGTGTCGTCTCCAGTTACAATGAAAACAGAAGGGTCATGGATTTTGGTTATCCGAAGTACATCAGCGAGGACTTTCCTGGAATCAACTCAACAATAAATGCAGCGCTTCATAAAGAGGGTGAGCTGGTAGCAAAAAAAAGAGTAAATTTTCACAAAACATCAGCTGAGCGAACTTTTTACAGAACACATGCACGCTGTGGTTTATGCTTCAGCCACAAGCTTTTGAAGTCCTTCTTAAGAATAACTGTTATTTCAGCAGCAAGCTGGCCGGTAAAGCTCAGGTCCACCACCACCACCATGGCCATTTTCATTGTGTAAGATTGTGATTAAGTTTAAAGACATGAATCTTTCTGTTCTCCTCGTAGGGTTCATCTACTTCTTTGTGGGACCACAGGTCTACAAATACGACTACACCCAGAAACACGTTGTTGGAGTTGAGAACGCAAATTCCTGGCTTGGGTGTAGAAACACGGATTCCTCAGAATAATGAAATGAGCTTCAATCTTTATTAAACAGTAACGAGAGAAACACACTGTGCCTCTTCGTCTGTGAGTAGAGTTTTAATTAACAGTGAGTGGCTACAGAATAAAGAACTACAGCCTATATCTCTCCATCTCTCTCTCTCTCTATATATATATACACAGTATATATAGTGTGTGTGTGTGTGTGTGTGTGTGTGTGTGTGTGCGTGTGTGTAGAACTGCTTGTTTATCTGAAGTCTCTTTTTGCTGCATACGTGCATCACTGTGGTGGAGACGTGTACAGAAACATGATAGAGTGCAAATTATGTTTGCGTCCCTAATAGCTGCAGGTTTGGACTTCCATCTCCAAACATCCATTTTGGCTGCTGCTTCATGTACTTCAGAACATGCTGTATACACACTGCCTTCACAATTACAGACAGAGATGTTTCATTTGGGAGGTTTAAACCACAAAACTTCCAGAGGAATTGGGGCAGGTAGACCCAACCACCAGGAATGGGCATTTTTGGGTCATGTGATCGCCCAACAACCCTGAGAATGCACCCATTAAAAAAAAAAAAAAAAAAAATTGAAGCCTGGAGGAAACCCGCATTTAAAACATGGAATTGTTCTGGTCTCGGATGCCTGTGTTGGGCTGTCTGACATCTGAGGAATCTTGCGGACTCTACCCATCAATCAGTCTTAAGTTAAACCAGGTTTCGTTAAGCTCCTGCCCAAACTTGAAAACACGACGCTCGACTTCAGTAGGAGGCACAAAACAATTCACTCCTCTTTTACTCAAAGTTCCAATCCACTTCCACTTCGCTTTGTTTATCTGTTAGAGTCCAGTTTTGAATTAGGAACAAATATGAGCAGTTTCCTCTCTGAGCTGAAACTCTGCTGAGTCTCCTCAAAGGTACTCTGAGAGTTTTCCCTCCATGATTTGTGTTCCTCTTCTTCTCTAAGGAGCTTAAGTCCTTTGCTGCGTCCGAATGGCCAAGCAGGTCTGATGGTAGGTCTCAGAGCAGGTCGGAGGCTGTCCCAAACCACAACTGGCGTGAGTAGCGACCTACTTCTCAACCTAAATTCCAGCCTAAACACGCCCACATTGTAGGTCGGTTCAGGTGCATCCTACGGAGCAACCTATGGCCCACAATGCACCGCGGACTTCTTCTTCGTCCCCTAAAAACTTGTGGACCCGCAAGCTAAGTTTGGGCCACCAACAGTCTCCCATTCTGATGAACACCAACATTTATAGTTGTTGATGACTAAAGGTGCGTTCATGTGCTTAATAATAGAGAATGAGGGAAAGGTGCTCAGAGTGGAGTGCAGTACCACAGTCAGGCCAGCAGGTGGGGCTTTCGTTGGTGCTGTCTACCTATTTGCAGTATCTGTGCTCTGCCAGCAGAGGTCGTGCTTCACCACCAATCTAGGATGTCTGCAAGGTGCCGCCCTGTTTGGGTTGGAGGGGTAGGCTGTAGCGGTAGGTCGTAGCAGGAGGTAGGTTGGTACTCGGCAGTTCGGACGCAGCAGTTGAGTCCTGGACCAGCCTGGGTTTTAAAGGGAATGATTGGTTTCAGTGACATCACACCTGAAACACACCTGTGAATACTCAGGTGTCCAATGACGGCCTCTTAGCTCTGATTACGCGCCCTCTAAATACCAAAAATAATGCTGAAAATACGCAGTGCCACCTGCTTGGCACCACAGACGGCTTCATCAGAAGTGGTAACTGAAACACCTACAACTGCGATGCAGCAGACTGAAGCAGGCACGTGAGTGAAGTGGAACGTTGCTCCTGATTTCATGGAGAGAGAAGAAAACTGAGCGAGCCAGCCTGAGGATCCTGAGTTGGTCCTGGCTCCGTCTCTTATTACCAACCTGATCAAACTACATTCACACGTCTTCCAGCAGTGGAAAATGTTTTCAGACACCCCATGCATTTGTGAAATATCGCATTGACAATGACACTGACGTCTTCCAGTGCAATTCCTTTTTGTACAGTCACAGCCAGGTTACTGAACAAATCCTGAACAAAAGCTATAAAAACATAAATCAATTGGTTCCATAAAAATACTCAGGAAATTTTGAGTATTGGGTCATTTTGGTACCAGCGATCCACTGATAAGGACCTGGCCAACTTTTCGATCATGGCTTAAGGTCCAACAGGGCTGTTGTGAAGCCCTGATCAGTGAGAGGCAGAGGTGAGCCCGGCGCCGTCTGGCCCAAGCATGCAAGAACGGGACAGCCAGGAGCTGGAAGAAGATTGTGTGGTCAGGTGACTCCAGTTTCCAGCTTACCTTTTCCTGCCAGTGTGAGGGTACGCAGAAGGCCAGGCCAGGAAGAAAGAGACAAGATTGCCCCTCAACGGTGTGAAAGGCTGGCTTGCAAAAAAAGAGTATGAAGTTACGTGATGTAACACAACAAGTTTGAGTCCACTTTGATGGAGCAGCCAATCGAGAGCCAGGTCTTTTCAGGTTCACCATGATTGGCGTTAGGATTACACTGTACACAAGCGCCCCGGCTGTTTCCCGGCCTCTCGACATGTAACGCGTGAAATGACCCTCTCTGCACGTCCCTGGGTCACACAGCAAGAAATTAGGAAAGAGCTGAAGCTTCCATGTCTGAACTGTTGTGATGTCATATCTTCCCATCTTGCCACGAACTCCATCCTCTGTTGCCTTTTTAGAATTAAAACCACAGGAATGTTGAGCTCAACTTTAGCCACATGAGAGGAGCTCTGCCGCCTGAGAGCTGAGTCACGCCTCTCACCGACGTGGAGGAACGAAGGAGTTAAAACAGCTGAGTGTTACGTGTGTGTGACAGGACCAGAAGATAACAACAGCACCCCTGAAGGTCTCCATCACGGCAGCCATGACGGCTTCGGTTGTATTTGACTCGTATTTCTTATTCTGAGAGCTCAGCATGACAGAGAGGAATCATTTGACCACCACAACTCTGTCCATGAACAATTGGTCTGCTACTCTAAATACTTGTTGCTAACCCAAGACATTTAATACTAAGTTTTGTAATTGTTCATTTTAATTTAAAGAATATACTAAACTGAAATCTAAAAATCTTTTTTTGTTCGTGGCAGTGAGGCACACAACTGCTGCCACGTCACCTCCTCGCGTACCAGCACATTTGGAGTTGCTGCACAGGTCTGTTTCAACAAAACATCAACAAAATTCTTCGTTCTGCTTTCGTTAGTTTTAAATGAATGAATTTTACACAAACAAATTGATACAAAAATAAAGCATTTTCATTTAGAATCATACTAACTGTGAGGTTCTTACACTGTAAATATGGTACGTAGCGAACATCTGGAAGCTTAAATAAAGCAGAAGTTACTCAGTGACTTGTATTCAGACTGAGGGTGACGCATGCTGTGAATACAGGCCTTTATGTTCGTTTGCATTCATGCGTTGGACCAGCAGGAGTCAGAGGAGGTGAGAGGACATTTGTTATCAAAGCCTACGTGCGAAGTGGTTTTGGGGAACGTATGAGATGCTCTTAGCTTTTCCTCACCTTTCCGAACAAATGACTGACTTGATAAAGATCCTATTCAAACACATACAGACAAAACTTTAAGTAATGGTGAACTTCAAGTGAAAGTGCAAGGGGAGGCAGACAATCTCATTCTTAGACAGCCACTGTCCCATTTTTATACTAATCCGTCTTTCTGTTGTCACATGATCTCTCAAGACGCATACAACCACTTCCAACTGAATTATCGATCACTTTTTTTTTGGACCCCAAGCTCACAATCAGAATCAGACCATTTCCATTGCGTTGTATTCTCATCCGGATATCCGGTTAAGAAGTTGTGCTCTCCGTAATTCCGTCGGCTTTGTTTGTTTGTGTGTTTGCTTGATAAACTCGCTTTGCGTCCCTGATAAACATTTTTACAATGGTGAAGCTCAATAGTTTGGCTTCAATCACAACAGATCGGCGACTTGCTAGCTAGCATTAGCTCCTTGCTCCTCTGCGCGTGACCGATGACGGTGATTGAAGGTTCCGGCTGACACGGACATAAACAACCCGGAGCACCAACTGACTGGAGTCGAGTGGGTTTCCCGTCTGCTGCGGTGTTATTGAGGTTTGTGCTATCATTTTCCTGTTGATAAAAGTAGAAGCAGTCTTGAGTGTTTCAGGGTAAAGTCAGCTTTGTCAGCTGAGCGCAGCAGGAGTCGTTCAGAGTGTCTGACCGCCAGCGTTGATGCTACCTCCGTCTGCAGGCTCTCATGGAGGCTCTCAACGCGTTTGAATCCGAGATGGAGGCGGACGGACAGGGAAGCTACTCTCTGTTTCCTGCTCTGGACAACATTGCGAGTCTGTCCGGAACCACAGAAACTCTGGAAAGGTGCGACTCCGTCGTTCAAATGTTCAGTCCAGCATCTAGGGACCTCTGCAGGGAAGAGCAGCTGGTAGCGTTGAGCCGGTGTTTCTGAGGCAGTTGATGTGCAGGGATGACCAGCAGCGACAGCTGAGCAGAGTTGCCACCACATACGTGTTCATCTCAGCTTGGGAGGAGTTATAAAATCCTCACGATCTGATCTGAAACGGTGACCCAGAAACTGAACGCTGGGCTTTCTGAAGCCTGGAACGTTTTATTCAGTGTGATGATGCCGAATTGTCTCCTTGGCAGTGAACCAGCCAGTGAAATCGCAGAGAAACCAAACCTGACATGGCTCGATGCTGCTCAGGTATCTAACCTCACCTTTCAGTCTGGTTTCTTTCATGCCATCATGTGACAATCAGCTGTGAGGAACTGTTTGTTCCTCTTTTCCTCCTGTAGATTGTGTTGGAGGAAGCAGGACATCCGATGCACATCAAGGAGATCAAACAAAGGATCATCGACAGAGGACTTGTTCAGTCTAAGTACAGCAATTTATTCCGATGCGCTCTTTGTATCATGATGCGATGGGATTCTGGGGGGACAGTGTGACTGTGTTCTTTCTTAAATATTCAGTGAATCAGGGCCTAAATTCATAAAGCTTCTGTTGGAGAGTTGCTGCTGCTGAGGAAATGCAGAGGGAAGTCTCAGAATCCTGACAAAGTCCAAAATCTCAGCTCTTCACGGAGCTCCGAAGGGGAGAGCGTTTGAGGAGTCTTAGCATGGCGGAGGAGGAGATGGAGGAAAGAGGAGGAAAATCTTGTCCAAACACAGTGACAGCGAGTGAACGATTCCACCGTGAAGGAATCGGGTTTTCAGTGACAGCGCTGAAGAGCGTCACCCCGAGCGACAGGCTCAGCCCCGCCCCCTTGCTAACGTTAAACTCTGAGAATATTGGAAAAGACTCGTGGCTTTAAGTCCAGACTTGTACAGATTGACTCTTTGTTCCTTGATTAGTGTGTAAATGTCTTCTGTCCCACGTCCTGCCTTCCGTTGGGAAGATTCTTTCAAAAACTTCAGTTGATGAAGTTGCATTTCAACTCTGCTCATCTCGTCTCATTGGCAGCGCCAAGTCCAGTCTGGAGGCCGTCATGTACCGAGAGGTGAGGAGGGTTTCCATCACTGCCACCTGAGTTCATCATCTCAGTTGCTTACTTTTGATTTCCGTTAGTGTCTTTTCTTTCTCCTTGTTTTCCATCCTGCTTCTTTGAGGTCACCTCAGCATTTTAATCAGGCGGGATGTTAATGTGCTGTAGTCAGACGAAGGAGCCTCAGCGTCAGACGCGCTTGACGCGACTGTGCCTGATGATCCTCAGTGACCCTCCAGTTGGCTTCTCCAGCCGCTTGTATCGGCCTCAGTCTCACATTATGTTTCAGACACAAAAAGGCAGCAGGAGATTCAAGAGGATTGAGAACAGAAATGGAGTCTTTGCATTGCTGGTGAGTTCTTCAGGACATGAACGTCAACTTCACACAAACCTCAAACATCTAACAGGACACTTTTGCATCTGACTGCCGGTCAGGCGAGTTCTGCTCGGCACACACGACCGGGCTCCAGAACGGCCCCCTGCAATTCTGTCACTTGGATTTAACGTGTTGATGTTGAATCTGAATGTCTCATTTCAACACCATTAAATGTTGCAGTGGAGATTGAATGTCGTCTGGAAATCGTAGATAATCACTTGTAAAGGTCTAAACACTTGACTGGTTTCCGCTCTTGACCTTCGCGGTGGTCGCACACGGCACGCTCAACCAGACCTGACGCCAGAGGCCCCTCTTTCTACAAGTCTGGTGTACTCAATCATAAACCTCCATGTATGAAGTTCTTCTACAGGTCAAACAGTTCAGAGGAACGACGATAAACAAAGAAATAGTAGTAGTAGTATTATAAAGTAATGATGCTCGGGAGCTCAACAGTGGGGCTAGCTACTTGTGTATTTCTACTGGTGTATTTGTACACGTCAGTCGCGTCCCACTGCAGGTGTTAGGACAGCTGAGAACACTTCCACGTTTCTTCAGGTTCGGTCACGAATCCTGTGAGTACAGCTGTCTGCACTCTTTGTGGGAAAAATAGTTTTTAGCCCCCGTCACTTTGTCTTTGTGAGCAGAAGGAATAAATGGAAGAAATAAAAACAAAGAGAAAACTGGAAGTCATGATAGTTTTAAATGTGTAACACCAAAGAAGAGAGTTGTGAGACGCACACGCTCGTTCGTAGCCTCACTTGCTACTGGTTTTTATGTGCAAAGTAGTTTGTGAAGCTGTTATTGAAATAAAATACCAAGAATGTGACTGTTCATCAGTCATTGGTAACTGGCAATCAGATGCTTGCACTGATCTGAGATCATTCATTTCACTGTATGCTTTTGTTTGTGGTGAAGCAGTTGCAGAAAGAGCTGCATCCGTTATTATTCATCATTTCAGTTTGTTTCCATCCATCGCCCTGAAGGTGAGTCCAGCCTCGGGTTCTGGCAGCCTTCTGGATCAGATCTGTCTCTGTCTTCCTCTCTGTTCCGTCCCAGACTGACGAGGAGCGGCAGCAGGCCCTGCAGGCCTTCAGCGCTCAGTCTTTCCTCGGCTCGCCTCAGCACAACACTGCTGTATCCAGTTCTGGCTCTGGTGCCTCGGTGCCCCCTTTCCCATCCCCCACCAGTTCCTCAGAGCATAAGACCAAGATGAAGAGGGGTCCGCGGAAAAAACAGAATGAAAAGTACCGACTCAAGTACCTCAGACTGCGCAAAGCAGCTCGTACCATGATATTTGTGAGTAAACCGTGTATTTGCTAATGTACTTTTTCTGGTACACAGTTTTCCCTCAACACTCGTGTACAGCGCACAAACATACTGGACTGTGGTTTTAACAGACAAAAATTTCAATGATCACATTTAAGTGTCTCACATTCCATCCACTCAGTGTGAGCAGAAGGTGGCACTTCCCTGGACTGGGAAGATGTCAGTCTGTGGACTGGGGAATGCAAGTTACTGGTCAGGAGTTTGTCACTGAGCCCAGAGAAAACCAGCGCTTCATTACTGGTGACTAATGAGTCTCACCCTCAAGTGCTTCACTCAGTGGTGCACCTACAGGACACACCTGCACCTGACTGGAGGGCTTCAGGAGAACTGTACTATACTTGTTCATGTTGAGGAACACAAGTGTAACAGTCTGGAATGATCCCTGTCCAACAGGAGAATGCAGCTCTGTGTGATGAAGTCGCCCACTTAGAGGAGAAGTTTTTGAGAGCGAAGGAAGAGCGCAGGTGGGTGGAGCTGGAGCCATCCAGCTAGTGGGGTGGCTTGTCTTCAGATGTGGAGCTTTACCACAGGTCATGTGACCTTTGAAAGCCGGTTCAGCTGTGTGAACATTAAGTTGCACATTCGCAGGTTCTTGCTGAAGTCCTTGTTGCAGTACCAGACTCTGTCGGAGGGGGACGTCCTGCCAGCCCCGAGCTCCAGCTCCCACCCGACTGTGCCACCCGCTGTGTTAAGCTCTGGTCCTGTGGGGGCTCCTGGTCTGTCCCTGACACACAGCCTGTCAGCAGCTGTTTCAGCGGGGGAGGAGGGACTTCTTAAAAAACCCAAGAAGGAAAGAAAAGAGCGGGGCAGAGAGAACGGAAAAGAAGAAGGTGAGTGCTGTGGTTAACGAATCGCTGCGAGACACCAGTTCTAAATCAGCGTCAAGTTTTTTATTCTGGGTTTGTTTTTTAGTTCCAAAGAAAATATCCAAGAAGAGAAAACTAGCAGATGGTTCCAGGAAGCTGGTGCAACCCATCCCTCTGGACTCATCGGGGCGTCCCGTGTTTCCCATCGTTCTGGGAGGCTTAACGGTCTACAGTTTGGGGGAGGTGAGTTTGACTCTTACGTCACAGTCATGAGTGGTGAGAACCCTCAGAACGCCGACTGAGACGTCTCTGCTCTCCAGATCATCACGGACAGAATGCTCTTCCACGATGAATGCGCCATCTACCCGGTCGGCTTCTGCAGCACGCGAGTCTTTGCCAGCATGAAGAACCCTGAGCAGCAGTGTCTCTACACCTGCCAGATCAAAGATGGAGGAACAGGTCCACAGGTACACCACCGAGTCTGGATCCAGTCTAGTAATACCTGACCAGCAACGAGCGTGAACAAGTCCTCTCAACACGAACAGAAATCAGATGTTTTCTCTACTGATCATTGCTTCATGTCTTTCAACTCATGTTCCACTTTTCTCCCAGTTTGAGATTGTACCTGAAGAAGATCCTCAGAACGCCATCGTGGCCTCGTCTGCCCTGACGTGTCACTCCAACCTGCTGAAGGTCGTCGCCTCCGTCAGGTATCTGTTGTTGGCTCTGCTTATCCAACCATCAAGACTTCAGTTTTTTCTAAATGCAATTCTCTACTTTCCAGCTCCAAGTCTGTTGCTCCCATCGTGCCATCAGGAGCAGACTTCTTCGGCTTCTCTCATCCCACCATCCAGAACCTGATCCAGAGTTGTCCTGGAGCACGCAAGTGTAGCAAGTAAAGTCACCCAGACGAGGGGAAGTTCCCCGATGGTTCCTCTAACCTCTCCCCTGCCTGTGTTCACCAGATCTCTGTCTCGTGTTCTCAGCTACCGGTGGATACGCTTTGAGGTGTGTCGCTCCGGGGACGGCCAGGTTCCTCACAGCCTGTCGGAGGACGACGCCTCCGTTAACTTTGAGGCCTACCAGAGACACCGGTGCTTCAATGAGAAGATAAAGACTGAACAGATCCCAGGTTCCTCTTCTGTGTTTGATACTTTGTGTTCTGGCACGATGCTCTTTAATACTTGCATGTTGAAGAAAGATGACACAGACACACGAGCCTCTGAGAGTTCCATCCACTTTGTGAGGAAACTATGAAAAAGGTCTTTATTCAAAAATATTCATGAATGTGGCTTGAAGCGGTTGAGTCTCTGGGTTACGTGATGCCCTCTGCGTCCAGAGTACCGCCGTATCTTGTCAGGCCTCTGCTATAAATCACGGAGGCGTTAGGTGAGCTGACGAATGTGTACGCTCATTCAGGACTGAGGTGCAGTACGAAGTACTGTTAAGTACTGAACAAAATTTATATATTTCCTACCATTCATTTGATTTTTTTTCTCTGGCACTTTCTTACTTGGCGGTCCTCCATCTTGACTCCATCACAACCTCTTGGTCTTATCTTCAGGTCAGACCCAGCAGTGTCCTGGATCCTCCCACCAGCACCACCTGACCTCCCCCTCCATGAAGCCCTCCAATTCTTATTTCAGCTCCTGAAGTTCTGCTCCACCTGACCTGTGGTGTTGATGCTGTGCCAGATGAAGCGTCCCTGGATACGTGTGCCGCCATGGTGGATGTGGCGAGTGTACTTAGCTCAAAGCTAACGAAAACTGACGGCTAACAGCAGCTAAACTGTCCAAAAATGTCCGTCTTCCAACTCTGCAGGTCGTCTGGTAGAATGGGGGTCTAATTAGTCCAAGTGTGGTTCCGTCCAGTTTAGCAGCTGTCAGCCACCAGCCCCTCCCAATATGAGGTGGGTCCAGGAACTCTGAGTTCTCAGTGAGACTGAATGAGTCAATGCGAGTGCCGGATTGGGAGCTGATGTGATGATGTGAATGTAACTCGTTATGACTTTGATCATTTTCGGTTTTTACGCTGAAAAGTAAAAGCTTATTCATGAAAGCTTTCCCTGTCTGCTGCATCGTCATTCATCTTGTGGCACTGAACATTTCCAGAGGGATCGACTGCTGAATTGTCTCATCGATCAACAGCTCGACTGCGTTTCCTTCTGCTGGAAGTGTAACGATCAGTTTGGACTGGAACGCTCGAGTCAACTTTACAAACAATGCGTATCCGAGACTCACGTGTGCTGTCAAGTTTCATGTCAATAAAAACACGTTTGTGCTGTCTTCCACACGTCTGCAGCACTTTGATCGGTTTCAGGCCCGACAAGGTTTCCAGGAGGAGGAGCGATGGACGATAAACGGCGGAGCAGGGAGTGCGCTGCTGGCGCTGTAGACCGGACAGGCTTTAAAGTCACAAGGCCAGTCCTTCCACGAGTAGCGGAGAGCAGCCACTTCCTCGGTGGGGGGGCAGAAACTGGACGACACCTGGACGGAGGTGGAATCCCACTGCATGATGGGAGCTGGAACCCAGACAGACTGAGGACCACATTGAGCTGCAACCTGAGAGCAACAGATCTGGATAAAGAGAAGAGGGTGTTTCAGTGATGAGAGATGTGAGCTCACTGATCTCTGACCAGCAGAGACGGCTGGATAGTGGATGGGTGGCGGGTCAGACATTCTGCTTGTCACCTCAAAGATTTCTTTAGACGGCGTGACGGAGACGGTCTGGTCGTAGGAGACGTTGATGTAGAGCTGCGTGGTCAGGACCTGGCTGGGGAAGGGCCCCTGGAAAGCCACGCCCTGCTCCTCATAAGCGACTGCCCTCGCGCCCAGCGTCAGTCTGAAGGCTACGTCCTGCTTGTCCCGGGGGTGGATCCTGGACAGAAACGCCCGGGTGAGGTTTTCATCATTCGTCTGTGTAGCAACATCATTTGAATAAAGACAGAAGACCTGATAATCACATCCTGACTGCTGCGGGACATCAGGTCAAAGCCAAGGTTGACAATGGCTCGAAAATATGAGCTTCCAGCAAGAAGAGAGCGTTTAACTTTGTGTTCGCTAATGTGCAACAGTGGTCAACAGCCCCGCCCTCTTCCCCCTGTTCACCCACGACTGTGCTGCCATCCATCCCACCAACACAGTCGTGAAGTTCGCGGACGACACTACAGTGGTGGGTCTCATCTCGGACAACGAGACCCACTACAGAGAGGAGGTGCACCAGCTCACTCGGTGGTGTTCAGCAAACAACCTGGTGCTGAACACAGGGAAGACCAAGGAGGTCATTGTGGACTTCAGGAGGTCCAGGAAGACAGACCACGCCCCCCTCCTCATGGACGGAGAAGTGGTGGAGCGTGTGGACAACATCAAGTTCCTGGGCCTCCACATCAGCTCTGATCTCTCCTGGTCAGTGAACACCTGCCGCCTGGTGAAGAAGGCACAACAAAGGCTCTTCTTCCTCAGGAAGCTGAAGCGGGCTGGACTCTCCTCTCGGTCGCTGGCCAACTTCTACAGGGCCACGATCGAGAGCATCGTCTGCCTCAATGTGACCGTCTGGCATGGCAGCTGCACGGCACAGGAGAGGAGACGATTGGCACGGGTGGTCCGAACTGCACAGGGGATTGTGGGCTGCCCCCTGCCAGACCTGGACTCCATATATGAAGGCCGGGTCAGGAAGAGGGCGAGATCCATCGCCACGGACCCCAGCCACCCGGGCCACAGACTGTTCGTACCGCTTCCATCAGGAAAGCGGTACAGGAGCATCCGCACCACCACCACCAACAGACTGAGGAACAGCTTCTATCCCAGAGCTGTTGAATCCATCAGCCCCTCACTGCAGTGGAAGACTGAGGACAATGACAAGAACGCACACTGCACTTTACATGTCAATATTTCAGATTTCTATTGTCACCGATTTCTATTTGTAAACATCCATATCTCATATTTCAGATTTCTATTTGTAAATATTCTATTTTTATTATTCTATTTTATTGCGTGCTAGTGTGGTTACTTTATTATCTTACACGGGGTTGCAAAGAAAATTTCGTTGACATGTCCACCATGGTCAGTGACAATAACGCAATCTTGAATGTCACAACTGTGGCGAAGGTGAAATGTTGCTTGTTCGGTGTCAACAGCCTGATCTGTCTTCTGCTCAGCAGAAGCTGCGTGTGATTGGCTGTCCGGCTGCTCTAGAATGTTCTCACCGATGCTGGGTGCTCACAAGGCTGTGGCCCTGGTGAGAGGAAACTCCCAGCATGCACCAGGCCACCGCACAGTCAACTGACAGCGTTCCTGCTGCTGCCAGTCTAAGACGCTGATGAGCCACCACCTGTCAATCGCCCACACTGAGTGGAGACGCTCTGATACGTGTCAAGGACCCTTACTGGCCGTAGGGCGACGTTTCGTCGGGCAGATCCATGGCCACAGCCATGAAGGTCCTCTGCATCCGCGCGTTGGGGGCGGAGCCCGTGTCGGCCGTCTGGTGCCAGCGGATGTTGGGGAAGCCGTCACTGGTGGAGCCTTTCTGAGAGGTGGACAGCTGATACATGGAAAGACATTTGTAGGGTTTCATTGATCTTCATGTCAGCAGTCTCCAATGTTCCATCCTCACCTGAGCAGGTTTTTACTTTTGCGCCGCAACACAAACCTGAACAAACCCAAAGGGGAAGTCCAAAGCTGTCTGCCCCCCCGAGCCCTGGTGAAACGCCATCCTCCAGCTGTCAATCATTGCAGGGAAGGAGCAGTTGTACTTGTCTTGGTGATATCCTGCGTTTTCCTCCCCTGAAAGCGTAGAACAGGCTCATGCATCCACGTGGAGCGCCTGGCGTCAGAGAGGCAGGTTACCCACCTTGGTACCAGATGGCTCCTTTGAGGGTCATGTTGACCAGCGGGTGGATCATTGCGTTCCACAACACCGAGTTCCTGGTCTTCGGACTGAGCAGCAGGAACGTGAGGAGCAAGAACAGTTACACTTGGCCGTGTTGCTAAAACAAGCTTGA